>NC_090442.1:435481229-435784259 GCF_031143425.1 Pleurodeles waltl
CATTCACACAAGGAAAACTATTGGCACTGTTTACAACGTATCACAACACCAACCTCAATGCAGACAATAAATTAACCATGTGCCTTCTACACTTGTGCGATATCCCAGGATCTTAAGTCAGGGCGGATTTGTTCAATAACAACTACAGATTTTTAGCAACAAGCACCACAACCACACAAATAAAGAAACTCACAAAAACACTTCACAACATCACACTTCACTGAAATTTCAGGCCAAAGCAATGCAAATGCATACCCTATTACTACTCACACATCCACTTTTCAGAGGAACAATGCTGGAAATTCATCAATCTTCAGAATGAACCATGGTACAAAAACCTTCGGGAAGGGAAATGTGCATGACATACAATTTAGGGGTCCCTTGTACTATGCTTAACTATGTCTCCCTCCTCGTGGGAGAAACCACTACTCTGCTACCAGATTTGCAGAAGAATTTTTCTTCTTAGGATGATGCTTTAAACAAAGTCAATACATCTTTTCACCCAACTTTCGAGTGTGGGGACATAGGCATCAAAACTTCACAAGTCAATTTAGAGTGACAGTATGACCAATGTGGCCACACAAGGAACACTCCAGTTGGAAATGAAGTTAAAGTTACATTTCCATGGACTTAAACTCAAAGTCATGGAGAAAATTCTCAAAAGCATCAGAAGAATAATCTGATGTACAGAAAACAAGTGTTGTCCAGTTCTGTTAAACGTTAAGGTAATTCAAAAGTCATCTAAGCTTAGCTCACTAGAGCAAGGGAAATCACTACAGATTATTAAATCAAAAGTTAGCATTTGATGGGCAAGAATACGTGTGGACAACAAGTTAAAAAAAGGAAAATGAGAAGTTGGAAAAATGACATCTGGGCAAAACATAAGTGACCAAAGTTGGCAAAAAGTAGGCAAAAAGGTAAAGCTTCAGCATGTCTGAAGCTCGCTCAAGAGTCTTCTACTCAGGGTCAGGGGAAAAAAAATTATGTCTCAGAAAAACTAAAAGGGCAAGGGTAGAGTCCAAGGGGTCCAGCAAGAAGAGAAGAGTGGGGAAGACTGACCCAAGTCCAACTGGGGAGCGGTATTTTAAAGTTCATAGGGACAGATGATTCACCCATCCATCACTCCACATGAAGCAGGAGATGTAATTGCCCAATGACAGTCAGTCATGTGACATGGAACTGCAACATCGGTGAAGATTCCCATTACCAACATGCAAAAAGCATCCATCTTAGCTCATCCGTGCGGGTTGAAACAATTGCATACATAGGCCCTCATTACAACATTGGTGGTAAATCCCACTTACCGCCAACACACCGCTGTGGCGGCGGAATTCCGCTACAGTTATTACGACCCACAGCTCGGAATCCGCCAAAATACAGACACCCACACAAGTCCGCCACACCAAAGGTCAGTGATAAACTGCCAAAACCGACACCGTCACGCCAACAGGAAGACGCCCACACTATCACGACCCACAAATCCATGTGGTGGTCTTTCAACCACGGTATTCCATTGGCGGTACACACCGCTGCGCTCAAAATACACACACATATACAAAACACAACCACATTGGACAAATCAAAATACACACACCTGATACACATACACACACCACTCCCACACACCCAATCCAATATAAAGCACACACCCACATCAACCACAAACGCTTACTTCCAAAATTTGGAAAGAAGGCCAGAGAGAGACACCATCAGAAACAACACTAGCATCCACAGACACACAACATCATCACTCACACAACATCCACGCACCTCCAACAACACACAACAACACAACCCCTCATACATCACAACCGACACAACCTCACACATCACCCACACCACATCATGGCACCTCAACAACACCCCAGGTTCTCTGAGGAGGAGCTCAGGGTCATGGTGGAGGAAATCATCCGGGTAGAGCCACAGCTATTCAGATCACAGGTGCAGCACACCTCCATTGCTAGGAAGATGGTGCTATGGCGCAGAATCGTCGACAGGGTCAACGCAGTGGGACAGCATCCAAGAACTAGGAATGACATCAGGAAGAGGTGGAACGACCTACGGGGGAAGGTGCGTTCCGTGGTCTCCAGACACCAGACTGCATTACAGAGGACTGGCGGTGGACCCCCACCTCCTCCCCCACAACTAACAACATGGACGGAGGAAGTCTTGGCAATACTGCATCCTGAGGGCCTGGCAGGAGTAGCAGGAGGAATGGACTCTGGTAAGTCAACTCTTAACTATTATATCCCCCACCCTACCTGCATGCCAACACATACCCCCACCCTGACCCTCACCGCCATCACTCCAACACCTCACATATGTCCCACTATCACAACCCAATCATCCCAACACCAAGCCCTGCATGCAACAACAAAGCATGGACACCCATCACCAAACCATGTCCACTACAGATACCCACACAGACCCCAAACCAAATATCACACAAGGACCTAGACAAGAATGCAAGCACTGGAGTACAGGGTCACTCACCCATTGCACACAATGGCACACACAGATGCAATAATCATGCCTTTACACCCCTGCAGGACCCCTACCCAACGTCACCAGACAGGAGGTTCCAGACATAGCCAGTCCCCCCACAGAAGAGGCCCACAGTGATGACAGCAGCTCTGCACAACTGGATCAAGATGACCATCCCGGCCCATCTGGGACCTCGGGACAGTCGGTTACCCTGACACTGGAACAAGCCACCACAGAGCCTCCCCCCTCAAGAAACACCACCACAGCACCCACCTAGCGGGCCCATCCCTCTGTCCCCAGGACACGTCAAGCAGCAGTGTGTCCACCACTACAGGGAACCCAGGCAAACCCCAAGAAAATCAGTGACCTGGAGGCAGTGGCAGTGGGCACACGGTTCAGGGGACTGAGGAACAGGAAAACAGGGGAAATAGGAGGACTGCTGTGTGACAGGGAGAGGACAGGCCCAGGGAACCCACTCTCCAAAAGGCCCTCTCCAACATCATGGGAGCATACCATGATTCCCAGGAGACGATGGCAACGGTACTGGCCAACTTTCAGGAGACCTAGCGGTTGCAGGAGGAATACTATCTGGGGATCAGGGAGGAACTCAAGTCCATTAACACCACCCTTGTCACCATTGCAGGGGTGCTGCTGTACCTTGTCAACACCAGGAGGGACACAGTGGCACAACAAGGGGCCCCTGACACTAGCCTGGATGATGAACAGCCCTCCACCTCCGCAGGCACTACTGGACAGGAGGCACCGCCACAGGACCACGACACCAGCACCCCACCCCCTGCAGATGGAGAGCCACCCCGCAAACGGTCCCTGAGATCCAGGAACAAGACAGAGAACATTGCCAAGACCACCACCAGGAAATGAGACCCCCCCTGAATGTCACCCTTCTGTCCCACTTTGTCACCCTGTCAATCCTACAGCTGCCCCTGCTCCACTTCCTATGCCCCTTTGGACAATGCACCTGTGAAACAAATAGACTGGACTCTGCCATGGACATTCCTCCACCATCACCCCTGCCCATTTTACAACCCCCTCAACTTATTTGCACAGAAATAAACACACATCAATCACAAAACAATCTGTAGTCAGTCTGTCCTTTCACAAATGTGCAATTGCAATAACTATGGAATATAGCAATGTCAATTTAATTGTCCACATACAGATGAAACACAGCTGTAGGGCTTGAGGAAATATAGCAGAGGCCACAAAGTGGGACCCACATCTGTTAAATGGAAAGGCAAAGTGACAAGTCAGGGTCCTTACACTGAGTGAAAATGACAGACTTATACTAGCTCCAACAATAGTATGAGATGTGGAAGGCAGTGACATCTTCTTACCTGTGTCTCACTGGAAGTATTCCTGGATAACGTTGTTTCTGTTGTCGATATCCTCTTCTTCTGCCTCCTCTTCTTCACTGTCCACAGGCTCCACAGCTGCCACAAGACCTCCAGCTGGACCATCCTCCTGCAGAAAAGGCACCTGCCGTCGCAAAGCCAGGTTGTGCGGCGCACAGCAGGCCACGATGATCTGGCACACCTTCTTTGGTGAGTAGTAGAGAGAACCACCTCTCATATGGAGGCACCGGAACCTGGCCTTCAGGAGGCCGAAGGTCCGTTCGATCACCCTCCTAGTTCGTCCATGTACCTCATTGTAGCATTCCTCTGCCCTTGTCCTGGGATTTCTCACTGGGGTCAATAGACATGACAGGTTGGGGTACCCAGAGTCACCTGCAAATTTCGAGGGACAACTGTTAGACGCACACCAACCCAAACGGACAACCCCATACCCAGACAACTATTCACACAGTATAGGGTCCTTGTCCTCACCTATTAGCCACACACAGTGCCTCTGGAGTTGCCCCATCACATAAGGGATGCTGCCATTCCTCAGAATGTAAGCGTCATGCACTGAGCCAGGAAATTTGGCATTCACATGGGAGATGTATTGGTCGGCCAAACACACCATCTGCACATTCATCGAATGGTAGCTCTTCCGGTTTCTGAACACCTGTTCACTCCTGCGGGGGTACCAAGGCCACATGTGTACCATCAATGGCACCTATGATGTTGGGGATATGTCCCAGGGCATAGAAGTCACCTTTCACTGTGGGCAAATCCTTCACTTGAGGGAAAACGATGTAGCTGCGCATGTGTTTCAGCAGGGCATAGAACACTCTGGACAGCATGTTAGAGAACATTGGCTGGGACATCCCTGATGCAATGCCACTGTTGTTTGAAAAGACCCACTGGCCAGGAAATGGAGTACTGATAGGACCTGCACTAGAGGGGGTATCCCTGTGGGATGGCAGATAGCTGACATCAGTTCTGGCTCCAACTCGGCACACAGTTCATGGATTGTTGCATGATCAAGTCTGTAGGTGACTTTTACGTGTCTCTCTTCCATTATCGACAGGTCCACCAGCAGTCTGTACACCGGAGGATGCCGCCATCTCATCACCTGCCCCAGCGGACATGCCCTATGGAGGAGAACAGCGAGCAGAGAGTCAGCCAACACTGAGGTATCACAAAATGTCATTTGCACACATGTATTAATCCACAATGTGGCTGTTACTGTGTGTATGCAAGGCCTAGATAGGTGTGACGCAGTTAGTATTAATGCCATGTGGCCCCCTGAAATGGCGGCTACCTGACCTGTAAGGTGGGACAAAGGGATATGAGGTAACTGTGCTGGCGTTCTATACCGTCGCAGTAGGCGGTTGAAGACCGCGGCGCAATCCTGCATTGGTTAACATTGGACCCTATGGGTCCGAGGAGCCAATGACGATGTACGCCGGCGGTGACGGTACGCACCACCGAGGACGTGACCACCATTTTCTGTCTGTTCACTCACTTGATACCTGACCTTCAACAGGAGAGGACCTACAAGTGCTGTTGTGACCTCAGTGTGTAAGTGACGATGGCTCACGTGTCTGGTGAAAAGGGCCCCTGCCTTCACTTCGGAGGAGTTGGCGAAACTAGTGGATTGGGTCCTCCCCCAGTACACACAACTGTACGGTCCTCCAGAGAAACAGGTGAGTACACTGTGAGCATGCTGCATGGGCAATGTCTGTTTTGAGTGGTGTGGATGGAAGATACATGGGGGAGGACTGAAGCCTGCAGGTGCGGACGGTGAGTGTATGTGCGTCAGGACAATGGTGGGGACGTGGGACAATGAGTATGACGGTCCGGACGGGTAAAGATTTTCCTTTTCTCCTGTACTATTCCTCTAGGTCAGCGCCCACCAGAAGAAGGATATTTGGCGTGCCATCGCCAAGGATGTCCAGACCCTGGGGGCCCACCACAGATGGAGCGCCCACTGCCGGAAAAGATGGGAGGACCTTCGCCGCTGGAGCAAGAAGGCGGCGGAGGCCCAGCTGGGGATGGCCTCCCAACATGGGAGGGGTGCCCGTCGCACCATGACCCCCCCTCATGTTCCGGATCCTGGCGGTGGCGTATCTGGAGTTGGATGGGCACTTGAGGGCATCACAGCAGCCACAAGGGGGTGAGTACAGTCACATTCATCTGACTCTGCGGTCATTACGAGGTGTCTGGGTGGGGGAGGTGGGCAGTGGGTTCCCCTAGGCCAGGGAGATCTTGGTAGGCAAGGTCCCTCATGAGGCAGGTTCAGTGGAACCACAACCCCACTAGTGGTTAGTACCATCTACACCTAGTCAGGCTCCTGTGACTTCCATGTTTGCAGCAATCAGGCTTAGGCCTTGTACCTGTAGCCCTTGTAGCCCAACAGAGAGCATTTCAGGCTCTGGCCTCAACACTGATGGCAGCCATTGTCCCTGTGTCCAGCCCCCCCCTCCAACTTCCTCCACCCAAACCCAATCCCCTGTACCTCAGCCTTTCCCAAGCACACCATCAGACCAGCATGCACACACCTCAACACACAAATGTGGCTCAGGCAAACATAAGCACCACACATCCCAGAGGCACTCACTGTCAACACCAGGGCAGTGCGTGCTCTATTGGCGACTAGAATGCAAAAACCCAGCACTCTCAAAACAACGTAATTTATGCATTGTGCTGATATGTTGTTGTTTAACCTTTTGCATTGCAGAGTTCAATCCTGAAGGCTTATTTTTAATGTGCTAATAAATGCTGTTCATTTGCAATGTATAGCTGCAGGCTTTCAGAGTGTGTTAGGGTGTGGTCCCTTTCCAGGGCTTTCTAGAAACTTTCCCTGCAACATGCCTGGGTGTGGTTGTGGGCTGGGCCAAGACTCTATAAAAAGGAGCCAGCCCAGCTCCAAGTGCTCACTATTCAGAGGTCCCGGTGCAGAGCAGCAGCTACTTCCTGAGCTCCTGTCCCGGTGGCCTATTTGATCTTCCAGACATCTGACTTTCATTCTTTATTTGGAGATCCTTGTTCTGGGCAGCCCGACGCCGTTATCGAGAACTCTCATGTCCTTGGGCCTAATTCTTTTATGATTTGACAGAGTACTTTGCACGTTTGAAATATGCGCTTGAGTGTTTGTGACATTTGTAGGATGACTTGCGAATTGGCAAGACGCGCAATTCGTTTCATGACCATTTAATCTTGTTATTCATTGCATGCTACCATTTCTTGACAGTTGCATGGTGTCTTAAGAATCGGCAAGAAGCACGATTCGTTTTATGGTGTTTTAACTTTGTTGTTCATTGCGCGCTACCATTTGTTGACATTTACATGGTGGCTTAAGAATCGGCAAAAGACGCACAATTCGTTTCATTGTACTTTGATCTTGTTATTCATTGTGAGCTGTTATTTCTTGACATTTGCATTGCGGTTTACAAATCGGGAAGACGCACGATTCGTTTAATGATGATTTGACTTTGATATTCATTGCGTACTACCATTTTTTGGCTTTCTATATGGTGACACTCGAATCGGCAAGACGCACGATTCTCTCCTCGAGTTTAATTCATGTTGTTTATTGTATGCCACTATTCTAAGATATTTATCATGTAATATTCGAGTTGACAAGTTATGTGATTTGTTTTTCCTGAATCCATATTGTGTTATTCATGGTGCACAATCCTTTTATGGTGTTTTATATATATATCTCCAATATGCGCAATTTGTGTTGAAACATTTTAAGAGTACACAGAAGATCAGAGTGTTTAGATGCAATATTGTATGGTCCTAGTATGCATTCTCAAAAAAGGATTTATATGACTGGTTAAAAATTTAGTCATAATGTTTTTATGATTCTCATGTAAAGGAAAGTACTTGAATAAGAAAGTTTTCATTTAATCCATCTTGATTCTCTTACAGGTATCCGGCCATCTTGAAACTTAGTCATTTTAAACTTCATTCTTAGATTGTTCATGTTTTCAGAATGACTATGCTGAGAGTCGTAATCTAGTATTGATTTCAGGAGATATAAGGGGTCATTGCAACATTGGCGGTAAAAGGCGCTTACCGGCGTGCAGAAGACCGCCAACACACCGCCGCCGCGGCGGGAGCCCGCCACAGCTATTATGACACACATCACGGAATCCGCCGAAATTCAGACACCCACACAACACCGCCACACCAAAGGTCAGCGATAAACATGCGGAAACAAATCCTCCACCTCCACGGCAACAGAAACACGCCCATGCCATTACAACCCACTAATCCACGTGGCGGTCTTTCAACCGCGGGATTCCATTGGCGATACACACCGCCGCGCTCAAATTACACACACAGCTCCAAAACACCGCCACATTGGGCAATTCCAAATACACACACCTGATACACATACAAACAACACTACCACACATCCAACACAATATAAAACACACACCCACATCACCCACAAACCCCTATGACCCACAATTAGAGAGAACGCCATAGAGAGACAGCACAGAATAGAGAACCCCATCACACAGAGGCACACTACATCATCACCCACACAACATCCACGCACAAAACACCACATACCACTACACTCACCACACTCATCAACACATACACCACCCCACACCTCACCCACACCACCCCATGTCACGCCAAAGACACCCCCGCTTCTCTGAGGAGGAGCTCAGGGTCATGGTGGAGGAAATCCTACGGGTAGAGCCACAGCTATTTGGCTCACAGGTACAGCACACATCCATAGCCAGGAAGATGGAGCTATGGCAAAGAATAGTGGACAGGGTCAACGCAGTGGGACAGCACCCAAGAAATAGGGAGGACATCAGGAAGAGGTGGAACGACCTACGGGGGAAGGTGCGTTCCACGGTATCCAGGCACCACATCGCGGTACAGCGGACTGGCGGCGGACTCACACCTCCTCCCCCACAACTAACAACCTGGGAGGAGCAAGTCTTGACCATCTTGCATCCTGAGGGCCTTGCAGGAGTCGTTGGAGGAACGGACACTGGTAAGTCAAATCTTAACTATCATATCCCCCACCTTACCTGCATGCAATCACACACCCCCACCCTCACACCCTCCCCTATCACCCTAACTCCTTACTAATATACCCAATAACACCAACCACCCATCCCAACCCCAAGACCTGCATGACATAACTAAGCATGGATACCCATCACTAAAGCATGCCCACTGCACATACCCAGAACACCCCCCAACCATCAGCACACAAGCCCCCACACAGGAATGCCTGCACTGGGGTACACGCACACCCAACCATTGCACACCATGAAACACACACATGCAATAATCATGTACTTATCCCCCCGCAAGAACCCGAAGGAACGTCACCACACCAGAGGGTCCAGACAACACCACTCCACCCCCAGAAGAGGCTCACAGTGACGACAGCAGCTCTGCCCTACTGGATCTTGATGACCAGCCCGGACCATCGTGGGCCTCAGGACAGTCGGTTACCCTTTTCCAGCCACAGCCCAACAACGAACTTCCACCCTCTGGTAACACCAGCACAGCACCCACCCAGCGGGCCCATACCTCCCTACCCAGGACAGGTCAATCAGCGGTGTGTCCACCACTACAGGGCACCCAGGCTAACCCCCACCCCAACAACAACAGGGACCTGGAGGCAGTGGTAGTGGGCACACGGTCCAGGGGACGGAGGCACTGGAACACAGGGGAACTGGGAGGGCTGCTGTGCGACAGAGGGAGGACAGGCCAAGGGAACCTACTCTCAACGAGGCCCTCTCCTCCATCTTGGGAGCATACCACCACTCCCAGGAGATGATGGCAACGGTCCTGGACAAGTTGCAGGAGACCCTGCGTCTGCAGGAGGAGCAGTATTTGGGGTTCAGGGAGGAGCTCAGGACCATCGCCTCTGCCCTGGGCACCATTGTAGGGGTGCTGATGGACATTCAAAAGACTTTGAGGGACACCGTGGCACTCCAAGGGGCCCCTGACACTAGCCACGACGATGAAATGCCCACCACCTCCGCTGGTGCTAGTGGACAGGACGCCCAGCCACAGGACCACCACACCAGCACCCCACCCCCTGCAGACGGACAACCACCACCAAAGCGGTCCCTGAGATCCAGGAACAGGACAGAGCAAGATGGCAAGACCCCCGCCAGGAAATAAGACTACCCTGATTGTCCCCCCACAGTCCCACTTTGTTACCCTGTCCAGATTGGAACTGCCCCAGCTCCACTTCCAATGGCCAGATGTGCAATGTACCTGTGAGACTAATAGACTGGACTCTGCCATGGACATTCTTCCACCATAACCCATCCCGATTTCACAACCCCCCTTCATTTTTCTGCACTTAAATAAACACCCTTGAAACACTAATAAAACTGGAGTCAGTCTATGATTTTGAACTTTGTATTGTCAATTACAGTGTCAAAAAGGGTTACCCATTGGAAGGCCAATATACCAATGTCACACATCACAAGCCTTTCAAGGGTGCAAGCTGTTGACATGTAGGTTAACACATTTGTGAAACTGAAATGGAAGGGGACAACTCAATTAACAAATAGTGAGTGAAATGTAGGTACAGGATAGAGGTAGACGTGTGAAAGTTAATGTAATGTTAAACCTGAAAATGTACTCACCTGTGTCTCACTGGAAATATTGCTGTATGACTGACTCCCTGTTGTCGTTTTCGTCTTCCTCAGCTTCATCCTCATCACTGTCCACAGGCGCCACAGGCTCCACAGCTGCTACAACACCGTCATCTGGATCATCCTCCTGCAAAAAAGGCACCTGGCGTCGCAATGCCAAATTATGGAGAATGGAGCAGGCGATGATGATGTCACACACCTTCTTCGGTGAGTAGAATAGGGACCCACCTGTCATATGGAGGCACCTGAACCTGGCCTTCAGGAGGCCGAAGGTGCGTTCGATCACCCTCCTAGTCCGCCCATGGGCCTCATTGTACCGTTCCTCTGCCCTGGTCCTGGGATTCCTCACTGGGGTCAATAGCCACGAAAGGTTGGGGTAACCAGAGTCCCCCAATAGCCACACATGGTGCCTCTGGAGTTGACCCATCAAATACGGGATGCTGCTATTCCGCAGGATGTAGGCGTCATGCACAGAGCCAGGGAACATAGCATTTACCTGCGAGATGTACTGGTCTGCCAAACAGACCATCTGGACATTCATCGAATGATAACTCTTCCTGTTCCAGTACACTTGTTCACTCCTCTGGGGGGGGACCAGAGCTACATGGGTCCCATCAATAGCACCTATGACGTTGGGGATATATCCAAGGGCATAGAAGTCACCTTTAACTGTAGGCAAATCCTCCACCTCAGGGAAAATGATGTATCTCCTTACGTGTTTCAGCAGGGCAGCCAACACTCTGGACAAGACGTTGGAAAACATAGGCTGGGACATCCCTGATGCCATGGCCACAGTAGTCTGAAATGACCCACTTGCGTGGAAATGGAGCACTGACAGCACCTGCACGTCAGGGGGGATTCCAGTCGGATGGCGGATTGGTGACATCAGGTCTGGCTCCAACTGGGTACATAGTTCCTGGATTGTGGCACCGTCAAACCGGTAGGTCACGATCAAATGTCTTTCTTCCATTGTCAACAGGTCCACCAGCAGTCGGTACACCGGAGGATTCCACCATCTTCTCATATGTCCCAGCTGACTGTGCCTAAGAAGGACAACAGCGCAGAACCAGTCACTATTCCTCCAGGTATGTACCCACAGTTACACACAAGACTACACCACTCACAAAACCCCTTCCTGTATGTGTGTTGATTATAGGCCTAGCTATTTGTGACGAGGTAGTAAATGAAGCCATGTGGGCCCCTGAAATGGCGGCTTCCTGACCTCTAAACTGGGACAATGGAATTGTGGGGTAACTGCGCTGGCGTTGGACACCGTCGCGGTAGGCGGTCGTAGAGCGCTGCGCAATGCTGCATTGGTTAACATTGGACCCTATGGGTCCCAGGAGCCAATGAACAGGTGCACCGGCGGGGATTATGCGCCCCGCCGCGGACGTCACCGCCGCGGACGTCAACACCATTTTCTATCTCTTCAATCTCTAGATACCTGACCTTCGACAGGAGAGGACCTACACTGCTAGTGCTGCTGTGACCTCGGTCTGGAAGCGACGATGGCTGCTGCATCTGGGGAAAGGGCCCCTGCCTTCACTGCACAGGAGTTGGAGAAACTTGTGCATGGGGTCCTCCCCCAGTACATGCTACTCTACGGTCCTCCAGACCAACAGGTCAGTACACAGGGAGCACGTTGGATGGGCTATGCCTGGGTGGAGAGGGCTGGTTGGAAGAGAGAAGGGTGCAGAGTTCATAGAACATAAATGCATGGGAATGAATGGGCCACATGGCCAGAGTAGGGAGGGGGCCACTCACATTGACGGTGCAGTAGGTAATGACTGTTCCTCTTTCCTTGTGCATGTCATGTAGGTCAGCGCCCACCAGAAGAGGGACATTTGGCGTGCCATCGCCAAGGAGGTCCGGACCCTGGGGGCCCACCAGAGACGGGGCACCCACTGCCGTAAGAGATGGGAGGACATTCGCCGCTGCAGCAAGAAGACGGCGGAGGCTCAGCTGGGGATGGCCTCCCAACGTGGGAGGGGTGCCCGTCGCACCATGACCCCCCTGATGTTCCGGATCCTGGCGGTGGCCTACCCGGAGTTGGATGGGCGCTTAAGGACATCACAGCAGACACAAGGGGGTGAGTACAACCTCATTCTGTGGACTTTGCGTGCAGTGGAGGTGTCTGGGTGGGGGAGGTGGGCTGTGGGTGTCCCTAGGCCAGGGCGAGTTAGGTAGGCAAGGCACCTCCGTAATGTAGGCCATGTGGCACTCTAACCCAGCTCAGAACAGTGACAAGTTGATGTATAGTTGCCCCTTTGCCATCCATGTGCGCAGATTTCTACCATTGCTATGTAGGCCATATCCCAGAAATTGCATGTGCAGAGGGCAGGAGCACGGCGTAATGCATGGGGCTGCTGCGTCTGTCTTGTCCGCCAACGGTAGCGGTATGCCATGCACTAAAACTCTCTTTCTTCTGTCTCCCCCCCTTTTCCTGCTCTCCCTGTCCTTTTGTACATCAGCATCATCAGGCGGAGGTACAGTGGCACCGGAGCACGAGGGAGCTGCATCCCACATGGCCATGGAGGGCCACACCACAGACTCTGAATGCACCAGTGGGACGGAGGGCGAGGGGAGCTTCACGTCGGCCACAGGATCACCAACCAGCGACACTGACTCGTCCGCCGATGTGAGCTCCCCTGTGGTGGCGGCACCATCTGTGCGCCCCACTTCTACAGGTACAGCCGCCACCTCCCCTACCATCACCGCCCTCCCAGCAGCCCCTCAGCGTTCACCCCGTGCCCGCTCACCCAGGAGGGTGGGCATCACCTTCGCCCCAGGCACCTCAGGCGCTGCCCCTGTCACCCCTGCTACCCTCAGTGAGGAGGCGATTGACCTCCTCAGGTCACTCACTGTTGGGCAGTCTACCATTGTGAATGCCATCCAGGGTGTAGAACGAGAGTTGCAACACGGTAATGCATTCCTGGAGGGCATTCATTCTGGTCAGGCTGTCCTTCAGCGAACTCTGCAATCTCTGGCCTCAGCACTGATGGCAGCCATTGTCCCTGTGTCCAGCCTCCCCCCTCCAACTTCCTCCACCCAGACCCAATCCCCTGTACCCCAGCCCATCCCAAGCACACCTACAGACCAGCATGCACACAAGTCAACACCCAAAAGTAGCTCAAGCAAACATAGGCACCACACACACCACAGGCACTCACACAAGCATCACACCCATTCAGACACAGCAACATCCACTGTCTCCACTGTGTCCCCCTCCTCCTCTTCTCCCTCCTCCCTCCCAGTCTCGTCTACACACACACCTGCATGCACCACATCTACAGGCACTAGGACTCGCACCAGGACACCCAGCACCACAAGCCGCTCACCTGCACTCACCACCCCCCACTGCCATTTACACGTCCCCTGCGTCCTCTCCCAGTGTGTCTGTGATGCCCCCTCCCAAAGTACACAAACGCCGGCAATCACTCACCCAACATCCATCCACCTCACGACAGCCTCCAGTACCTGCACCTGCACCCAAAACACCTAAAGTGACACCTCCTACAACCACCTCCTCTTCCTCCACTCCCAGACCCCCTCCAACTACCCATCCCAGTGTCCGTCAGAAACTGTCCCTATGTCAAATTGACCTTTTTGCCCCCACCCCCCCCTCCAATTCATCAGTCCCGTCGTAGCGCCTCAGCCAAAAAGCCCCCAGTACCAGTGGTGCGTGTTCCAGGTTTTTGGAGTGCACCGTCCACCAGGGCAGGCAGTAGGACCCGGAGCCAAGGCACTGTCAGCCCACCCCCTGTAAAGGCTCTGAAATTGGAGAGTGGACGACGGGACCGTGTGAAGACTCCTGGTCGGACTACAACTGAAATGGGATCGAAGGCGATTGGTGGGTCAGCTGTAACTCCAAAAAAGGTGGGGAAGGTCCCGAGGAAGTCTCCCCAGCCTGTTGTGAGTGTCACGGCGGAGAAGTGCGCCATCATTTCCGGCGGTCCAGACACAACCGCCAGCACCGTCGTTACTGGTCAGGAGACCACCGCCAGAGTCACAGCCCAGGAGGGCCCAAGTATCGTCACTGGTCAGGAGACCACCGCCAGAGTCACAGCCCAGGAGGGCCCAAGTATCGTCACTAGTCAGGAAACCACCGCCAGAGTCACAGCCCAGGAGGGCCCAAGTATCATCACTGGTCAGGAGACCACCGCCAGAGTCACAGCCCAGGAGGGCCCAAGTATCGTCACTGGTCAGGAGACCACCGCCAGAGTCACAGCCCAGGAGGGCCCAAGTATTGTTACTGGTCAGGAGACCACCACCGGAGTCAGTGCCCAGGAGGGCCCAAGTATCGTCACTGGTCCAGAGACCACCGCCAGAGTCACAGCCCAGGAGGGCCCAAGTATCGTCACCGGTCAGGAGACTACCGCCAGAGTCACAGCCCAGGAGGGCCCAAGTATCGTTACTGGTCAGGAGACCACCGCCGGAGTCAGTGCCCAGGAGGGCCCAAGTATCGTCACTGGTCCAGAGACCACCGCCAGAGTCACAGCCCAGGAGGGCCCAAGTATTGTTACTGGTCAGGAAACCACAGCCGGAGTCAGTGCCCAGGAGGGCCCAAGTATTGTCACTGGTCCAGAGACCACCACCAGAATCACAGCCCAGGAGGGCCCAAGTATCGTTACTGGTCAGGAGACCACAGCCGGAGTCAGTGCCCAGGAGGGCCCAAGTATCGTCACTGGTCCAGAGACCACCGCCAAAGTCACAGCCCAGGAGGGCCCAAGTATCGTCACTGGTCCAGAGACCACCGCCGGAGCCACAGTCCAAGAGGGGCCAGGATGCCACAGCCCCGCTGGGCAATGATGGAACGTCATGCCACACACCAATGTCCAGTGTGGAGATCGTCATGCCACACACCAATGTGCAGTGCGGAGATCGTCATGCCACACACCAATGTCAGTATCAGAACCGCCATGTCAAAGCACTGATGAACAGTCCTGAACCGCCATGGCAAAGCACCGCTGAACAGGGCAAAGACCGCCATGTCAAAGCACTGCTGAACAGTCCTGAACCACCATGTCAAAGCACCGCTGAACAGGGCACAGACCGCCATGTCAAAGCACCGCTGAACAGTCCTGAACCGCCATGGCAAAGCACCGCTGAACAGGGCAAAGACCGCCATGTCAAAGCACCGCTGAACAGGGCAAAGACCGCCATGTCAAAGCACCGCTGAACAGTCCTGAACCGCCAATGGCAAAGCACCGCTGAACAGGGCAAAGACCGCCATGTTAAAGCACCGCTGAACAGTCCTGAACCGCCATGGCAAAGCACCGCTGAACAGGGCACAGACCGCCATGTCAAAGCACCACTGAACAGTCCTGAACCGCCATGGCAAAGCACCGCTGAACAGGGCACAGACCACCATGGCAAAGCACCGCTGAACATAGCAAAGACCGTGTAGGTATGAATAGGCTGCCACATCAGGTATCCTTATCCCATGTGCAGCTGGGACAGTGACAGGACATGAACTTTCACGGGGAGGCTCATCCAGTCTAGGCACCAGTCCCACCCAGTACCAGTAGAGAACTGCATCTACTTGAGAGATTGTGGCTTTGCACTCCCCAGGATGGCACTGTGGGCAACCCACCCACTGTATAGACTTGAGAGACTGTGGCTTCGCACTCCCCAGGATGGCACAGTGGGCAACGTGCCCCCGCTTCCTTTCCCCCTGAGGTGCCTGTAGTGTTTCTATCTGATGCCCCGGCAGTGTTCTCTTGGATTTTGGTCAGGTATCTATTGTGGGCCTCGTCCATGCATTTTTGGACTGTTGGTGCACGGACATTGTTGAGTACATATCTGCACTACTTCTTGTATTGTATATATAATTATGACAGATTTCGAGATATATATCAGTATATTTTTGTATGTATATTGGCACATTACAATGTTTGACCGCAATTCGCTTTGTCTTTGCATTCTTCCGGGGGGATTGTGGGTTGTTCATGTGATATTTTTGACTGCATTGGTGTTTATGTTGTGTATGTTGTGATATGCGAGGGTGGGGGTGTTTGGTGGGTGTCCCCCTAACTTTTGCCTCCCCCCTCCCCCGTGTCGTAGGTGCAGTACTCAGCGGTATCTTCGGCGCCTACGTCGCTGTTGGTTGTAGAGGAGCAGAAAGACAAGGGCAGGTAGTATTTGGAGTTCCGGCTCCATGGAGTCGTCGTTCCTCGTGGAGTGTGTTCAGGTGAGCGTTTTCCGATAGCAAAAGCTGTTTCCGCCGTGTTTTTATCCGCGGTGAATCCGCCCCGGAAAAGGTGGCGGATTGGTGTGTTCTGATACTATGGGCGGTACATTGTCTCCCGCCTGTCTGTTGGTGGTGACCCCCGCGCTGCTTGTCTGTACCGCCGTGGCGGGCGGTGTGTTAAAGTGGCTGTCTTTGTTGGCGGTTTCCGCCAGGGTCATAATTCCCTTTTTTTGCCTGTTTGCGGTCTCACCGCCGCTTTAACACCGTCCGCCAGGGTTGTAATGACCCCCATAATTTTCATATTGTGTGTTCTAACCTTTTTCTTACTACAGGTCTCCTTCCCAGCTGTTTCCCTTCCTAATCCCCTCTTCCCCTCTTGAACTCTCTTAGCCTCTATGATTTATCTATCAGATTCTTGGAGCTGTTCAGTGGTGGACATGTTGGGAACGTGCGCAGACTCCGAGGATCTGGTGACTCTAACAGAATAGTGAGCCCACAAATTATTATCCTCCTGGTTTGTGTATGTTCTCAGCATGGCCACGCTGGACGAGTTAGTCAAGGCTATCACCCAGCTCCAGGCAGAGGTGGTATCATCCAAAGAATTGACAACTAGCTTAACTGAGAGAGTGAGTTAGTTGCAAGATAAGGTAGAGAAGAAGGAACAAAGTCCCACAGGTGTGTCCTGGCCAGGTACTTCTTGTCAGGCTTCTGGAAGTATTCCGACAAACATTTCCCTAAATGTTCCTTCCGCAATTCCTTTAGCTCCCCCAGAACGTTTCTCAGGTGACCCTTTGAAAGCGCAATCTTTCCTGGTGCAAGTGGAACTACACTTCACCTGCAGACCACATACTTTCCCCGATGCCCAGTCCAAAGTAGCTTTCTTGTTATCATATTTGGCTGGGGATGCAGCTACTTGGGCAATTCCTTTTGTGCGTAAAAATAGTCCCTTGTTGTACAACTGGAGAAATTTTGTTTGTGAGTTTGAGAGTTTTTGATTGTAGAACTGTAACACAGTTAGCAGATCGTGAATTATTAGATTTACGCCAAGGGAATCAAGACCTAATGTCGTATTTAGCCAACTTTAACCGGCTGGTTGCCGAGAGATCCTGGCCTGAAGAAAAACAAGCAGTCTTGTTTTACAAGGGACTCACAGAGGAACTAAAAGTTATCTTAGTGCAAATTGACCCACAACCTACAGACTGTCAAGAATTAATAAACCTTGTCTTGAGGCTTGATCATCGTTTAGCAGAACGTAAAGGAACGCGCAACAAGATTGAAAAATATTCATGGCGTGTTCATGATAACACATACTCAAGAAATCCGAAAGAGAGAACGCCGGAACCGATGGAAATTGGAACCATCAGAAGACCTTTGACCAAAGATGAAAAGGACCTACACAGAAAAAATGGACAATGTCTTTATTGTGGGCGGAAGGGTCATTTTGCCAAAGATTGTCCAATCAAACCAAAGAACAAGCAAGGTCCAGTTCAGAAGGTAACAGCCAATGCACCAGTCGAGTTGGAAAACTAAAACACCCAAGATGCAGAGAAGGGTTGCTCTTGGGTGTTACTGTGGACCCTTCACAATCTAGACATCTTAAACTGGAAATAAGAGTTCAGGTCAAGAAAAATATCTATTTAAAAAAAGCTCTAGTCGATTCTGGGGCTACTGGCAACTTTGTTGATGTCCAATTGGTTCGTGCATGGGGGATCCCATGTATTGAAAAGAAGACCCCAGAAATCATCCAGGCAGTCGATGGAAAACTCTTGACTGGAGGTCCAGTAACTCTTCAGACTATCCCCTTGTCGATGATTTGTGAAGATAAGAATCAAAGAAAGAAACATAAAGAGAAAATCATTCTTGACATGATCCATGCTCCCCAATATGGGATTATCCTCGGCTTGCCATGGTTAATTCATCACAATCCAGAGATCAATTGGGCAGAACAAAAAATCGTGTTCTCATCTGTGCTATGTAACGAACAATGTCTCCAAAAGATTCAAGTACCAAAAGTTTGTAACTCTTACATAGCTACTGCCGCGGAGAAGGAAATTCAGCTGCCCAAACAGTATTCATCTTACAAAGATGTATTTGATGAGAAAGGAGCAGAGACTCTACCTCCTCATAGATCTTATGACTGTCAAATTGATCTAGTCCCAGGTGCGATACTTCCCAACTGCTGTGTATATGCCCTGTCAGAACATGAAAATCAACATTTACGAAAATACCTAGATACATTTTTGGAGAATGGCTTCATTCGCCCCTCTAAGTCTCCTGCAGCTTCACCTTTGTTTTTTGTTTCTAAAGCTAATGGAGAACTTCGAACTAGCATCGACTATAGGGGTTTGACCAAAGTCACCATCAAGAATAAATATCCTTTACCCCTAATTCCGGTATTATTGGAACAAGTAAAGAGAGCAAAAATCTACACGAAGCTTGATCTTCGAGGTGCTTATCATTTGGTCAGAATGAGAGAGGGCGACGAATGGAAAACAGCGTTCAAGACAAGATATGGCCTTTTTGAATACACCGTCATGCCTTTTGGTCTGTGTAATGCTCCAGCAGCATTTCAATTTTTAATGAATGATGTTCTTAGAGAGTACCTCGACATATTTGCCATTGTCTACATCGATGACATTTTGATCTACTCTGACAATGAAAACGAACATGTCCAACATGTCAAGAAAATTCTTGCAGCCCTTCGAAAGCACGATTTATATTGCAAACTAACCAAGTGTGAGTTTCATGTTACCACAGTTGAGTTTTTAGGAGTTATATTCTTACCCCTCAAGGTATGGTGATGGCAGAAAAGAAAGTAAAAGCCGTACCTGATTGGCCCACCCCAAAGACTGTTCGTGATGTACAATGTTTCCTGGGGTTTGCAACTTTTTACAGGAGATTCATAAATCATTTCTCCCAGACAGTGGCTCCAATCACTAAGCTACTAAGAAAGAAAGAAAAGTTTGTATGGTCCCCAGAAGCTGATCAAGCCTTCTCGACTTTGAAGAAAGCTTTATCCACTGCCCCAGTCTTGACTCATCCTGATGCGAATCGACCTTTCATAGTGGAAGCTGATCCTTCAGATGTAGCAATAGGCGCCGTCTTATCACAACGAAATAAAGACACTGGTCAACTTCATCCTGTAGCTTATATGTCTCAGAAGTTGAACGAAGCCGAACTGAACTATGTCATTGCTGAAAAAGAGCTTCTGGGGATTTGTGACGCCTTTAAAGAATGGAGACATCATTTGTTGGGTGCCAAATACACTGTTACAGTATATACTGATCATCGTAATCTTCAATTCATGAGTTCCGCCAGACTTTTGACCCCTCGGCAATTACGCTGGATGCTTTTTTTTGCCACTCACACAAGCATCATACCCATGCAGACATACCAACATTCACTGCCTCACCTGTGTCCCCCTCCTCCAGGTCTCCCTCCTCCCTCCCAGTCTCGTCTCCACTCACACCTGCATGCACTACATCTTCAGCCACTACCTCCATCACCAGCACGCCCATCACCACACACTGCTCACGTGCACTCACCACCCCCACTACCATTCACACATCCCCTGTGTCCTCTCCCAGTGTGTCAGTAAGCCCTCCTCCCAAAGTACACAAACGCAGGCACACACCCACCCAACAGCCATCCACCTCACAACAGCCTCCAGCCCATGCACCTTCATCCAATTCCAGCAGACGTACACCTCCTACAACCACTACCTCTTACTCCACTCCCAAACCCCCTCCATCTACCCATCCCAGTGTGTCTAAAAAACTTTTACTGGCTAATATTGACCTCTTCCCTACACCTCCCCCCATCCGTCCCCTAGGGCCAGGCTTTCCAGGGCCCGACCCAGCACCTCAGCCACCACATCCCCAGCCACAGTGGTGCCAGCAACTGCGGGCTATTGGAGTGCACCAACCATCAGGGCTGCCAATGTGCCACGGAGCGAGGGCAAGGACATTCCGCCACCTGCCAAGCTAAAAAAAGGAGAAGCAGAAAACACCTGCCACCAAGGGGTCAGGGAAAACGAAAGAGGATAGTGGCAAGACAGCTGGGCCATCATCCAATGTGGGGAAGGGCCATAAACTGAAGGGCAGGTCAGGAGAGGGCATAGTGGCACCGACTGAGGGACCAGTGTCACACCTTCTGTCCACGTCGACACCAACCTGTACCGCGGAGAAGACAGCCACCTGCACCGCCGCCTGCACCGCTGTCACAGACCCCGCCACCAGCACCGCTGTCACAGACCCCACCACCAGCACCGCCGCAACAGACCCCGCCACCAGCACCGCTGTCACAGACCCCGCCACCAGCACCGCCGCCACAGAGCCCGCCGCCAGCACCGCTGCCACAGAGCCCGCCACCAGGACTGCTGCCACAGAGCAAGCAACCAGCACCGCCACGACTGACATTGCTGCAAGCACCGCCGCGAATGACACCGCCGCAAGCACCGCCAGGGGCCCTGCAACATCCTGAGTCAGTGGCACCACCGCAGACATGGCTGCCATCCCCAGTGGTCAGTCGTCCGAGGCTGGTGGTGAGTTCCAGGAGCCTGGGCAGTTTCTATGAAGCATCACTTTCAGTGGAGAAAGGCATCCACTACCTCAGTCCTTGGCAGGATGAAGCACTCTGGGCACAAAGCCCCCCTCCAGAACCAGTGGAGAGATACATCCACTACCTCAGTCCTTGGCAGGATGGAGCACTCTGGGCACAAAGCCCCCTCCAGAACCAGTGGAGAGATACATCCACTACCTCAGTCCTTGGCAGGATGGAGCACTCTGGGCCCAAAGCCCCCTCCAGAAGCAGTGGAGAGATACATCCACTACCTCAGTCCTTGGCAGGATGAAGCACTCTGGGCACAAAGCCCCCTCCAGAGCCAGTGGAGACTGTTATCCACTTGAGAGACTGTGGCTTTGCACTCCCCAGGATAAAGCAGTGGGCAAACCACCCACTGGAGAGACTTGAGAGACTGTGGCTTTGCACTCCCCAGGATAAAGCAGTGGGCAACCCAACCACTGGAGAGACTTGAGAGACTGTGGGGTGGGTGGCGGCTGTACCTGTAGATGCCGGGGGCACCGATGGGGATCTGCCACCGCAAGGGAGCTCCCATCAGAGGAGGAGTCGGTATCGGTGGTGTCAGCTCCTGTCCCCGCCGTGGAGCTCCCCTCGCCCCCCGTCCCACTGGTGAATTCGGAGTTCGTAGTCTCGCCCTCAAGTGCCATGTGGGATGTAGCTCCCTCCTGCTCCGGTGCCACTGCTCCTCCACCTGATGATGCTAATGCACACAAGTACAGGGAGACCACAAAAATGGGGGTGGGGTAAGACAAACATGTTGAGTGCATGCAATACCACTACCGTTGGTGGACACGACAGAAACAGAAGGTCCCTGCACTACGCCGCGCACTTGGGGTCCACTATTCAATCCCTGGGACATGGCTTACAAGGCTATGGCCGAGTTCTGCACACATGGATGTCACAGGAGTCTGACTAGGTGTAGTTGGCACTGTACCCAGGTGAGGTGGGGTGCCACAGGGTCTGCCTGAAAAAGAGGACTTAACTAGCAAACTCTCCCTGGCCTAGGGGAACCCACAGCCCACCTCCCCCACCCAGGCACCCACAATGCGCACTGAATCAGCAGATTGAGAGTGTACTGACCCCCTTGTTGCTGCTGTGATGCCCTCAAGCGCCCATCCAACTCCGGGTACGCCACCGCCAGGATCCTGAACATCAGGGGGGTCATGGTGCGACGGGCCCCCCTCCCAGGTTGGGAGACCATCCCCAGCTGGGCTGTCCAGCGGCGAATGTCCTCCCATCTTTTCTGGCAGTGGGTGCTCTGTCTGTGGTAGTCCCCCAGGGTCCGGGCTTCCTTGGCGATGGCACACCAAATATCCTTCTTCTGGTGGGCGCTGACCCACAGGAATTGTACAGGGGAAAAAGAGAAGTTATTACAAACTGCACCGTCACAGTCATTGGCCCGCATCCCTACCCTTGCCATGTGGCACGTGCACTCACCGTCATTTCATGCACGCCTCATTCTCCCCCCCTATCTTTGATCCACACCACTCCACACAGGCATTGCCCATACAGCATGCTCCCAGTGTACTTACCTATTTGTCTGGAGGACCGTAGAGTAGCGTGTACTGGGGGAGGACCCCATCCACTAGTTTCTCCAACTCCTCCGTGCTGAAGACAGGGGCCCTTTCCCCAGACGCACAAGCCTTTGTCTCTTCCGGACTGAGGTCACAGCAGCACTTGCAGTGTAGGTCCTCTCCTGTCGAAGATCAGGTATTGAGTGATTGTACAGATAGAAAATGGTGGTCACGTCAGCGGCGATGTGTACCGTCACCGCCAGCATACATCGTCATTGGCTCCTGGGACCAATGGGTCTAATGTTAACCAATGCAGAATTGGGCTGCGGTCTTCGACCGCCTACCGCGACCGTGTACAACGCCAGCGCAGTTACCTCATATCCCATTGTCCCACTTTACAGGTCAGGCAGCCGCCATTTCAGGGGCCCACATGGCTTTATTTTGAACTGTGTCACACATACCTAGGCCTTGGCACAACACTCATACAGGAAAATTTGGTTTTATGAATAGTTTTCTGAGTGAGCTGTGTTTACGTACCTCAGAGTTTGTTGACTCTGTGCTCGCTGTTCTCCTCCATAGGCACCATCTGCTGGGGCATGTGAGGAGATGGCAGCATCCTCCGGTGTACAGACCGCTGGTGGACCTGTCGACAATGGAGGAAAGACATGTGATCATCACCTACAGGCTTGATTGTGCCACAATCCTGGAACTGTGTGCCCAGTTGGAGCCAGACCTTATGTCAGCTATCCGCCATCCCACAGGAATTCCCCCTCAAGTGAAGGTGCTGTCAGTACTCCATTTCCTTGCAAGTGGGTCACTTCAAACAACAGTGGCCATAGCATCAGGGATGTCCCAGCCTATGTTTTCCAACGTGTTGTCCAGAATGTTGTCTGCCCTGCTGAAACACATGCAGAGCTACATCGTTTTCCCTCAGGTGGAGGATTTGCCCACAGTGAAAGGTCACTTCTATGCCCTGGGACATATCCCCAACATCATAGGTGCCATTGATGGGACACATGTGGCCTTGGTGGTCCCCCCCCACAGGAGTGAACAGGTGGACAGAAACCGGAAGTGTTACCATTCGATGAATGTGCAGATGGTGTGTTTGGCAGACCAGTACATCTCCCATGTTAATGCCAAATTTCCTGGCTCAGTGCATGACGCTTACATCCTGCGGAATAGCAGCATCCCTTATGTGATGGGGCAACTCCAGAGGCACCGTGTGTGGCTATTAGGTGAGCACCTTGAACCAAATCAGTGGGAATGGTTGTCTGGGTCTGGATATATCCCTAAGAGTTAGTGTGTGTCTAACAGTTGTCCCTTCCCATTTGCAGGTGACTCTGGTTACCCCAAGCTGTCATGGCTACTGACCCCAGTGAGGAATCCCAGGACAAGGGCAGAGAAACGCTACAATGAGGCCCATGGGCGAACTAGGAGGATTATAGAGCGGACCTTCGGCCTCCTGAAGGCCAGTTTCCGGTGCCTATATGTGACAGGTGCCTCCCTATTCTACTCCCCAAAGATGGTGTGCCAGATCTTCGTGGCCTGCTGTATGCTTCACAACTTGGCTTTGCTACGACAGGTGCCTTTTCTGCAGGAGGATGGTCCAGATGGAGGTGTTGTGGCAGCTGTGGAGCCTTTGAACAGTGAAGACGGGGAAGCAGAAGAAGGGGACATCGACAACAGGAACTCGGTGATCCTGCAATACTTCCAGTGAGACACATGTAAGAAGACAAACCTGCCTGCTACATGTACTTTAACACTACTACCTCTCTACTGTCTGTCCTTTTCACCCAGTGTATGATCACTGAGTTGTCACTTTCCCTTACGATTTCACAGATGTGTGCCCCACTGTGTGACATCTGCTTTGTTTCCTCATGGACTAGAGCTGTGTGACATAGGTATGTTGACGTTACATTTGAAAGAGCATTTTGTCACTGTAATTGCTAATACACTAATTCAAAATCACAGACAGACTCCAGATTGTTTTGTGCTTTAAGGGTGTTTATTCAAGTGCTCAATATTGGAAGGGGATGTAAAATGGTGAGGGGTGATGGTGGAGGAATGTCCATGGCAGAGTCCAAGCTATCAGTCTTACAGGTGCATTGTCCAAAGGCGCATAGGATGTGGAGCTGGGGCAGTTTGAGGATGGACAGGGTGACAAGGTGGGACAAAAGGATGACAATCAGGGTGGTCTCATTTCTTGGCGGGGGTCTTGGCATTGTTCTTTGTCTTTGTCCTGGATCTCAGGGACCGTGCTGGTGTGGTGGTGCCTCCTGTCCACTAGTGCCGGCGGAGGTGGTGGGCAGTTCATCGTCCATGCTAGTGTCAGGGGCCACTTGTAGTGCCACAGTGTCCCTCCTGGTGTTGAGTACTTCCTTCAGCACCCCTACGATGGTGCCCAGGGTAGAATTGATGGTTCTGAGTTCCTCCCTGAAGCCCAAATACTGTTCCTCCTGCAGGCGCTGGGTCTCCTGAAACTTGGCCAGTACCGTTGCCATCGTCTCCAGGGAGTGGTGGTAGGCTCCCATGATGGAGGAGAGGGCCTCGTGGAGAGTGGGTTCCCTGGGCCTGCCCTCCCCCTGTCTCACAGCAGCCCTCCCAGTTCCCCTGTGTTCCTGGGCCTCCGTCCCCACTACCACTGCCCCCAGGTCCCTGTTGTTGTTGGGGTGGTGGGTTAGCCTGGGTTCCCTGTAGTGGTGGACACACTGCTGCTTGACGTGTCCTGGGGACAGAGGTATGGGCTCGCTGGGTGGGTGCTGTGCTGGTGTTTCCAGAGGGGGGAAGCTCTGTGGTGGCCTGTGACTGTGTCAGGGGAACCGACTGTCCAGAGGACCCTGATGGGCCGGGCTGGTCATCTACATCCAGTTGGACAGAGCTGCTCTCATCACTGTGGGCCTCTTCTGTTGGTGGTGTGGACATGTGTGGACCCTCCTGTCCGGTGACATTGGGTAGGGGTCTTGCAGGGGTATAAAAGGATGTTTATTACATCTGTGGGTGCCATGGTGTGCAATGGGTGGGTGTCCGTGTACCCCAGTGCATGCATTCCTGTGTGGGACCTTATGTGATGATGGTTTAGGGGGTGTATGAGTATGTGCAGTGGGCATGCTTTGGTGATGGGTGTCCATGCTTTGTTGTTGCATGCAGGGCTTGTTGTGGATGTGTGGGTTGTGATAGTGGAACATTTGTGAGGAGTAGGAGTGATGGGGTTGATGGTGAGGTTGGAGGTATGTGATGGCATGCAGGTAGGGTGGGGGATATAGTATTAAAGATTTGACTTACCAGAGCCCATTCCTCCAGCTACTCCTGTGAGGCCCTCAGGATGCAGAATAGCAAGACTTTCTCCTCCCATGTTGTTAGTTGAGGGGGAGGAGGTGGGGGACCGCCGCCACTCCTCTGAACCGCAAGGTGGTGTCTTGAGACCACGGAATGCACCTTCCCCCGTAGGTCGTTCCACCTCTTCCTGATGTCCTCCCGATTTCTTGGGTGCTGTCCGACTGCGTTGACCCTGTCCACTATTCTTCACCATAGCTCCATCTTCCTTGCAATTGAGGTGTGCTGCACCTGTGCTCCAAATAGCTGTGGCTCTACCTGGATGATTTCCTCCACCATGACCCTGAGCTCCTCCTCAGAAAACCTGGGGTGTCTTTGCCATGCCATGGGGTGGTGTGGGTGATGTGTGGGTTGGTGTGTGTTGTGATGTGTGGGGTGATATTTAGTGGTGTGTTGTGTGAGGTGTGTGGATGTTATGTGGGTGATGGTGTTGAGTGCCTTTGGATGCTTGTTTGTAGATTGGGGTGTCTCTCTCTGGCCTTCTTTCAGAATTTTTGGTAGTAGGGGTTTGTGGGTGATGTGGGTGTGTGTTTTATATTGTATTGGGTGTGTGGGAGTGGTGTGTGTATGTGTATCAGGCGTGTGTATTTGGAATTGTCCAATGTGGTAGTGTTTTGTAAATGTGTGTGTATTTTGAGCGTGGCGGTGTGTACCGTCAATGGAATACCACGGATGAAAGACCGCCGCGTGGGTCGTGATAGTGTGGGCGTATTCCTGTTAGAGTGACGGTGGAGTATTTCTTATCGCCAGTTTATCACTGACCTTTGGTGTGGCAGACTTGTGTGGGTGTCTAAATTTTGGCGGATTCTGAGCTGTGGGTCATAATGACCGTGGCGGTATTCCGCGGCTGCGGCGGTGTGTTGGCGGTCTTCTGCACGGTGGTAAGCGGCTTTTACCGCTAATGTTGTAATGACCCCCATAGTAATGTGTTTTATTTGTCCTGACAGTGAAATATTGCTAAATTCGTTTTTCACTGGTGCAAGGCCTGTCCCTCTCATAGGTTAACATGGGGGCTACCTTTAAATCTGATTAAAGTGTAGATTCCCTTTGGGAGTGGATGGACATGTGGAATTTGGGGTCTCTGAGTTCACAATTTAAAAATACATCTTTTAGTAAAGTTGAATTTAAGATTGTGTGTTTGAATATGTCACTTTTAGAAAGTGAGCATTTTCTTGCTTATACCATTTCTGTGACTCTGCCTGTTTGTGGATTCCCTGTCTGGGTCAGTTTGACAGTTGGGCTGGTTGCACCTCACACTAGACAGTGACACAAAGGGAGCTGGGGTGTAGCATGCATATCCTGATGAGCCAACTGTGCTAGGAGGGAGGGGAGAAATGGTCACTCACACCTGAAAGGGCTGTGCCCTCCCTCACACAATGCAGTCTCCAACCCCCTGGTGAGTGTCTGGGGCCTGGCCTGGGCAAGGCAGGATTTTACATTCAAAAGAGACTTTTCTTTGAAGTAGGCCTATTTCAAAGAAGAGATTGGGTATAAGAAGGGCACCCAAAACCACAGACTGAAGAAACACTTCTGGAAACAAGAGGAACTTCTGCCTGGAGAAGAGCTGAAGAGCTGAGGAAGAAGAGCTGGCCTGCCTGTGACTGTGCTTTGTGGAGCTATCCTGCAGTTGCTGCTTCTGCCAGAGTAAGAGGGCAAAGACTGGACATTGTGTGCCTTCCATCTTGAGAAGAAATCTCCAAGGGCTTGATTTAGAGTTTGCCTCCTGTTGTTTGAAGTCTCAGGGACAGCAAAGGCTTCTCTCTGCCAGCACCTGGAGTCTCTGGAGAGACTCCTACTCTGTCCTGTGGTGCCCATCCAGTTCCTGGGACCCTGAAAGGACAAGCTGGCAGCCTAAAGAAAAGGAAATCAATGCACAGAGCGCTGTGCAGGGAAAAGATCGTCGCGACTCCGATCTGCGGCTGAAGAAACAACGCGCCGCCGGCTCCACAGCTGAAAATCGATGCTCTCTGGAAACGCGACCGAAGAATCGATGCACGGAGCAGGGGAAATGACACGGAGCATCGCTAACGGAGGCTGGGAGATCGCAACCCGCGGTGCGTGGTTTTCAGATCATCATGCAGCTGGATTTCTGACGCAAGTACCGCTGGGCGTGTAAAAACAATGCAAGGCCTGCCTGGACCCGAGAGTGCTAACTGGATCGACGCATCGCTCTCCTGCGGAGAGAAGGAACAACGTACCCTGACCTGGCGAAAGGAGAAACAACGCAAGGTCCTGCTCGTGAGTGGAATCGACGCATTGCAAGCCCTTTTTGACAAACACTCGCCCGTGCGGGTTATTTTTGGACGCACCCAAGATACTTTTTCACGCTAACAGTGTTAGTGTGTGTTTGAAACTACTTAAAGACTCTTTTTGATTTTTAATTGATAACTTGACTTGTGTATTGTGGACTTTTGTCGTTTTGGTCTTGTTTTCATTGGATAAATATTTCCTATTTTTCTAAACTAGTGTTGTGGCATTTTGTAGTGATTTCATTAGGTTACTGTGTGTTGGTACAAATTCTTTACACCTAGCACTCTGAAGTTAAGCCTACTGCTCATGCCAAGCTACCAAGGGTGTGAGCGGGGGATAGCTGAGGGTGATTCTCTTTAACCCTGACTAGAGTGAGTGTCCTTGCTTGAACAGGGGGTAATGGATGTTTGAGAACACCAATGTACCACTCATGGCATGCCTCCCTGCCGCAGAGTAATGCAAGGCAGCTCTTTGTGCTGCCTTGCACTACTCTAGATTTATCAAATCACTCAGGGACACACAAAGTGGCCTCACATGACTTGATAACTCTCCTTTAGGTTTTGATTCACTCTTGTATCCGCTTGCATGGTGCAAGGGTGATGCAAAACCCTGATAAATATGACCCCCAGTTTGTTGTTTAAAACTTCACTTATTCCTTATTGTATTTAAAGAAAAAATGGTCATACCCATTGCTTATAGAAAAAGTTATACAATCCTCAAATGAAAGAACTGTGTAACGTTAGTCCTTGGCCCCAAGTTCAAATCACTAATCGAGTGTAGAGAATGCAGAGTGTCTGCAATGAATACTCATGCCAGCTTCATTAATAATAATTAAATGTAAATCTGCTGTGCTCCTTATTGAGCACAGCAGTGAATGCTGGTACACAGCCAGCGACTAACAGTAGACATTAATTTTATCATTTGCATTTGCAAAGGCAGAACTATCACACTGTACTCCATTTTGTATCATTGTGACCTCTGCCTGTTTAAAGAACAGGTGCAGCATCTTTCCCTTAAAGGGGCAGAGGTCACAGTGCCACAAAATGTAGTACTCTATGATTGGACCATGTGAGAAGTATACAGCAGTTTGCTTTGTGTGAACAGTTACCACATCCACTTAGCAGCCACTAACTATTCAATAATTTGGAACTGCAGGATTGCCTATCTGATTCAACTGAAGTCACAAAAAGGGAGTCCATTGATACCCCATTCTAATTGGAAGAACCTCTTTGGAATCACTTACCCCTTGCAAACAGCAAATGTAGGTCACAATGCCCATTTATTAGTACAATGCAAAATGTAACTTTTCATTCATAACATACATTACGCAGAGGTGCCTTGTCAATGTCACCTGCCTTTGTACAGATGACCGCCTGTGTCTTCAGCTACCGCTCAATAAATACTATTGCACAATTCTTCTTTCAAATTGATACCAGACAATGGTGGGATAGAACTGCATAACTGCAAAGTGTGCATGATGTAGCTACATTGATGCAATAACTTGCTTGAATTTTCGCACATTAATAGTACGGCCTTTATGACACACACTATTATCTTTCACTGTTAATAGGGGGCATTCTGGAGATCAGTCTCACAAATTCCCTTTAGGACCAGCTCAAAGCAGATCCTCATAAATAATGAAACGTGCAGTACTTTTAGATACATAATGCTAAGCATACTGATGAATTAAAGCTACATGCATCTTGTTTTAGGCAGACGCTTGTTGGCACTGACATGAACTCATACACAATAGGCGAATGTGTAACCAAGAAGGTAGGGGCAGGAGGACTCAGGTGTCCCGTCTGCACCACCCTTTCCTGCACACCTACCATGGGATACCGATCAAGATTTAGTTCATAGGGAAGCCACTGCTTCTTTTAGAAGTCGGATGTGACGATCATGTTTTTTAACTAAACTGTCGGGAAGTTAAGGCAATTATGCAGTGCAATTCTTTGTATAGCAAGTCCAAGGCTGGGTGCCAAGGCCAACAGAGAACAGAAAATGTTTACTACAAAGGGATAGTAATCGAAGCACATCATAAAAGATTTCATCATCGGCAGAAATGGTGTATTTTCATACTTTTAGAAAAGTACTCAACATTTTCATTGAGTTGTGTTGGAGCATTTATTTGAGACAAAAGAATTAAAAACATTAAACCCGCAGCAACCATATGCCTTGCTTTTGATACGATTGAATTCTAAGGGTATACAGAGCTTCTTCACTGCGCTGAAACCTGTAAAACAGAGCCTTAATATAACCCCTATAGAGCAGTTTTGCCACCATTTGTGGGAGTGGTGGGGGTGATTTAGAAAGGGGGAGGGAGTCCAGAAAGGTTTTAATATTTTGCATCACTTCCCTAATTATGGTATTAATATGCAGCCTACAGTTTCAAGTGGAATTAGATGTATGCATTACAGTCATTTCATTTGGAAAGGGCTAGCTGGAATAAAATAATGTATATTAGCATGAGAATATTGGATTCGTTTCTGCTGGTGGTGCAGTCCAGTGAGATGCAGACATCTCAGACTCTGGTAATTACTTGGGGCCGTATCCCCGTCCATCATTATTCTGTACATCATACTGCCTCAGTTTGGACCCAGCCATATGCAAATCAGTCTTGACCCTGCACCTTCCGGAAATGCCCAGACATGGGCATACTCACTGTGCCACTGAACCCAGGGAATAGCTGTCTGATGAGCCATATCTAGGGCAAACCCAGTCCTGGGGTGCTTCTGTTCTGGTTCAGGAAGGACCTAGCCTGGCAGTTTCAGCTGGAGTGTTCCTACTGAAGCAGGGTCCAGACTGATTTGATTATGGCTGGGTCTAAACTGAGGTGGCATGGTGGGCAAAAAACGATGGACTGGGATGCAGCCCAAGTGATTATCCGTGGCTGAGATTAATTTTAGCATTCCATTCATCACCTTGTTGTTGTTGCAGCTTATTATCCTTATGTCACAGTCCATGAATGTCTCTGGAGCGCAAGTAAAAAGGCATTGTGACATGTGCAGCTGTGCTGCAGCAGTGTGTACATGTGCACTGACATATACAGTAAGAGCAAGATAGACTGTGGAGCTGCTTGTGCTCTGCACCAGGTCAATCCTCATAGTTCCTGCTAGTTAGAAGAAACTTAACTTTATGCTTTTACAATGCAGCAGCAAATCCAACGGGAACCTAAATCAGTGCAAACATTTGCAGTTGACTCCGAATCACGGCTGAATATCAACGCTCGCCTGCAACGCGACCGGAAGATTGCCACCCGCGGCTGGAGAAACGACGTGCAGCATCGCTGATGGAGGCTGGTGAGATCGCAACCCGCACTGTGTGGTTTCAGGATCATTGTGCAGCAGGAATTCCAACGCAAACATCACTTCGCATGTAAAAATGACGCAAGGCCTGTCTGGACCCGAGAGTGCGGTTTGAAACGACGCATCGCTCTCCTGCGGAGAGAAGAAACGACGCACACCGACTCGACTGAAGGAGAAACGATGCACGGTCTCGCTCGTGAGTGATATCAATCCATCGCAAGCCCTTTTTGACGCACTCACCCGTGTGGGGTTATTTTTGACTCACTCAGGTATGTTTCCACGATAACAGTGTTAGCATTGTGTTTAAAATTACATGAAGACTCTTTTTGGTTTTTAATTTATATCTTGACTTGTGTATTGTGGATTTTTGTTGTTGTGGTCTTGTTTTGTTTAGATAATAGTTTTCTATTTTTCTAAACCTGTGTTGTGTCATTTTGTAGTGTTTTCATTGAGTTACTCTGTGTGTTGATACAAATACTTTACACCTAGCACTCTGAAGTTAAGCCTACTGCTCGTGCCAAGCTACCAAGGGGGTGAGCTGGGGTTAGCCGAGGGTGATTCTCTTTTACCCTGACTAGAGTGAGGGTCCTTGCAAGGACAGGGGGTAACCTGACTGCCAACCAAAGACCCTATTTCTAACAACATCCAAGGCTTCTCAGGGGCGAGACAGATTCTGGGGGGTGAACACAGGCTCACAACTCAAAATACTTTCAACAGCAGTAAAGAATGAGTTCAGTCACATACTTGTTTCTTATGAAAAAAGAGTATTTATAAACGAATACAAAATAAAACATGGCATACACAAAGGCCCTCATTCTGACCCTGGCGGTCTTTTCGCAAGACCGCCGAGTTACCGCCGCGGTGAAGACCGCCGACCGCGGCGGTATGCCGCTGTGCGCATTCTGACCGCTGGGAGTGTTCCGCCGGAAAACCGCCAGCAGCCACACTGGCGGTCGGCGGGAAAGTGGAGACTGGTCAACCTCCACCGCCACGCCAGCAGAACACCGCCCACAGAATTACGACCCACATTTCTGTGTGGCGGTCTTCTGTTGGCGGTCTTCTGTTGGCGGTCACCTCCCCATGGCTCCTGTCACCTCCCGGAGGACCAACGCACAAGGTAAGTTGATCGTCCGTGAGGGGAGGGGGTGGGGGGATGTTGTGTGCTGTGTGCGTGCATGGGGGTGTGCGTGTGAGTGTGTAGAGGGGGTGTGTGAGTGCGTGCATGCGGGCGGGGAGTGCTGCTGTGCCTATGGGCAATGTGTGTAGTTCGGCGGGTGCGCATGTCGGCATGTATGTGTGCGGGTATGTGTCCCCGTTGTGTATGTGTGTGTGTAGGGGGTGTGTATATGTGCATGTTGGGGGGGTGTGCATGTCGGGGTGCGTGTACGTGCATGTCGGGGTGGGGGTGGGGAGGGGGTTCGTACCACCTCTGGGGGGTGGCAGGGGGGTGGAGGGTGTGGGGGGAGGACTCGGGGGGCAGTGGGGGGTGGGGGAGACCCCTATCAGTGCCAGGGAAGGAATTCCCTGGCCCCGATAGTGCCTACCGCCATGGTTCGCATGGCGGTTCCCGACCGCCAGAAACCGCGGCGGTAAGCAGGGTCATGATACCGTTGGCGGTCTTGAGTCGACCGCCGGACCGGAGTGCGCAGACTCCAGCCCGTCGGTCATGACCGCCGTGGCTGTCGGAGTGGGGAAGTGGCGGTCGGTCGCGGCGGTGACCGCCGCGGTCAGAATGCCATTTTTAATACCGCCGGTCTGTTCGCGGTCCGACCGCCGCCTCTCCGCCGACCGCCAAGGTCAGAATGAGGGCCAAAGTCCCCAGTGGTCAGGGCTATAGTGTTTGATAGGCAGGCCACTGAGTCACACTTCACTCTCACTAACAGCAGTGGGTTATTGCCCATTCACTGCAGTTGATGTTCAGGTTAGGCGCCACTAGTAGTTCGAGTGTCTACAGTCCCACTGTGATTCTTCCAAAGTCAAAAGTGTTCCAGCACCTAATGATCTATATGACAGAACAAGTTCCCCCAGGCCTTCAGTGATCAGTCTTATGCCCTTCTGGCTCATTTCACCCTAGGACATCATGGGGGGCTGCAGCAGCTGCTGAACGTACGTAGCACTTGCGGGTCTGCAGGTGCCTCCTTAGATATTTTGGGGAGTGGCAGTGGTCCTAGATAATCAGGCCATACAGGTTCATGGGTTTTCCAGTCACTAAAGGTGAATATTTGAGTTTTTGAGTCATTGAATTTGAGGTGGCTCCATGTCATTCAATTGTTAACAGTTCAGAGGCAACTGAAGATTTTCCAAGGTCCTTTGGGCTTTCCAGCTTCTGAATTATCTGCATGTCACCTCCGTGGCTATAGCAGGTGAAGTCAAACCATTGATCAGATCTGGTCATGATTTCATGTAGATATTAAAAAGCAGAGGAGAAATGATTGAGTCAGAGGGACTCCTGCTTTGATACTGTATGGTTTAGAAGAGAATAGATGGAAATGTGTGATATTTGTTCTATTGTGTAATTAAGATGTGATCCAAATGAGATATGAGCCCTCTACTCTGGCTTTCTCAAGTGTTTAGATTAGTCGCTGAAGGGTCGAAGAGAAGAAGAGCAGGAACCCTGGTCCAATGTTTTTTTAGGTCATCCCAGACAAAGATGAAATTCTGTTTGAAAGTCAGAAGGATGGAATTGTCTTCAATGAAATATGACATCTGGGCAAAGACTGATCTTTTCTATAAGTTTGCCCAGGAATGATTAATTTGGTAAGGGTCTGTAGATGCTGGGGGTCTTAATCGTTCAGTTTAGGTTTGGTAATAATCGGTTTATGTATGTCTTTTTTCAAGTCTTCCTGGGAAAACCTCTTCTGTTAAGGAGCTGTTGATGAGTTTTCTACTGGGAAGGCAGCTGATGTTGATAGTAGAATGTTTTGGAAGTTTTGAGGGGGACACGGGCCAGAGGGGCAGCTGGCTGGCTTGCCTGCTTTGACAAGATACAGAAATTCAGTTGGGGATTGGAACGTAGTGGCTGTGTTTATTTTTTTTAAACAAAATTTTATTGATTTTATTCAAGTACAAGTAAACAGTAAATGCCAGGTGGGCTAGCCTTCATTTCTTACTGCAAGGAGTGCAGCATAGCGTTCTCCAAGTAGCAAATATGGAGCCAGAGTATACAAACGGTAGCATAAAAAATGGAATGCACTGAATGGCTGTTACCATCCTCAGGCATAACTAACACAACCCCCCATCATTCACCTTCCCCTATTACCTGTCTCAAATCATTGTCAAACTCAGGTTTCATGTGAGTTTCCACTGACTATCATACTGGTATGCAGTGCACTTCAGTGGTGTCTATGCGGTATGCCACCCTTCCAAGAAAGGTACAGTGATTAAGTCTACCTTGTGTAAATAATGGATAACAAGGAATTCTCGGGGGATTGTCATCAGTCTCCCTCAGGCTTTCTAAGAGGTTCTCCCACACTTGCGCCCCCTCCTCACCTCTTGGAACCACATTGCACTTTCATAGCCTGCCCATGTAATAAGTGCATTTTCCATCTGTGTAGCCGGGGGCTGTTGTGGCTTTTCTATGCATTTTAACCTCCCTCTTAGCTAAGACTAATACCAAGTCCACAAGTTTGGAGGTAAGCTTATATTTGGTCGGATGTGGAAATCCCCCCAGCAGACAGACCAACGGAGTGCAGGGGATCGTCCTTCCAGTGACATTATTCACGGAACCGATTACATCTGTCCAATATTTTCTCAGTACAGGGCAGCTCCAGACCATGTTAAGCATATCAGCACCCCCCTCTCTACTCCTGGAGTATCACACATCAGTTGTGCCAAACGTGCAGAGTTTTCCCCGGTGTAAGGTATGCCCTGTGTAAGAAATACAAATTGATAGGCTTAAACCTGGCATTGCAGGAAACAGTGTAAGTATTAGTCAGTATTGAGGTCCACTGCTGGACAGTAACCGTCGCCACCACATCCTACTCCCACTTGAGTTGTAGCTCCTCCAGTGGTGTAGAAATGTTCTCCTGCAGCAAATAATATAGGAGTTTAACAGCCCTGGTTTTGTCCAAAGTAGTACAGAGTACCCAGCTGCTATGGTGTTATGGGGGTTCTGTCGACTCATTACTCCAGTGGTCCCATGTTTTCAGCACAATTGCATACAGCAATAGGAATTAAGCATGGGGTAATTCAAAAGTATATGAAAGCTCCCCAAATGGCAATAATTCTCCATCTCTGTACAGGTCCACCAGCTGCATTATACCAAAGGCAGTCCAATCTTCTAGACCTCCCAGGGCCCCAGTTGTGTCAAGTGCTATCAGGCTCTGCAACAGGAGGTCGGGTGAGTAGGGGTGGGTGGTGTTTGTTCACTGGAGGCAGTGCTGGCAGCAGCATTGAGTTGTCAGCAGTTCCATGGTTCCTTCCACAATTGGGCATTAGCAATATTTGAAGCAATGTTTGCAGTTCTAGGCTCTCCCCCGGTACTTCTACAGCAGCGTTAAGGCTCAAGTGTAACCATGTGTTGGAAAATGGGTTATTGGTAAGGGCAGGTAGGTACCTACACCTAGCAACAAGCCACTAACCTCCACCTAGATACAGTTAGGTCTCAGTAAATTAATCCCAGCTCAACCCTTGGTAGCTTGGCAACGAGCGTCAAGGCTTAACTTAGGAGACAGTGTGTAAAGCATTCAAATATCACAAAACAGTAATTAAATAAAACACAGGAAACAGTTTAAAAATCCAAAACCATTTATAAAAATAGTTTATATTTTTATCTTTAAAATGACACAAAAACTAATAAAATCGGATAAAGGGAACCAGAGATGAATTTTTAAAGAATTATTACTTTTCTAGCGCTTAGAAACAAAAAGCGCCAATCGGGTCATCTGGTTGCACCTCGACCGCGGCAAAGTCAAAGTTTCAGGCCGACCGCGATGGAGCCCTACTCGGCTACAAGTCGCGGGAGACCTCGGTTAAAAAGTTACCTTCTGACTTAGTCTTTATTTTGAAGTTTTTCTTCACCGGGACGAACCTGCCAGTTGAATCCGACCTCCTGGAGCCCTTGTCCGGATACGCGATGTGGGTTTCCTCGGTGGAGATTTTTACCTTCGGACTTAGTCGTTTTTTCGAGATGAAAATCCTTCGACCGGGGTAAACCTGGATCTTGATCCGACGTCCGTGGAGCCCTTCTCGGATACGATGGCTGGGAGGTCCCGGTCAACTTTTTACCTTCGGACTTAGTCTCTTTTTCGGAGGTTTTTCTTTACCAGGACGAACCACCAAGTCAGGCTGGGTTGCGGTTGAGGCAAGCCGGCTAGAATTTCCGCAGCGGGTCGGTCCCTCTCTGGAGCTTTTTTTCAAAAATTCTCAAATCTTTTCCAAACTTCTGGGGCTTCACCCAGATGTTCTTTTAAGGTTCTTTTGGGGTCCACAGCTCACCCCAAGGGTCCAGATGTTCTGTGATGGTCCTTGGGGGGTGCGGACTTCAACTCCCAGAATGCACCCCCTGCGCAAACTCCTTTTTGGCCACTGGACAGTGGTCAGCTGGTCACTTTTCAGGAGTTGGTGCAGGGGGACTCTGGATAGCAATTTTTCACCTGTAGCAAACAGGGAGTCCCTCCTTGAACCAGTTGAAGCCAGGCAAAGTCCTTCTTGTGGTGAAGCCCAAGTGTGCAGCTGGTGCAGTCCTTCTGAGTGCAGGTTCCAGGTGCAGGCCAGGGGTCCAGCAGGGCAGTCCTTCTTCTCCTTTAGTTCCTTCTTCTTGAAATTTGGTGGGGATCTGAGGTGTGGGGGCAGGTCTGCCAGTTTTATCCTTGCTCCTGGGTGAAAAGCAGGGGGGTCCTGGTCCTCCAATCAGGTACAGGGTTGTCCCCCTTTGATGACCACTTCCTGGGAAGTGTGGCAAAAATCCATCCCAAAAGGCAACAGTCTCTAAAAATCCAACATGGCTGAATCTGATTTTTGGAGGTTACATCTGGCTGAGCCCACCCACTGGTGTGGCTAAAAATCATAAACACACCCCTCTCCTGCCCTCTCCTAATCTAATCAAGGGGGCACCTAGTTGTCTGGGGTTGCAGGATGTGGGGGTGTTGCTGGGTGCTCCAGATGTCCTTCTCTGCCTTTGAAGACCAGTTTGGCAGCCCTCCCCCTTCCTGCCTCACCATCTGCTGAGGGGAGATTCTCTCCCCCAAGCACATTCCTTTGTGTGAAGCCAGGCCACTTCACACCTCATCAAGGCAGCTTGGCAAAAGCTGCTGCAGGCTGGCCAATCAGAGCACAGCAGCAAAAACAATGCAGAGCTGAAATTGGCAACTTTTTAGGTAAAGTCTAAACTTTTTACCTGAACAAGTTATATTAAATCCAACAACTGGAAGTTGTGGGATTTATTACAACAATTAATTTGACACCAAATTCTTGGTATGCAACATTTAAGGAGACTTTAAAATTTAAAATAAAGTCTCCCCATTCTAGCCTATGAAGGCCATTTACTTCAATGAGGGAAAAACAAATTTGGCTGTTTTTACCTCACCAGGGCTTATAAATCTATTTTTATAAAGTCCCTGCTTATAGTTACATGGCACCCAGCCCTAGGGGCACATAGGGCACACCTTAGGGGTGACTTATATGTAAAAATAAGGTAGTTTAAGACTTTGGAAGTACTTTTAATTCCAAAGTCGAATTTGCATATATCTTTAATTTAAAAGCAGCCAGCAAGGCAGGCTTGCTTTTAAAATGACACTGGGCACTTCAGCAGTGCACCTAGGTGTGCACCACCTATGCTGTGGTCCCTTAACCTACATGCCCTACCATATACTAGGGACTTATAGGTAGGTTAACTTAGCCAATTATAATTAGCCTAATTTGCATATCCATTTTACACAGAGCACTGGCCCTGGGACTGTTAAGCAGTACCCAGGGCACAGCCAAGAGTCAGTAACCACCAGTACCTATCCAAAAAGTGTGGGGGTGATCAGGCAAAAAAGGAGGACTTTCCTACACTGCCCCCCCCCCCCCCAGATGAAAGGTGATGGGTACTAACCTACACCCTGGTAGTCCTGATCAGCTAAGTGGAAAAACCTGGAAAGGCCATCTGCATTGGCATGACCAGTCCCAGGTCTGTGCTCCACTGTGAAGTCCATCCCCTGTAGGGAAATGGACCACCTTAACAGTTTTGGGTTCTCCCCCCTCATCTGCATCAACCACCTGAGAGGTCTGTGGTCAGTTTGTACACGGAAGTGAGTGCCAAACAAGTAAGGCCTCAACTTCTTCAGGGACCAGACCACAGCAAAGGCCTCCCTCTCAATGGCACTCCATTTTTTCTCTCTGGGGAGTAGTCGCCTGCTGATGAAGGCAACTGGGTGATCATGGCCCTCTTCATTAACTTGTGCTAACACTGCCCCAATCCCTTCCTCTGAAGCATCTGTTTACACTATAAACTCTTTGCTATAGTCAGGGGCCAGTAACACTGGTGCTGAACACATAGCCTGTTTTAGGGTGTCAAAAGCTTTCTGACACTCTGGGGTCCAAATGACCTTCTTGGGCTGTTTCTTGGAGGTAAGCTCAGTCAGAGGGGCCACTATGGTCCCAAAATTCTGAACAAACCTCCTGTAGTACCCAGTCAGGCCAAGAAAGGCCCTGACCTGAGTCTGGGTTTTAGGAGCCTCCCAATCCAGGATAGTCTGGATCTTGGGCTGGAGAGGTTGTACATGGCCTCCACCAACAAGGTGGCCCAGGTACACAACTGAGCTTTGCACTATCTGGCACTTGCTTGCCTTGATAGTCAGGCCTGCTTGAAGCAGGGCCTGTAGCACTTCCTTCAGGTGGACCAGGTGGTCCCTCCAGGTGGAACTAAATACAGCTATATCATCCAGATAAGCTGCACTGAAAGATTCCAACCCAGATAGGACTCTGTTCACCAACCGTTGGAAGGTGGCAGGAGCATTTTTCATGCCAAAGGGCATCACCTTGAACTGAAAGTGGCCCTCTGGTATGGAAAATGCTGACCTCTCCTTAGCTCCTGAACTTAAGGCAATCTGCCAATATCCTGAGGTCAGATCAAATGTGCTCAGGAATTTGGCAGCCCCCAACCTGTCAATGAGCTCATCAGCTCTAGGAATGGGGTGAGCATCAGTCCTAGTGACTGCGTTTAGACCTCTGTAGTCCACACAGAATCTCAATTCTTTCTTCCCACCTTGGGGATTAGGTTTGGGCACCAGTACCACTGGACTGGACCAAGGACTATCAGAGGGCTCAATTACCTTGAGCTCCAACATCTTAGCCACTTCAGCTTTGATGTTGGCTTTGACCTGGTCAGACAGCCTGTACAGCTTGTTCTTGACAGGCAAGCTGTCACCAGTGTCAACATCATGGACACACCAATTGGTGAGTCCAGGGGTCAGGGAGAACAGACTAGCAAACTGTTTCAAAACTTGTTTGCAGTCTTTTTGTTGCTGATCTGTCAATTTGGGAGAGAGTACCACTCCCTCCACTGACACATCTTGTGCCTTTGAGGACAGGAGGTCTGGCAGAGGTTCACCCTCCTCCTCCTTCCCTTCATCAGTGACCATCAGCATGGTCATGTCCGCCCTGTCCTGGTGGGGTTTCATCCTGTTAACTTGCAGGATCCTGTGAGGATTCCTGGGGGTGCCAAGGTCCACCAAGTATGTGATCTCACCTTTTTTCTCCAGAATTGGATAGGGCCCAGTCCATTTGGCCTGTAGTGCCCTAGGAGCCCTGGGCTCCAAAACCCACACCAGCTGTCCTGGGTGATACTCAGGCAGGGTAGCCTTTTGATCATGCCAGAGCTTCATGAGCTCCTGGCTGGCCTCCAGGTTTCCGCTTGCCTTCTTCATATACTCAGCCATGCGTGACCGCAGGCCTAGCACATAATCTAGCACATTCTCCTTGGATTCTTTGAGAGGCTTTTCCCAAGACTCTCTCACCAAGCACAATGGGCCTCTTACAGGGTGCCCAAACAGTAACTCAAAGGGGCTGAATCCAACCCCCTTCTGTGGCACCTCTCTGTAGGCAAACAGCAGGCAAGGGAGGAGGACATCCCATCTCCTCCTGAGTTTGTCAGACAAACCCATGATCATGCCCTTCAGGGTCTTATTAAATCTTTCCACCAGACCATTGGTCTGAAGGGTGGTAGGGGGTGGTGAACTTATAAGTAACACCACACTCATCCCACATGGCTTTCAGATAGGCTGACATAAAGTTTGTGCCCCTATCTGAGACCACCTCCTTTGGGAATCCCACTCTGGTGAACACACCAAGTAGGGCCCTAGCCACTGTGGGAGCAGTGACTGTCCGGAGGGGTATTGCCTCAGGGTACCTGGTGGCATGGTCCACTACCACCACAATGTACCTGTTACCTGAAGCAGTTGGTGGGTCTAGGGGACCAACAATGTCAATCCCCACCCGCTCAAAGGGAGTCCCAACCACTGGCAGTGGTATCAGGGGAGCCTTTGGTTTGCCTCCTGTCTTGCCACTGGATTGACAGGTGACACAGGAGCTGCAAAACTCCCTGACTTTTTCTGACATTTGGGGCCAATAAAAATGGTTGACCAGCCTGTTCCAGGTCTTGGTCTGTCCCAAATGTCCAGCTAAGGGGATATCATGGCTTAAGGTAAGGAGGAATTCTCTATACTTCTGGGGGACCACTACTCTCCTAGCAGCCCCTGGTTTGAGGGCCCTTGCCTCAGTGTAGAGAACTCCATCCTCCCAGTAAACCTTGTGGGTCCCACTTGTATCCCCTTGTTCTTGCCTGGCAGCAGTCTGCCTCAGGCCCTCAAGAGTGGGACACTCTCTTTGTCCCTGGCACAAATCTTCTCTGGTGGGCCCACCTGCCCCTTGCAGTTCTGCCAAGTCAGGCAGAGCTTGCAGGGGAAGTGTCCCTCCCTCAGAGTTCAGATCCTCCCCCTCAGGGTTGGATTCTTCCTGACCCTCTGTACTTGTAGGGGCTGGCAAGCCAGACCCAGTGCCCTTTCTCTTCTTCTTGGAGGCTTGGCCCATTGTTCCAGGGTCCAAGTGTCCAGCACTTCCCTGTTGTGCTGCCTGTGACCTGGACACAGCACACACCCATTCAGGGAGGTCCAGCATCTGTGCATGGACCCTTCTCTCCACTTCTGACCATTCAGATGCTTCAAGATCATTTCCCAGCAGACACTCTACTGGGAGGGCAGGAGCTACAGCTACCTTTTTAGGGCCAGTCACACCTCCCCATTCCAGACTCACTATAGCCATGGGATGGAGGTTGGTTCTGCTATCTGCATAAGTCACCTGGTGGAAGACACCAGGTAAGACCTGCTCTGGAGAAACCAGCTTTTCTGTGACCATTGTCACACTGGCTCCTGTATCTCTCAGAGCGTCCACTTCAGTCCCATTGACTTTAGGCCTCTGCCTATACCTCTCCATGATGGGAGGTAAGGTGGCCATAGTTGCAATGTCCACCCCACCCACGGATACTAAGGTGACCTCTGTGTACCCTGATTCCACCCCTGGGCCAACTTCCACCCCCAACCCTACACTAGCAATCCCCTGGGATTGCCCACCAGTGGGGGGCTTCTTGGAGCAGATAGCATCTCCTCTTTTATGTCCAGGTTGATGACAATCAAAACACTTGCCGGCCTTAGCAAGCTCCTGAAACCTTCCTGCTTTAGCAGGATCATAATTCTTTCCCTGATACCCTTTCCCTTTAAAAGTGAATTGGCTCGGGGCTCCCCCTCCCTGAGAAGTTTTTGGGGACTCTTGTGAGGACTCTTTGGGCTTTTTATCATCTTTCCCCTGGTTCTTCCCCTGAGAAGAACCATGTCCTCCCTTTTTCTGATCACCCCCTGGGGGTTTCTGGTTAACCCTAGTTCTTAACCAGTCATCTGCTGCCTCCCCCAGCTCTCTGGGGTTGGTCAACCTAGAGTCAACTAGATACTGGCGGAGCTTCTCTTGGACACAATTAGTTAGAAGGTGCTCCCTCATATTCAAATTGTACAGCCCCTCAAAGGTACTTAGCCTGTTGCCCTGTATCCAGCCCTCCAGTGCCTTTACTGAAATGTCCACAAAGTCCACCCAGGACTGGGTGCTTGTCTTTTGGGTGTCCCTAAACTTGAGCCTATACTGCTCTGGGGTCAGACCAAACTTTTTAGTCAAGCAACTCTTCATACTGGGGTATGAGTCTGCATCTTCCCCACTCATGGTTAGGAGCCTATCCCTCCCAGAGTTGGGAACTAACTCCAAAAGAAGTGAACCCCAGTACTGAGGCTTGACTCTCCTCATCTGGAGGGCCCTCTCAAAGGCCCCCAGCCACTTATCTATGTCATCCCCCTCTACATAGGCAGGAACCACCCCTTTGGGTAATCTGGGGGAAAAAACCCCACCCAGGGACACCTCAGCTTCTTTATCGCTGCCACCATCTCTTTTTTCTTTGTTTGCCCACTTTTTCTTTTCTAGGGCCAGCTTATCTGCTTCCAAAGCTATGTATGCTAGCTGGGCCTCCAGCTCTCTTTCTCTGATGGATGGGTTCTCTCCTCCTGAAAGGACCCCCTTCCTACCACTAGCTTTGGGTCTGCCCCTAGTGACTGTATCTACTGAGGACCGTTCTTCCTCATCCTCACTTAGGCTCAGATGCCTTCCCTCCCCTGAGTGGTTAGAGCTAGCATCCTCCCTTCTTTCTCCCTCCTCTGGAGCTTCTTCTGACTCTACCTCTTGAGCCTCAGCCCATGCTGTCAGGGATTTGATCAGGATTTGCTTCCTGAGATCAGTGGTTGCAGGCAACCCTCTTTCAATACACAACCCCCTAAGCTGGACTACTGTCAGTGTGGGTAGGCTAGCCAGATCAAGCTCCATGGTTCCCTAGTTTTGTGTCAACAAAAACGTTTTGCAAAAATTGGAAACAAGAATTTAGAAAAATTACAAAAATTCAATAATTGAAATTAATCCAAATTAATAAAATAAAATAAAAATTTAAAATTTAAAAAAATAATAATTTTTGCACTAAGACAATTTAAAGGATTTTTAATTTGTTTTACTCAAAACTGTAACGTGATACTGAACACAAGTACAGGATCCCACCGCTGCCACCAAAAATGTTGGAAAATGGGTTATTGGTAAGGGCAGGTAGGTACCTACACCTAGCAACAAGCCACTAACCTCCACCTAGATACAGTTAGGTCTCAGTAAATTAATCCCAGCTCAACCCTTGGTAGCTTGGCAACGAGCGTCAAGGCTTAACTTAGGAGACAGTGTGTAAAGCATTCAAATATCACAAAACAGTAATTAAATAAAACACAGGAAACAGTTTAAAAATCCAAAACCAATTTATAAAAATAATATGAATTTTTAAAGAATTATTACTTTTCTAGCGCTTAGAAACAAAAAGCGCCAATCGGGTCATCTCGTTGCACCTCCACCGGGGCAAAGTCAAAGTTTCAGGCCGACCGCGATGGAGCCCTGCTCGGCTACAAGTCGCGGGAGGCCTCGGTTAAAAAGTTACCTTCTTACTTAGTCTTTATTTTGAAGTTTTTCTTCACCGGGACGAACCTGCCAGTTGAATCCGACCTCCTGGAGCCCTTGTCCGGATACGCGATGTGGGTTTCCTCGGTGGAGATTTTTACCTTCGGACTTAGTCGTTTTTTCGAGATGAAAATCCTTCGACCGGGGTAAACCTGGATCTTGATCCGACGTCCGTGGAGCCCTTCTCGGATACAATGGCTGGGAGGTCCCGGTCAACTTTTTACCTTCGGATTTAGTCTCTTTTTCGGAGGTTTTTCTTTACCAGGACGAACCACCAAGTCAGGCCGGGTCGCGGTTGAGGCAAGCCGGCTAGAATTTCCGCGGCGGGTCGGTCCCTCTCTAGAGCTTTTTAAAAAAAATTCTCAAATCTTTTCCAAACTTCTGGGGCTTCACCCAGATGTTCTTTTAAGGTTCTTTGGGGTCCACAGCTCACCCCAAGGGTCCAGAAGTTCTGTGATGGTCCTTGGGGGGTGCGGACTTCAACTCCCAGAATGCACCTGGCACAAACTCCTTTTTGGCCACTGGACAGTGGTCAGCTGGTCACTTTTCAGGAGTTGGTGCAGGGGGACTCTGGATAGCAATTTTTCACCTGTAGCAAACAGGGAGTCCCTCCTTGAACCAGTTGAAGCCAGGCAAAGTCCTTCTTGTGGTGAAGCCCAAGTGTGCAGCTGGTGCAGTCCTTCTGAGTGCAGGTTCCAGGTGCAGGCCAGGGGTCCAGCAGGGCAGTCCTTCTTCTCCTTTAGTTCCTTCTTCTTGAAATTTGGTGGGGATCTGAGGTGTGGGGGCAGGTCTGCCAGTTTTATCCTTGCTCCTGGGTGAAAAGCAGGGGGGTCCTGGTCCTCCAATCAGGTACAGGGTCGTCCCCCCGTGATGACCACTTCCTGGGAAGTGTGGCAAAAATCCATCCCAAAAGGCAACAGTCTCTAAAAATCCAACATGGCTGAATCTGATTTTTGGAGGTTACATCTGGCTGAGCCCACCCACTGGTGTGGCTAAAAATCATAAACACACCCCTCTCCTGCCCTCTCCTAATCTAATCAAGGGGGCACCTAGTTGTCTGGGGTTGCAGGATGTGGGGGTGTTGCTGGGTGCTCCAGATGTCCTTCTCTGCCTTTGAAGACCAGTTTGGCAGCCCTCCCCCTTCCTGCCTCACCATCTGCTGAGGGGAGATTCTCTCCCCCAAGCACATTCCTTTGTGTGAAGCCAGGCCACTTCACACCTCATCAAGGCAGCTTGGCAAAAGCTGCTGCAGGCTGGCCAATCAGAGCACAGCAGCAAAAACAATGCAGAGCTGAAATTTGCAACTTTTTAGGTAAAGTCTAAACTTTTTACCTGAACAAGTTATATTAAATCCAACAACTGGAAGTTGTGGGATTTATTACAACAATTAATTTGATACCAAATTCTTGGTATGCAACATTTAAGGAGACTTTAAAATTTAAAATAAAGTCTCCCCATTCTAGCCTATGAAGGCCATTTACTTCAATGAGGGAAAAACGAATTTGGCTGTTTTTGCCTCACCAGGGCTTATAAATCTATTTTTATAAAGTCCCTGCTTATAGTTACATGGCACCCAGCCCTAGGGGCACATAGGGCACACCTTAGGGGTAACTTATATGTAGAAATAAGGTAGTTTAAGACTTTGGAAGTACTTTTAATTCCAAAGTCGAATTTGCATATAACTTTAATTTAAAAGCAGCCAGCAAGGCAGGCTTGCTTTTAAAATGACACTGGGCACTTCAGCAGTGCACCTAGGTGTGCACCACCTATGCTGTGGTCCCTTAACCTACATGCCCTACCATATACTAGGGACTTATAGGTAGGTTAACTTAGCCAATTATAATTAGCCTAATTTGCATATCCATTTTACACAGAGCACTGGCCCTGGGACTGTTAAGCAGTACCCAGGGCACAGCCAAGAGTCAGTAACCACCAGTACCTATCCAAAAAGTGTGGGGGTGATCAGGCAAAAAAGGAGGACTTTCCTACACCATGTATTAAGTCATTGAAGCTGGGCAGCTAAGTAGTATATTTCAAAGTCTAGGGCAGAGAGACTCCCATCTGATGTAGGCCTCTGAACTTTGGATATGGCCACCCGACGTTAACTGTTACCCCAGATTAATTCTACTAATAAGGAATCCAGGCCTTTGAAGACAGTCCAAGGAATTAACAAGGGTAGTGTAGTGAAGAAATATAATAAGCACAGGAGAGTTATCATCTTGACAATAGCAATTCTACCATCCACAGACAATAGGAGATTGGTCCAGAACGCAACATTCGTACAAAATGCCCTGACTGCTGCCTCATATTACCTTCCAGGATATCCAGAAGGCCACATTCATATGAAATGCCTTGACTGCCTCCTCAATAATACCTTCCAGGATATCTCTATGATTGTGGTATATTATAACTCCAAGGTATTTCATGCAGGAGCCCAGCTCAATCTGTAGGAGTCCCATAATTGCTGCATCTGACAATTCAGGGGGACTAGGATCCAGTTAATTTGCAGACGCAATTGAGCACCAAACTGTTCTATGAGTAATATAGCTCCCGGCTGGACTTCCTCAGAGTTGGCAGGGAACAGAAGCATATCATCGGCTTATAATGCAATAGTATGAGATGTGCCCTGCGAGTTAAACCCCAGTAAGCTATTCCCAGTCATGCTCTACAGGCCAATAGTTTGACTGCTAAATCAAACAGAAGGGGAGACAGGAGGCAACCTTGTCTTGTGCCCCGTCCCACCATGTAAGGGTTAGATATTACTTTGCCAGTGCCTACTGGTGCTATTGGGTCCATATATAAAAGCCTGGTCCACTGAAGGGAACCCATTCCCAGTCCCATGTTGTCTAGCACCTGATATAAATAGTCCCAGCAGAGACTATCAAAAGCTTTCTCTAGATCTATGGTGACCACTACGGCCTCAGTTTGTTCTATGCCCACAATATTCATTAGGGAAAGAACTCTACTGGTTTCTTGCCCAGAATAAAAACATTTTTATTTAGGAGGTCGGCCCGGCTTCAATGGGGGAATCACAAGTGTCCCCCCCTGCAGTAGTGGGAAGGCAGACAATTTCGGTGGCAGCGGCATACTGTTCTGCCAGCTTAGGAGACAGTTCTATGATGTAGGCCACTTAAATTCTACGGGGAGACCATCAGATCCAGCCAATTTTCCTCACGCCATGGCCCTGATGTTGGCTTTAATCTTTTGCATGGTTATGGGGCCTCCTAGATCTTCTGGATCTTCTGCACTAAGTCTAGGTAGTATAACGGGTCCCAAAACCTCATCCGGGTTGACCTGGTCGAGTCCATTCGGGGGTGTACAGGGCAAAGTAATATTCCTCAAATCGCTGGTTGATTTAATTCTGTCCATAGATGAATTCACATGTGGCCGAATCTATTTCCAGTATAAGGGAGCCTCTGGAGTGTTGTTTTGCCAGCCACGCTAATAGCCTACCTGCCTTATCCGTTTGGCATGTGCCCTCGTATGATACTCCTGATAGTCAAAACATCTGAGTTTTTCCATACAAACTGCAAGGCGTTCTTTCGCCTCCAAGAGCTCCCTCTATGCGCTCCGATCGTCCCACTTTTGGAAGATACTTTCTTCGCACTCTGTTCTCTGTGTGTTCAGCTTGTAATTCCAGCATCTTGACTCAGTTCTCAACAGTATGAAATACAGCCGTGCATAGTTGTCATTGCAGGGTTCATATCCTCCAGGGTCCTCTCAATAGGGTTAACTCTCTCCGAGAGTTGTCTATGGTAGTCTCTCAATATGCCCATGTCCATGACCATAACATCTATCTTGGACTCCAATGTTTCTCGAGATGCAGCTATAGCTTAAAGTATGGAATCTAGTGTAATGCCTGTGTGTCCATCAGTTGAGCGTCCCTCCAACATTGTACAAGCAGCTGACAGTGACGGTTGCCCCCCCACCAGGGGATCGCTCTTCTCATCTGGATCCTTTTATCTGGATGTTTTACCCATTGTGGGGTGCCCCGTAGTGCAATGGGTGGTGTCGTCTCAAGGTTCCACAGTCATTGGTGGGGTGTCTTGTACTCTATACTTTTCACCACTGTTCGAAGGGATGCCCACTGTTGCAGGCTGCTTTGGGGGCCCCTGTCACTCCAAGGGGGGAGAGGGTCAAGGTATGTCCAGCAGGGATCCCCTCTAATACAGCAATGGGTGCGTTCAGCAGAATAGTAGGGAGGCAGCTGAGAAACCCTAATCTTGGCTCTGGGTCCCTTGATGCGACATGTGCCATCATTTTGGCAGAGGCAGGCCAGCACCGGCAAAGGCCAGAAACTTTCAGGTCTGCCCCCGGGCCACTGTGCCTTGTGGCTGTAACATGCAAGTGCGGAGCTCAAGGTCCCTGAGTCTCCATTATAAGATGTCGGAGTGTGAGCAGGCTACGGCAGGCAGGATGGCCCCATTGACGGAGTGTGACCAGAGAGCTCAAACACCTCACGTCTCACTCCATTGGCGGCAGGACACACCCCCTCGAGTGTAGTGGCTGCATTTGTCTTTCTCTGGAGAGTTTTTTGCAGATGGTTGGGGCTGTTGTTTTTTTGTTGTCCAACAAGTGTGCTTTAGTATGCTTTAGTTTTCTTTAGTTATGTAATTCTTTGCCAGATTGCAACACAATTCTTGAGAAGTGGGATTGGCATGTATTTTGGCTTACTGAATCCTGTGAGTATTTTATACAATCCTTTATTAGCACACTTTGCTCTGTGGATTCAGATGGAATAGTATAGTTTTTATTGATTTTTGGATAGTTGACTTGTCTATTCTGATGTGTCAGTACAGGCATAACTTGTTTTGAGAATTGTTTATTTTGACCCTGTTACATTGAAGCTTGGCAATTTGGTTTTTGATCTTTTAAAATTCTTCATTGAAGGGTTGTGTTTTATTTTGTTATGCATAGCTATTTTCTGAGAGATTAATCAATGGAAAGCTTTATTAAGCCATCCATAGAGTGTTTGTACAGAACTGACTGTGATTGATCTGTTGTCAGTAGGCAGGTATTCTAGTTCCTCCAAACTCAGTTTGTTCCAAGGTTGATATGTAGTTAAGGGCAAGATGTTTTTTGTTGGGGTGAGTTGTGGTGTCATGTGTTGGAAGACACGAGGTAGAGGTCTGATCAGTTGATTGGAGTTATCGTTTGGAATGTGACTAGGTTCAGGTTGGCAAAGATGATATTTAATGTGTGTCCAGCAATGTATGTGCAGTGGGAACAAGCTGTTATAAGTTGTGTGTGTCTAGGAGAGGTTGGTGTGTTAAACTGTATGTTGAGGTCACCAAGGATACAAAGCCTTGAGTATATTGTAAGAAAGTGAAGGTTAGAGATTGTGTCTAGTAATGTGTCTGAGAATGTTGCATTGCTATTTATTGGCCTGTAGAAAGGTAACATGAGCAGGTCTGGGTAGGGCTGCATCTGACAAGGAGGGCCACACAACCTTCTAACAAAACATTCTCCACTTTAGTTAGAGTTGTTGTTTCTTTAAACATGATGGATAAGTTGCCTCTGCTTTTGCTTATGCATTTTTGTGTTACAGTTTGATGCCCTAGCTATGATTCAGTTATGAAAAGTAAGTCAGGTTCTGTGTCTATCAGTAGGTCGAATATCTGATTCCTGTTTTTTTTTTTTTTTATGGAAAAAGCATTTATCAGTAGGCAGTCTAAAGAATCTACTTTGGGGGTGGTGTGAATTGGTGCTGCACGAGAGTGAGCATCATCCTCTAATGCTGTGGGTAGTGTGCTATTGTTGGTTGTGTTTACTGTTCAAAGACAGAAAATGTGTTGTTTTTATCATTATCTTCCTCCTAAAGGCTTAGAAGACATTTATGGGGTCTGGTTGTGTGGGTGGTGGTGCATCTACTCGAAATGGAGGGGTTGGGTTGTGGAGTTGTGTGTGAATTATAGGCTTGTTTTGTGATGGACAAGGGAATGCAAAGTTATGAAGAGTGTTATGGAGTTCCTTTTTTGCATTGTTGAAGGAGTGGGGTGGTAGTGGAGCATGACGGTCATGTTTTACAGATCTAAATTTAGCAATGGAAGATGAACGTGTGAGTCAGTGTTGTCATGTGTTTGTGAGTTTAGCAGTTGGAGTATTTGTTGTATGGAGAGGTAGCTATGGATATAAATGTGTGTTATTTATACTGAACTATGGATGTGTGTTTTTATTTGGGATTGTACAGAGTTTCTGAATGTATGAGATTGTGTTCAGGTAAATCATGAATGAGTGTGTTTTTTTCTTTTTTTTGTGGGGCAATATTATCTGGTACTTTGGTAGTGAGGGAGTTTGGGAGAGTAGAGGAGTTTTGTGTTCTATTTGTATGTAAACAAATTGTGCATTTGGTTGTGTTGTAGTACAGGGCTGTGATTAGTTTAGGAGTATGTGAGTGTAGAGATAAAAGGGTATGTAAGAGTCTGTTATACAACTGGGCAGATTTTAGTGAGTGAGGGGAGAGAGGGTTGACGTTGTTTGTTGGTATGGAGTGGTGTGTGTTTGTAGTGTATTTGTGCGCATTACTGTTCTTGTGGCTGTTCCCTGGAGTGTGGTTGTAATTGTGAAATGGACAGCATCTTGGTCCTCAACCCTAACTAGCCCAAACAGGCCCAAACATGCAATCAATCTTGTCCTCTCTGCCACTAACCTCAACTCCCAGGCTGAGATGCCATGTAGGGAGGGGGAAGTTAATGAAGGCTGCTGGAAAGATCACCTGACCCTTTCTCAGAGTCTAAGCTCAACTGCAGTCCCAACCAAGTAGTTGGCTGGCAATGTTGGTAGGCAATGTGTTTCCCCCTAACCTGTAGCCTTTTTCAAAAGCTACAGGATAGCCGAAAAGCGTTGATCCTTTTGAACTATTAAATCCTAATGTAAGGAATTCATGTTGTGCCGCTTCTTTGTTTCATCAGTATGAACATTGACTGAGCCTGAAATTTTGGATGGAGTGCAAGCTGTCACTGGCACCCGCATAGTAAGGTAGAGAGCTGCTTACTTGCATTGCAGAGCCTCTTCATATATGTTTTCACTGACAAAAACAAAGGTTACAGGGATGTTATAGTTAGGAAATAGAATTTAAAAAAACATAGGAATTCACTTAAAAAGCAAAGGTTACTGGGACATTATAGTTTGGCTCACATTTAAATGTACAAAACCATAGAAATTCACCTAATAATTATCTCACGTACCTATAATTCTTGCCCCAAGGTAACTATAACTTACGTCCCCGTCATGCATGATATTTTCATCAAAAAGTTTACTGCAGATATTACATTGATATTATCAATGATGTTATCAAAGATGTCATGAGTGCCGTAATTTGTGGGGTAATTAGCAGTGCGCAGCAGGAGTTGGCCGCAGACCAGGCACAGTGGGGGTTGGCCGCAGGTCCTGCCCTCCGGCCAACTCCCCGAACCACCCAACACCATGTTGCACACGGCCTTTGGTCGGAATTGGCAGTGGCCTGCCTCTCTGGGTTTGAGAATAGGAGTAACAGGGTGTATCTGGATGTGAGAATGGCTGTGAGAGTGTCTGCCTGGGTGTGAGAGTGGGTACATCACTTTCTCAGTGGACTTGTGGGTGGGTGTGTCTCTGTCTGTGTGGGTTTGTAAGTGGGTGCGTGAGGGTTTCAGTGGGTCTGCGAGTGGGTATGTGAGAGTCTGAGTGGATCAGTTAGTGGGTACATGAGTGTCAGAGTAGGTCTGTGAGTGGGCGCGTGAGGATCTGAGTGCAGATGTGAGTGGGTACACGAAGATCTGAGTGGGTCTGTGAGTAGGTGCGTTACTATCTGAGTGTATGTGTGAGTGGGAGAAATAGATTGAAAGAGAGAGAGAGAAAGAGAGTGAGACTAAAAAAAGTGAGATCACCTTTTGGTATGTATCTTAAATATTAGAATTTGAAAAGAAAATAAATCAGAGGAATAACCTCTAACAAACCTAGACCGAAACCCTTAACCTTTGAGGTAGAGGCATAAGACCTTAACCACTAAGCCACAGACAACTCTTTACTACATGGTATCCACAAATAGCTATGACATTCAAACTGAAAGGCATGATAGGAAAACCACGTAAATGTTGTACCATTAGGTATCTTTCATATTTAAAAAACTAGAAAATAAACAGACACGCTACAGGGATTAGATCTTTCAACTTACAGGGAGACAGTTCACGCACTTTACCCGCAGACCACCTATGACACTCTTGTGCTATGTAGAAAAACATGTCTATGACATTTGAACCTATCAGCTGGCCAGTGTGACACTTTCAAGTCATTGCATGGAGAGACCATTGCAATGACAATCTCTGTCTCTCTCTGTCTCTTTCTCTCTTCTAGCCCATTACGGGATGGAAGAGAGAGAGAGTGACAGGACCACAATGGGAACTTCAAGGCCCCGGAGGTTCTAGCTGGCTCCCCACGTCCTGTGGGAGCCGGTATTGCTCCCGCAAGCAGGGAACTGCTTTAAATAACAGCTCCCTGCTCGCAGGAGCAATGTTTTTATTTGTTTCCCTGCACGGATATTTGTATGCAGGGAAACAGATGAAAACTCTACTCTCTGCCAGCGGGAGCTGTTTGACAGCTCCTGCTGTCAGAAAGCAGACTTTCTTTGCTTTTCCTTGGTGGGAGATGTCAGCTCCCACCAAGCAAAAGCAAACAGCTGTGTCCCGGGGGTGGGTCGCCCTGGGACATAGCAGGAGAAGGCACTGTGGTGTAGCAGTCCACAGGCCATTATTGACTCCTCAAGCATTGCCCTGGGGAGGGGGTTCCCAGGGCTCAGCAGCACTTCACTCTTTTATTGTAGTCCTGGGGAGGTGTGGTCCTTGGGCCTGATGGGGGCCGCATGTCCCCCTTCACTGTATTTATAGTAAGCTCCGGGAAGGTTGTGGTCCCTGGGGCTGTGGTGGGCTGCTTTGCCCCCGCACAGTATTTATGTAAAGACCCTAGGACCTGGTGGTCCCTGGATCTGGGAGGAACTGTGGGCACCCCCCATCATATTTCTTTAAAGCCCTGGGTCCCCAGGGCTTGGTGGGGGGGCTCAAGGCTGCCACATTAATGTTTGTTGGAATCCCCAATCTTTTTGCCTCCTTCCTCCTATTTTTTCTGACCTGTTTGTGTTGGCTTTAGAACTCTGAGCACTTTACCACTGCTAACCAGTGCTAAAGTGCATTTGCTCCCTGTGTAAATTGTATGGTTGATTGGTTTATCCATGATTGGCATATTTGATTTACTAGTAAGTCCCTAGTAAAGTGCACTAGAGGTGCCCAGGGCCTATAAACCAAATGCTACTAGTGGGCCGCAACACTGGTTGTGCCACCCACATTTTTAGCTCTGTAATCATGTCTCAGACCTGCCACTGCAGTGTCTGTGTGTGCAGTTTTAAACTTTAAATTCGACTTGGCAAGTGTACCCACTTGCCAGGCCTAAACCTTCACTTTTCTTACATTTAAGACACCCCTAAGGTAGGCACTAGGTAGCCCCAAGGGCAGGGTGCAGTGTATGGTTAAGGTAGGACATACAGTAATGTGTTTTATATGTCCTGACAGTGGAAGACTGATAACTTCATTGTTTAGTGTTGCAAGGCCTGTCCCTCTCATAGGTTAACATGGGGGCTACTTTTAAGTATGATTAAAGAGCGGATAGACATGTGGAGTTTGGGTTCTCTGAGCTCACAATTTTAAACTACATATTTTGGTAAAATTGATTTTAAGATTGTGTGTTTGAAAATGCCACTTTTAGAAAGTGAGCATTTTCTTGCTTGAACCATTTCTGTGACTCTGCCTGTTTGTGGATTCCCTGTCTGGGTCAGTTTGACAGTTGGGCTGGTTGCACCTCTGAAGGAAAGTGAGTCCGAAGCACAGAAGAAACAAGATACTTGTTTATTGATACAAAGTAACAATGTAATGAAGCTCGGCCATAACACGGAGGAAAGAAGAGGAGCGCTGCCACCAACTACCGCTCTAGCCGCTCTCGCACTCTCCCTCCACAGCATTCCACAGCCACGTCGGAGGTGACATCACCATGAATGCAGAGGATCCAGAATACCACAACCTCTCATTAGACAGTGACACAAAGGGAGCTGGGGTGTAGCCTGCATATCCTGATGAGCCATCTGTGCTAGGAGGGAGGGGAGGAGTGGTCACTCACACCTGAAAGGGCTGTGCCTGCCCTCACACAATGCAGTCTCCAACCTCCTGGTGTGTGTCTGGGGTCTGGCCTGGGCAAGGCAGGATTTCACAAACAAGAGAGATTTTTCTTTGAAGTAAGCCTACTTCAAAGGGCAAAATGGGTATAAGAATGGCACCCAAAACCACAGACTTTAGAACACTTATGGAAAGCAAGAGGAACCTCTGCCTGGAGAAGAGCTGAGGAAGAAGAGCTGCCCTGCCTGTGCTTTGTGGAGCACTCCTACAGTTGCTGCTTCTGCCTGTACTAGAGGACAAAGACTGGACTTTGTGTAGCGTTCCTTCTTGTGAAGAACTGTCCAAGGGCTTAATTTAGAGCTTGCCTCCTGTTGTTTGAAGTCTCAGGGACAGCAAAGACTTCTCTCTGCCAGCATCGGGAGCCTCTGCTGAGACTCCTAGTCTGCCAGAGTGGTGCCCATCCAGTTCCTGGGACTCTGCAAGGAGAAGCTGGCAGGCCAAGAGTGAGAAATCCCCGCACCGACCGATGTGCGGGCAAAAGATTGATGTGACTCCGATCTGCAGCAAAAAAACGATGCACCGCCGGCTTTGCGGCTGAAAATTGACGCTCGCCTGCAATGCGACTGGAAGATCGACGCCCGCGGCTGGGGCAACCACATGCAGCATCACTGATGGAGGCTAGTAAGATCGCAACCCCTGCTGCGTTTGATTTTTGGATCATCGTACGGCAGGATTTCTGACGCAAACATCACTGGGCGTGTAAAAACAACGCAAGGCCTGTCCGGACCCGAGAGTGTGGTTCGAAACGATGCATCGCTCTCATGCGGAGAGTAGAAACGATGCACGCCAACTCGACTGAAGGAGAAACAACGCACGGTCTCGCTCCTGAGTGACATTGACGCATCGCAAGCCCTTTTTGATGCACACTCGCGCGTGCGGGTTTATTTTTGATGCACCCAGGTACATTTCCACACTAACAGCGTTAGTGTTTTGTGTAAAACTACATGAAGACTCTTTTTGGTTTTTTATTGCTAACTTGACTTGTGTATTGTGGATTTTTGTCATTTTGGTCTTGATTTGTTTAGCTAAATATTTTCTATTTTTCTAAACCTGTGTTGTGTCATATTGTAGTGTTTCCATTAAGTTACTGTGTATGTTGGTACAAATACTTTACACCTAGCATTCTGACTTTAAGCCTGCTGCTTGTGCCAAGCTACCAAAGGGGTGAACGGGGGTTAGCTGAGGGTGATTCTCTTTTACCCTGACTAGAGTGAGGGTCCTTGCTTGCACAGGGGGTAACCTGACTGCCAACCAAGGACCCCATTTCTAACAATGTTCATTTGAGCCCTGGGGAGGTGGCGGTCTCTGGGGCAACAATAAGCCCAGGAGGGGGCACTGTTTACCCCCTCCTTATTTTTTCAATGCCTCTGTGACCCCAGCACCATAGCTAAGGGGTCACAGTGACTCTACCCTGGTCCCTTTTCCTTTTTTTAAATATTTTTTGTTGGGACTCAGCTTCCAAAACTTCCTCATTGAAGTGTTGCCAGCCAATTAGAGCTGTGTATTTCCCTGCACAAGCGCCTCATTAGTCGAATATCTCAGAAACTACTGAACATATTTACACCAAATAAGCAAAAGCGCAATCTGCGTACCACAAGCTAGCTTTCTGCCAAATCGTTTGTCACTCCATCCAGCAGTTCGGGTTTTAGTCTTGTCTAAAGGTGCTATGGGAATTAACATGGGAAACCCAACTTTTTTCACCCCTCCTTTTCTCCGTCCCCGATTGACGGATCACCTAAACACCTTCCATGCACAACAAGAATCACCAGGGCACCTTCTGGGGGAAAATTTTGTGAAGATTCATCAAATGGTGCCAAAGACATAGGCAAGTCAAAAAATTGTTTTTCTATGGAAACATGGCCCTAACTATAACTACCTAGGTATAATATATATATGTATATACATATATATGTATATATATATATATATATATATATATATATATATATATACATATATATGTATATACATATATCTATGTCTATATATGTATATATAAGTATACATATATATACGTATATACATATATATATATATATATATATATATATCTCCAGGCCTTTTAATCGCTCCATTGTCTGCGCCCTTCCGCGGCAGGCCTTGGCGAGTTCACGAATCCCTATAAATCAAACTCACGCCCCTCCTCTCAGGAAGCAATCGAATTCGCCGATCCTCCACCACAAAGGAAAAAACTGCCAAGGCCACAGACTTTTTGTTAGCCAGAAATTGAATAGTGTGGCAACAGCCAACACGTTTTGGAAAGCTCTGTTTCCTTGTTCACAAGTAAACATAGTGTCAATTTCTACCATATTTAAATTCACCAGTGCTTCCGTGTAGAACATAACAACATAGCCAAAGGACAAATCTGACTAAATGCTTTTTCACTGAATAATTTCGGCCATCTTAAAACATGGTTGTAACAATTACATACCAATGTTTGTTCCCACAATAGTGGCCCCCTAAGAAATACGGCATTACAATATATACATTTTTTCATCAATTGTCTTAACCCAAATCGGTTTAAACATTTATCAAATCACTGTTCTTAACACCATTTTTCCATTTGCACGTTATCACCACTGTCGGGGACTTAAACAATTTTTTTGCCATATTACAATACCTTCTGATCTACATTATCAATAATTTAACGATTAAAACCTTCTTATTTACAACATAATATTTTTCATGCATTTTGCAGTTGCCCAAGTGGGCATTCAAGGAGTACAAAGAAATCATGTAATCAATTTCTACAGTAATTAATTAGAATAAAATTGTTGTCTTCAAAATATATTTCATATTTCAGTAATACTTTGACCCCCTATCTTTATCTCCCAAGTGGGTATTTGAAGGATACATAGGCACTTTTAACCATTCAGTCCAAAGGTACAAAACGTCATCAGTCACTATTCAAAATATATCCCACCTGTGAATAAAAAAACATTAATTATACAGTTCTAAAAACATTTTTTTAAAATTCTAAATGAGATTCAAAACAACATGATTGTCAAATAATATAAGATACAGATGTCATTAATTTCATTTCACCAAGCGTGTTGCCCATTTCTCGTCACTATTCAATGCAACCGGATGTGAAGTATTTAGACCAATAATCAAACGAGACTCAAGTTTCCTTATTACTAAAGTTCTATTTCCTCCCCTTTCATTAGGTCCAATACTATCCAGGACTACAAATTTAAATTTCTTGCTGTTCTGTTCATGAAATAACCGAAAATGTCTTGCCACTGCATTTGGTTTGTCATCATGTGATATTTGTTGAATGTGTTCCAGTACTCTTTTCTTGGCTGTATGAATAGTACTACCCACATAAAAATTATTGCATGGACACTTCATAGCATATACACTATAATCAGAATTGCAAGTTACATGTTTCTCAATCACAAATGGTTTTGGAATACCAGGAAACTTGACCTCTCTGCAGTTCTCACTGTGTTTACAGGCCTTACAATTTCCACAAAGAAAAAAACCTTTAATGGGTTTACTGTTATCTATTTTCGGCAATAAACACAGACTCCAAGAGTCTTTAAGAGATTTACTGCGTCTGAAAGTTAATTTTGCATATTTATCCAGAGTTTCATCTGTGTGTAGAACTGGCCAAAACCTTTGGAATATTCTTTTCATTTCACCACCTTTATTATGAAAAGTTGTTATAAATCTCATAGATTCATTCTTTTTCTCATCAATCTTTTTAGCCACCAATAGATCATCTCTTTTGACTCACTTCACCTTTGTCAGTGCTTTATGAATAGTTTTATCTGAATAGCCTCCTTCCTTGAAACGTTTTATCATAATCTCAATCTCTTTATTGAAAGCAATATCAGAACTGCAACTCCTTCTTGCTCCTAATAGTTCTCCATAACAAATGAGTTGTATTAGTTGTTTCAGATGGCTACTTTTAGCATGAAGCAAATGGTCCCAGCATGACTAAAAATGAAAATATGTGAAATACAGTTGTGTAATTCTGAAACAAATTATAAATCCCTACTTGATGTACAAAGTCTTATATCTGTAAATCCTACTTGATGTACACAGTCTTACATCTTCAACCAACACCTGTGATGATTAGCAGAACTTTTCTCCTGTGTAAATTTACTGTAATATGCATTGCAATTTTAGCCAAACTCAAAACAATGATTTATGGCAACAATGGTATACTGAATCTATGTAATCGTTAAAGACCTGCAGTCACAAATATTGTTCGCATAGGAAGAGGCCTGCAGTCACAAATATTGTGCACATAGGAAGAGGCCTGCAGTCTCAAATATTGTGCAAATGGAGATATAAAAACCACCTCGGCTCCAAGTGGAACAAAAGCCATACAGCACACAGACACCTAAGTTAAGTTTAAGTGTGCCGGAACCACTCTAAATCCTAACTATGCTGTATCACATAAAGTGAGCAGTAGGAGTGCTAACACAAAACATGGCCTCTGCCTCAGTTTTGTGCTGACAAGTAAAGAACTGAAGCATAGATATTTTATGCCCTGGAACATTGTTAAGAGTGATTTGTTACTGGGTTAGTAAAGGAGTGCTTCTTTCAGCTGGAAATTTAGCATATTTTGTTGGAATCGCCAAAGCAACCATAGACCACAAGACAAGATCATAATTCATAGCATAATAATAATACACCATAAAAACAAGGGGCTTCTAACAACAAAACAGCAGAAACAATATGCAATTACACAAATACAGTACACAGCACCATGTAATAATATAGATCAACTATATAACAACTCAAAAAACACATTATCACCACAGCAAAACACAACACAATAAACATGCAAAAATACCCTTGTCACATACTACCGCCAGAACAAAATTGGTTTCATAATATTTTGTACAAGATGTTTGGACCAAGCACTACCTTACCATGAAGGACACTTATTAACACTTGTCAAAAATGATTTGTGATCCTGTCCAAGATCTTCACACAATTATTATGAGCACCACATCTCAGTTTACACAGGCCTGAATCAAAGAGGAAAAATTTCAGTCAGTGGTGATGATCAACAAATACAAAAATATACTTGAAAGTAGCTGTAGCTTCAAATATCCTGTTGAGAATTTGACTTTTATACTATGGAGGTAGAGGCAGCAGTGTTGATGTGCTCTTTTAGTGAGTGCCCACTCTGCCCAAACCGAAGGGTTCACAAGACTAAATATGTTTCAATATGGGGAATGTTCACTCACATGTAGGAGCTTGATGTTAGCACCAAGGCAACCATAGAACACACCTGTGAGGTGTTATCCTTAATAAATAAATAGTAAAAGAAAGACTGTCCACACGAGGTTGCTCCATGACTAGTAATTGGCTCTCGGCTCCCAGTTACATGAGAGGAAGGGAAACTGTAATATCAAATGTGTATATGAACATCTCCCTGTATAAAAGAGATGAGGAAAAGTTGATTATACTATATCTCTTTTCAACCTAAGATAGACACAATAGACTGCGTAACCCTACAAAGAAGAGAGTAGAGGAAATATGAGAAACTACCAGGGATTCAATTGTTCCTGCTCAAGCGCAGTAGATGAAACAGTATTTGATCAGTCAAATTCTCTGGATAAATAATCCCCTGTTGCTTCTAATAGAGTGTCTTCTTTTTCACTCTTGTATTAAACACTAGAATGCATCTGTTGACCAAACTTAGACCCATATTTATGAAGCCTTTGCATGTTCTTGCCTTCTTCCTGGATGTCTAGCAACCCAAGAACTACGCAAAGGCTTCAGTAATATTTACAAAGCCAGGTAAGGTCTGATTTGCCTTGCCTTGCCTGGCTTTGTAATAAATGTAACACAAAAGAGCTGCTTGTAATGCGTTACATTACATTTCAACGTGGGAGGCTTTTCTTGAGTCTAGCATGGGCATTCCAAAAAACCTGAAAACCTGAGAATGCTGCAAAATGCTACGCCTTTCCAAGTGAGGCGTAGCAAGGAAAACTATCTGTATTTCTACTCGTTATTTCCTCTTTCCACGTGTGATGCATTCTTCAGCACACCTAGAAAGAGGAAAGTGTATTTATGGATTGTTTTTGTTGTGCATTATGCATTGGTGCTAGGCTGCACACAGTGCACCAGTGCAAGGAGAGAGCACAAATACTCCATATATTTGTACATATGAAGCACGCCTGCTCTCTACTTTTCACGCAACGCAGGGCAGCAACTTTGTTTGTTGCGCTGCATTGTGTCAAACTTTAGTAAACATGCCCCTTAATAACTAATATCACATATAAGCTGATGAGTAGATGGGTAGCATGACTAGATAATACAATACTTAAGCACCTGGTTTAGAGATTGGCTGATGAGCACTCCATTGCAAATATGACAGATGTCCCACCTGCTTTATTACATGTGCATTAGGGCATAATGCAGTTGTAATAAGATAGACGGGCTATGGTTTACATTAATGTAAACTTATTTTCAAATGTTGGATACAAATAGATTGACAAATAAATAATCTTTAAAAACCTTATGGTTGTTTAATATACGAATGTACTAAAGAGTAGTAAACTGGGCATAGTAAGTGTGTTTGGGCCTCAAATTGAATTAATGTGTAATGTAATATGCTATGTAGTTCTTGAGTGCCTGAAAATTATATATGCAGACATTTCCTCTTTCTAAATTAAAAATTAAAATCTATTGCCGTGTCTATAGTCATTACGGTACAAAGGAGTCGGAGAACAGTGATATTCAATTAGTGAAAGTTGCTTGACATTTCGCACATGTAGTATTTAATTGAAACAAGATCTCTAAAAAAGGAACAACCAAAAATACACGGTACAGTAATGACTGATAATAACACATTCTTGAGACAAATGACCTATTTCGTATCGGAACTGGTTTAAATACCAATGGTTATTGTAAGCGTTTCAATTAAAAAATGCTTGCTTTTCAGAGAGTAAAAATCAATGAGGTTATCTCTATGCATGTGGAAATCACTATATAAAATAAATCTTCCCTGGATTATAAATAAATTATAAAAACATTTATTTATGGCAACAGAGGAAAACGGAAGTGCATCCCCACAGAAATATAAGGTATTCCATCTTCATATCAATTGAAGGACAATGTTTAACAAGATATCATATCTGAAAGAGAGTGATAAATATCTATAAAGTTAGATGTCGCAATCAAAGTAACTTAACGTTTCCAAATGTGCTTTATTGATTCTTATGTAGCACACACAATATGTACAAATGATCAAGTGACATTGACCTGAAATAGAGAGAAATTTGAAACATAAAATATTTGCTCCGAATATTCGTCAGTTTATATTGAACAAAAGCAGGTCTGCTGGGGTTGGTAATATATGTACTCCGTCAATGCATTTTTTGCGAGTGCTCCGTTAGAAGAAGCAAAAAAAGTAGCATCTCACGATCTGATGATGTAAATTGAACTAAGAGAAGAACAAGTTAAAATTCTGTGAAGCAAAAGTTAGTTGCCTACACAAACCCTTTGTTGCTTCACATTGCTAAATATATTTAAAGCGCTTAAAAACAACTATAATCTAGTTCTCTGGATTAAGATGGGGAATACTGCACAATATCATTTTTTCAACGTTTCATGAGTATCGTCAAATTGTGAGCAATACAAGGAAAGAATTGTGTGCAAATAACTACAGAAGAATCGAGTCTATTCAGGAGAATATCATTTTATTATTCATATCTTACCAGAAAACATTTAACTCTGAATTAGGGCAGGTTTCATTGAGTTGAGTTTACCCATTGTCAGTCTGTGTGCTGTGCGAGTAATACTCTAAGCAATAACGCCATAGATGTCATTACAGAGGTATTTATTCCTACATATAAGGCTCAATGAAATAAGGTTTAGCTTCCCTTTTTGTTCTTGCTGCGAGGAAAGCAGGGAGGATGAAACAGCTACAGATCATGAGAGCAGGAGAACTTCACTAAATCGTAGGCCAATTAAAGAAAAGTTAGTGGAAGCTGAGTAGAATGAGAACAGAAAAGACAAACACATTAAGGGTGGGTATTCCAGTTGTTAGAAATGGGGTTTCTGGTTGGCTAGGGTATGCACCTCAACCAGGTAGAACTCACCCACTCTAGTCAGGGCAAGGGAGTTACACGTCCAAGATAACCCCTGCTCACCCCCTTGGTAGCTTGGAAGGAGCAGTCATGCCTAACCAGGAGGCAATGTGTAAAGCGTTTGCACAACACACACAACACACGTTACTCAGTATTCAGCAACATAAGCAGTAGTCAGTAAACACGTTATTACACCAAAGAACTTGTCATAAGAATATTATAAACGCCCATATTAGGAACATTAGAAAACGTATGGCACGTTATAAAAACATATTTGAATGGTATGCCCATAAATGGAACATTTGCATACACATATGAAGGCATCATAAACAGGTAGGCAACATATAAATTAGCAAAGTCTTTAGAAAGAACTTAGATTATATATATTGTTCCTTTAGATAATACCTGTAAAAGATGAAGGCACCTCCAGTGCCTGGAGAACAGAAAATGGGGCCCCCGGCGCTCCTCTGTGCCAAATGGGGGCCTCTGGTAACCTCTGAGGAAGAGAGGGGGGGGGCGGCACCCACCCCCACTGTACTACTGAAGGGCCCCTTCTGGGGCCCGCGAATACTAGGGGAGCCAAAGTCCTCAAAGTAGTAAGGGTGGGGTGCAATCTCTAGTGTTCTCCCCCGGGCCTGTACTGGCCCTCCAATGCGGGGGGAACCACAAAAATGACACTGGCCCACAAGGGGCCAAACAAGGTACCTGGGGTGCAGGGGAGCCTTCAGCGAGGCTGCCGCCCTGCCCGCGGTCCGACAAAGAGCCCTTCTGGGCTCGGCAGGGCAAGGAGAGACTTCCTCCTCTCTTGCCTGCCTCTGGCGTCGTCTGGGCCTGACTCAGGGCCTTCTGAGGTCCCAGGGGTGCTCCACAGAGTGAACCTCGCCGAGGGGGCACCAATAGGAGCGCACTTGCTCTGGTTTCCAACCAAAGGACTTCCTCCATGCCCCGGGGGTGCTGTGAAGCGTGCTTCACTCGCACTTTGGTAATACAGCCTCCCCGGGCTGCGGCGATGAACATGGGCACAGCGACGCGCTTTTTCCAAAAGCGCCCAGCGCATCAGATTAAGCCCGGGTCACAGCGGTGATTCCTTGCCACAGTCTGGGAAAGAGCTTTTCAAGTGCCATCAACACTACAGAAGCAGCGCTTTCCACAGCACTAGTCAGGCACATGTTGAAGCACTCTTCATGCCTTAAGATCGTCACAGGCGTCGGGCCACAGCACCCTGCCCCTGGGGAACAAGAGTCAGAGAAAAAGGCCCACAAGGGGAGGGGCCCAGCAACAGGAACAGCACAGGGGATGCAAGCAGATGGCAAGTCCTTTACAGTGACCAAGCAGGTCACAGGTCAGCACACCAGCAGCAGTTCATGGCGGTTTCTAGTGAGTCCTTCTAGCCCTTTGTGTCCAGTTCCAAGATGATTCCAAGAGTCTCCAAACTGTGGGGAAAATTCCCCTGTACTTATACTCAGTCCTTGCAGTTTTTTACAATGGTGCAGACAGGAAGTTCCAACCAGTTACAACTGGTTCTGGGAGTTCCCCCTCTCTCCTTCAGCACAGGCTCCAAACATCAGTGGGGGGTAAACGACCCTATTGTGTGAGGCCAGGGCACAGCCTTTACAAATGTAGGTGTGCACCACCTCTCCCTTCTCTCAGCCCAGGAAGACTATTTAATATGCAGATGAACCTCTGTGACACCTCCAACCTCCCTGTGTACAGGCTGTCTGAACAGTATACACAAAGTGTCACTCTGCCCAGACGTGGATTGGAGTCAAGCTGCAAAACACCAGAGTCATAAGCACAGAAAAATGTGCACTTTCTAGAAGTGGCATTTCTGTCATAGTATTAAAAGTACACCTACACCAGTAAGCAGCATTTATTATCACCAACACAACAATACCAAACACGGCTACGCTACCCCTCATAAATCAGACAATACCCCTTACGCATAAGGCAGGGCATTTCTAATGCAATGCCATGAGAAGGCAGCACTCACAGCAGTGAGACACCAAGTTAGGCTGTTTGTCACTACCAGGACAGGCCACGCAACCTGGCACATGTCCTGCCTTCTACATGCATGGCACCCTGCCCATAGGGCTAGCTAGGGCATACCTTAGTGGTGACTTAATGTAATAATAGGGGAGTTCTGGGCCTGGCAAGTAAATTTAGATGCCATGTCCCTGTGGCAGAAAACTGCGCACACATGTCCTGCGCTAGCAGGCCAGAGACATGTTTGAAAGTCTACTTTAGTGGGTGGTGCAAGCAGCGCTGCAGGCCCACTAGTAGTATCTAATTTACAGGCCCTGGGTATAGAGATACCACTGTACAAGGGACTTACAAGTAAATTAAATTTGCCAATTAGGTATAAGCCAATCATACCAACTTTAGATGGGAGAGCACCTGCACTTTAGCACTGGTCAGCAGTGATAAAGTGCTCAGAATCCTAGAGCCAACACCGAGAGGTCAGAAAAAATAGGGGGCAGGAGGCAAAAAGACTGGGGATGACCCTGCATAAGGAAAAAAGTCCAACACCGGTAGAATGGCGACTAGAAAGATAATATTATCTTCTTCCTTATTCTTAAAATGAGTCTTCCCTTATTTATGGGTTGTCCCTACCATTCTGTGACGGTATGAGTCAGTCTTTTAGGAATGACTTCATCCTCTATTCAGGCACTATTACTGGTGCCTTTGGACTACAGGGTCCTTGAAAGGTGAAAGCCCTTCATAGATTGTCAGATGCAGCTACAATGAAGGCTTGCCAATATGGAAATTTGAAATGGAAGGCCAGTTTTGCCAATTTTACTTCATTACTGATACAAATCATCAGGTTGAACACAAGCAATTTTGGGTGGGCTACCGGTCTCCAGTGTCAACCCACTGAGGGTTCTGCGTTATAAGAGAAGCCCTCTCTCCACATCACCTCCCAAGAACTTCTTTCTGGATTCTTTGCTGCAAAGAACTTGCTCAGAACCAGGTTCAATGCTGCATTCATCTTTGGCAGGACAGCATCTCAGTGGTACACTAAGTGAGTGAACTGGGAGGCACCAGATCTAGGAACCTAGTGGTTTTGTCACTGGAACTGTGGAACTTCTGATTTGAGAAGACTCTCATGATCAGAGTGGAGTATTTCCCTAGTATTTCCTATTAAGTAACAACTTCAATGCTGGAACAACAGGTTCTCTTGCCAATTCAGGGGCATATTCATACTCTGTTTGCACCGAATTAGCGTCATTTTGTTTTTAACTCTAATTCAGTGCAAAACCTACCTTGCCTTAATGAGATGCAAGGTAGGCGTTCCGGTGCAAAAACTGACTCTATGGCCTTAACGCCATATTTATACTCCCATGCAAAAATGGTGCACAGAGGGGTAAAAAATGGTGCAAAGCTTGCTTTGCCCCGTTTTTTAACTCCTGGGTCAGGTCAGGTGTTAGAGGACCTGTCGGCCTATTTCCATGGTGGAACACCATGGAATAAGCCCACAGGTGTCCTTCCCAGGCACCCCCACCCACACCAGAGGAACTGCAGAGGATGGGGGACCCCATCCCAAATAAGTACAGATAAGTACAGGTAAGTGTTGCATTTTTTTTTTTTAAGTGCCATAGGGGGCCCTGTAATGGGCCCCCATACATGGCACAGGGTGCAATGGCTATGCCCAGGGGACCCTTGTCCCCTGTGCTGGCCATTGGGGTGGTGGGCATGACTTCTGCCTTTTTTAAGGCAGGAGTCATGTGGCATTGTGGTTTAGCAACATAAAATGACGCTAATCTGGTTAGAGTCATTTTTTTTTTTTTACTCTAACCTGCCTAAAGTAATTTTTGGGTGTTAAACCCCCTTCTTCTATACTGCCAGCCCCACCTGACTAAATTCATTTATTTTTTTACTCTAGCATACCCTTTGCACCGGCTTGCACCATTCCATAAATATGGTGCCTGGCTGGTGCACAGAAATGGTGCAAGCCGGTGTTAAACCTTTTGGTGCAAAACTGCTTTGGTGCAGTTTTGCACCAAAAAGTATAAATAAGGGCCTCAGTATTTGTGGGGTCCTATAGAAGTGGACTGTCCAGGCACCCGCCTGAGTTAACTGGCGAAATTTGTGAGTTGGCACCAGGCCAAGAAATGTGAATGTCACATCCGTAGATGGCACACGTTTGGCAGTGTTAATTTCAAAAGTAAAACTTTAGATATAAAAATGCTGCAAATTGAAATGTAAGATGACAAGTGTTTCAGAAATTGACTGTCGACCACTCACCTGGGCAGCCCAGTGGTGGAGTCTGCATTTTACTCATGCTGAGTCCTCTCTTACAAAGTGACTGCTGACGGTTCACGGACAGAGACAAAAGGTTTGGACATCCAATCCTAGCAATGAATGGTTAGGTTGCCAAGTCATTGGGCCCATGCTGGCGGTCTTCGGAGTTCCATGCAGAAGTGACCCCCACTACTTCAACAATTGTGCCCCCCAAAAAATCTTAGCATTATGCAAGGTAACATGCACTGTGCACTTGTTGAATCCTACATTTGCCCACATCAGATGTGGCTCATTTATATGTTCCTTTCTTACTTCATATTCTGGTTCCTGAAAGTTATTTGTCGATTTAAATGCAGGATTGCAGGTATTATAACTGCTGAGATGAGAATTTTCCCTGTTTGATGGCACATACCAGTAGGGCATGTTAATCTGGTATAATGATGTTTGTTTTGGTCTTGGCACCATGCTAACCTATCATGGGTGCAGAGGTCCATGCCTATCCCTGACAATGCAAGGTCTAGGCCTGGCACTGTGTCATGCTTCTTTGTTCTGAGAGTTTAATAAGCCCTAATTAACATGTGAACCCCTTTGTTGCAAAAGATGTGATGTTCACATCCTCCACGCTACCTTTACAGTGCAAAGGACATGAACATCACATCCTCCCACTAAAGGGGAGAAATCACTCTGATGTTCATATCAGAAAGATTCCCTTTTTAAATCCTCATATAGAGCTGCAAGGAAGAGCTTCCCCTGCAGCATAAAGTGTTTTCTTAAATTTTTAGTTTTGTGACAGGCACCACGTCATGGGTTGATTTCACTAAAACTGTAAGAAGTCAAAGCCTAAAGGCTCGCTCTGCTTTCAGTGTAATCATTTTTCATGGACATATTTTGTCCCTCAAGCAACAATCAGAATGGGAGGAGTAGCTATGGCAAGGGATAATCTTTTTTTAACTTTACCTCTTCCTAATGGATCACTGCTCAAGGATTACTGCAGGAGTGTGCTCCTCTAGCAGGAATCCATCCATTGACCACCAAGAATGGCTTCAAGTGGTGTGGGAGTGCCTAGGCAAGCTCAAGTGCTCCCCTCCAAACGAAGGGTATTTTCAGTCTTTCTGACCTGTGAAGGTTGATTGAGGGTTTACACCCAATCTGTCCCCTCAAGGAGGGGAGAAATCCCACTAGTCCCAGGGAATAGACTGTTTCCAAAAAACAAGAATTAGGTGGGGGGGCAACTAATCCCTATATCAAGTCGCATCCTACACCCCTAACAACTTTCTGCCACCAGAAAAGGATGTGTTGGGATTTACCCATCCTCCTCAGGGAACAGATAATCCACTAGGCCCCAGTCAAAAGTCTTTTTTAACAATAGAAATGGGGTGGGGATCTAGCCTGTCCTGACATTAGGCTGAATTGCTCAACCCTAGAGCTAATACAGTCTTTGTAACTGGTGGGGCAGATTAAAGGTTTACCTGAAATCTTCCCTTCTCTGGCTGGAGGGGGGTGCTGAAGGCATACTAGACACCTGGGATTCAGTTTACAAAAACACTTGAATGGGGTACGAGCCAGCCTGTCCTGGTCTGCAGCCCCACCCCTAAAATGCATGCAGTTTTCCTGCTCTCCTGGGAAGGTAAAATTGGGGCATGTAACTGTTATCTGTGCTCAAGGGCAGAGAAAGGGCACTAGGCATGAGGGGCTGTATTATGGAAAGTGTTCTGGTGTTGCAAAGGGGGTTAGTGCCTGCTCCTTTTGTCTCATGGGCACTTTTGGTGTATATTGGTTTCTGTGCTTCCTGGGGCAGAAAGATAGTAGGTGATCCCTCCAATCTTTCCCCAAGGGCAGAAATATGGCCTGGTGCCCAGGGATGTCGTTTGCAGTCTAATGCTAGGATTGAGAAGCCTCTCACCAATTGATTTCTCACTTTTTTCCCCCAATGTTTTGGTGGGCTTTCTCTCCTACTCCCAAAGGATTGGCTGATATATGGTAAACACTCCACCTGCCCACCACAGAGGACTGAAAGCCCATCAGACTAGCAGGGAAAAATGTGAGAAAAGATATGGTGTATCATCAAGTCCCACCCTGGGCACCAGATAGAATTTCTTCCCCCAAAGGAAGGGAGAATGGGAAGATTACAGTCTCTCAGCCAGTCCTTACATCAAAACTCTACCCAAAGAAACCCCAATGTCCTTTCTCTTTCCACAGGTGAAGACTGCGGCATTTCAGGCTTGGGATGGTGACATCCAGAGAACCCAACGAACATTGGGCACTTCTGAAACCATTTCACTCACGGGAATCTAGAGTAGTGTAGATTGCATGGATCCCTACACGTCTTCTTAGCCAGAATGCCCTGCAAATGTAAAACTATGGGGCAAAACATTATTTTCCCATATTTATGTGACACAAAACTAGGGCACTTAAAGCTAATGTTCAAAATCATTCCACCTCGTTCCCACAATTCTACCAGTTGAAACATTCCTAATGAATGTTATAGGAACAGAACCAACACTGTAATCATGTGAAGCCCTCATTGACACCAAGTTGTAATCCATTCCTGCTGTAGGAAATAGGCCCACCCACACTAGTGAGGTAATATCTTTATCAGGAGAAATGTGAGAATGCTAGGCAGTAGGACTTTTTGTCAATACCTTCAGATTCTGGCACTTTCCTTCTCAGAAATGGGAAGAAAATTTGGGATTTTAGACAAAGTTTGATATTTTCATAGCAATCTGGGTAAGAAAGCCTAGTGGAATCAATATAAGTCTCACCATCCTAGACTCTGCTGGGTGCCTAGTTTTCAGAAATGTATGTGGTTAGTAAGGTTCCCAGTGGGGCAGCTGACCATGTGTAGAAGGCTCGTTCACTATATAGTGTACAAAAATGATGTACATCGTGTAGAGAGTCCAAGCAACCCCACCTTGCTATCCAGAGGTATTGGCCGAGCAGCTAGGCTAGCCTTGGAGAGGCTCCAATCATTTTGTTGTACTCACAATATCAAGAAATGTGTACACTCACTCAAAAGAATAAATGAAGACCACTTTACAAAAATACTTCCGATTTTTATAAAAATGTTAAGAGTAAGATCATCAGAGTTGGGTACGTTTAGCAAAAATAGTCTTTTTGTGTATAATTACATACCATAGGAATCAATAGGAGAAAACTTCAAAAATGCATAAAACATCAGACAATGCTCTCAGAAGTGTCACCTTCTGTTTTTATGCTGAGCAAAATGTTCTGTGGGCCAGCCGGAGGAGTTCGGGTGGGTTCCGGTTCAAACGGGAGCAGCTGCTGAAAGTCTTAGAGTAATAGAAAAGACCGTCAACAAACAGCTGACCACCTTCCTGGAAGACAACAACCTGCTCGACCCTTCACAAACCGGATTCCGAACCAACCACAGCACGGAAACCGCCCTCATCTCAGTCACAGACGACATCAGAACCCTGATGGACAACGGTGAAACAGTCGCCCTCATTCTCCTCGACCTCTCGGCTGCCTTTGACACCGTCTGTCACCGCACCCTAATCACCCGCCTACGCTCCACCGGGATCCAAGGCCAGGCCCTGGACTGGATCGCCTCCTTCCTCGCTAACCGCTCCCAAAGAGTTTACCTCCCTCCGTTTCGCTCAGAACCCACCAAGATCATCTGCGGCGTACCTCAAGGCTCATCGCTCAGCCCGACACTCTTCAATGTCTACATGAGCCCCCTCGCCGACATCGTACGTAAGCACGACATCATCATCACCTCCTACGCCGACGACACCCAACTTGTACTCTCCCTCACCAAGGACCCCGCCAGCGCCAAGACCAACCTACAAGAGGGTATGAAGGACGTCGCAGATTGGATGAGGCTCAGCCGCCTAAAGCTGAACTCTGAAAAAACGGAAGTCCTCATCCTCGGCAACACCCCGTCCGCCTGGGACGACTCCTGGTGGCCCACGGCCCTCGGCACCGCACCGACCCCCGCAGACCACGCCCGCAACCTCGGCTTCATCTTGGACCCTCTTCTCACCATGACCAAGCAAGTCAACGCCGTGTCCTCCGCCTGCTTCCTCACTCTCCGCATGCTCCGTAAGATCTTCCGCTGGATCCCCGCCGACACCAGAAAAACCGTGACCCACGCCCTCGTCACGAGCCGCCTGGACTACGGCAACACCCTCTACGCCGGGACCACAGCCAAACTCCAAAACCGCCTGCAACGCATCCAAAACGCCTCGGCCCGCCTCATCCTCGACGTACCCCGCAACAGCCACATCTCCGCACACCTGAGACACCTGCATTGGCTCCCAGTCAGCAAAAGGATCACCTTCCGTCTTCTCACCCACGCACACAAAGCCCTCCACAACAAGGGACCGGAATACCTCAACAGACGCCTCAGCTTCTACGTCCCCACCCGCCCCCTCCGCTCCGCTGGCCTCGCACTTGCTGCCGTCCTTCGCACCCGCCGCTCCACGGCGGGTGGGAGATCTTTCTCCTTCCTGGCGGCCAAGACCTGGAACTCCCTCCCCACCAGCCTCAGGACCACCCAGGACCACTCCGCTTTCCGGAGACTCCTAAAGACTTGGCTGTTCGAGCAGCGATAACCCCCCCTTTTCCCCCCTAGCGCCTTGAGACCCGCACGGGTGAGTAGCGCGCTTTATAAATGTTAATGATTTGATTTGATTTCATTTAGAGCTGGTGCAAAATGAAGAAGGGGATCACTTGGAAACACATTGCTCAGGAAGACTTAAAGGTACGTCTTGTGAGCCCCCTTCAAATGTAGAGGTCACAAGGGTTTAGGGAGCCCTAGAGCACAGCTGGTTTTCTGATGCAGGGGCCGGGGAGGCTGGGTGCAGTGCAGATAGGTCAGACAAGGGTTCTGCATAAATGAGCCTTTGGAGTCAGGTGCATGTCACTTTGAGGGTGAATTGCAGGTCAGCAGGGCCACTCCTGGGGGGTGGTTTTTGGGTGTCCTGAAGTTCCTCAACTGTTGTTTGCTTCTTTCATTGGACAGTCCGGAGTAAACTTTTTTCTTGGTGTCCGATGTTGGGGGTCCAGTACCCGGGGCTATGGCACGACTCAGCTGCTGGAGGTCACAATGCCACCAAACTTGCCACACTGGCAGGGTTTGCCCTCCTAGTCAGTCAGTGAAATTTGGTCTGGTTTCTGTGTTCAGTTCATTGGTCAGTGGCCAGTCAGTGAATTGGACTTCGCTGGATCTTGCTTGCTGGGTGCAGGGAGTGATGCCTGTACTCTGGAGGGAGGTTCTTGGCAGTTTTTAGAAGGTTGAAGATCCTTTGGGGTTTCTTAGAGTCTGTCTGATGTCCAGTCGACCCCCCAGTGGCGATTTTTGAGTCCTGGGTGCAGCAGGTAGGGTTTGGTCCCTTTTTTCTTTCTATGCAGCAGGACTTCTGTTCCCGAGCCGTGAGTGTTTTTTGTCACTGGCCATCTTGTGTACATTGAATCTGATCTGCAGGTCTAGCGATTCCCACTAAATACTGCATTTAGTGGGCATTTTGGGGAGTACCTGATAGTGGCCAATGGACCACTTACCTTAGGGTAACTACTCCCACAATGTGACCACTTCATATGGGAAGAGGTCACATCCCTAACTGTGATAGGCTATTTTCCTGCCATCCAAGATGGAGGAAAATGAAATGGCTCAGTTTTCCCATCAGTTTTCCCACTCAAAGTGGGGTGGGGGAAATGTTGGGCAGCAATCTGCTGCTCACAGCAGAGTCAGTGGTCAGATATCAAAGACGGCAAAGCCTTTGAAGCTGACCGCTGGGCCTGGGTGCCTGCCTGGGGGAGGAGGTGCAACACCTCTACCCAGAAAAGGCTTTGTGTTCTGGCTCCAGAGATCAGAGACTCTCATCCCAGGAGTTCTGATTTGTGTCTGGTGGTGTCAGGCTAAAAAAAACTGGTCAGAAACCATGCCAGAGCTGGGTACATGCTATAATAAATCTAACACAGGCATCAGTGTCTGATACCAAGCAACCCAGTATTCAGAGAGTCCATCATGTAGCTGGGGATCTTGTAATGACCAGCGTCCAACACATGTATTTGCTATGGCTTCCCTGTACATTTACAGTGTCTAAAGGGTTTGTAGAGACAGAATAGGGGCATGCAAACATATGCCCTCGCATGTATTATAGTGCACCCTACCTTAGGGCTATAAGGCCTGCCAGAGGGGTGACTTACCTATAGTGCATGCAGTGTAAATGCACAGGGCACTCTTTGTGAGTGCCATGTTGAGTTTGCAACTTTTAACTACATCTTGTCATGCACTTGCAATAGCAGTCTGCATGAGGCTGGTGTGGGCATCTCAGAGTGACACAATTAGTGCTACGGGCCCTCTTCAATACCCATGCCCTGGTACCTGGGGTACCATTTACTAGGGACTTTATAGGGTAGCTTAAGTGCCAATACATAGTACAGTTTTGGGGAAAGGGATCTGCCCCGGGAATCTGCTTAGCAGGGGGTCAGGACACTTATAATTTTGAAACCACATCATTTCCCAGACAAAATGTGAGGGGCTAACCATGCAAAAAGAGGCCCTTTCTCACACCTTGGACCCAAATACCACAGCAACTATCATCATCAGAAAGACTGAAATTCCCAAAAGAATCATGCTGTCTACACGTTGCATCTGGGAGCTTTTCCTGTTGCAGGTGTTAGGCCCAGTGTGGAAATGCTGGTGGTAGGGCTTTTACGGATCCTTGCTGATTCAAAAACTCTCCCTCTCACAAATGTGAGGTAACCCTGAATTTTAGTAAATGTTCAGTGTTTGCAAGTCATTCTGCATAGGAAAAAGTGGTAGGATTCACGTAAACCAGACGACCTTCAACTTCTAGTTTTCAGAAAATGTTGGGGGTTGGTAGGTTTACCTGGGTGCTGGCCAACACAGGGCCCAAATACCACAACTTCCCACATCTCCAGGAAGGCAAACATTCTAATGGAAAATTGATGTCTCCACATTGCTTTTGGGGACCTTTCCTGTTGCTGGTGATAGCTAAGCTGTAGGCCACTAGTATTGCATGTTATGATCAGGCAACAACCTTATATTTCTCTCTCAATATATATATATATATATATATATATATATATATATATATATATACATAACTATAGATATATCCCTGCTTCCAGGGTTTTGTAAATCAACCATTAAGGCAGATCATTACAGAGTAAAACACTGTTGCCTATTTAAATTTCTACTACTTGCTGTCATTGGTTTTTGGTATCAATGATTAGTTTATTTTTGCAACCCATGAGCAATCTGCACAGATGATCCATTCCTGAGTTTAAGTATGTTGTCTACTTTTCAGAAATAAACTTTTTCAAGGTTCACACATGGGCTTCAACCCTCTTTCTCTCACAACATACAAGTAAGTATAAAGAACAAAAATAGGAACTACTGGCTATCACATAGAAAATTGCAGAACTGTGGTTCCCAAAGCTCTGCTTGTTCCTTAAAGGTGGTAAAAGGGTAATCTTGGCACTGCAAACATGTTGGTGATGTTGATTTATCAAAAACTAAAGAAAGCACATTTTACTACATTTTAGTAATTATCTTAGACCCAGAGGAGTCCAAAACCCTGTTTGAGAAATTAGGTTGCTGGTTGAGGTGGGCAGGAGCCCTCCTCAAGCAGCAGCCACAATCCTTGTCAGGGTGAACCACAAAAGTTATTAAATTAAGTTATGTTTAACCCTCTGCCAGGTTGGCACAGAAGCAGTCAGGCTGTGTGGCAATGTGTAAAGTATTTATGCAGCACTTAATCAGTAATAAAGTGAAAGCACGGCACAGGAAAAATCCCACAACAATTTGGTAAAATAAAGTAAAATATATAAAATTATGTGACACCAAAACAACAAAAATCCAATCAATAGAATTTGAGATATACACTTTCAAAGATTTTATGTAATTTTAACGCCTAAAAGCACAAAGTGACACTCGCAGTTGTCTGGTCATGTGAAACAAGGTAAAAGTCACATGTTTAGGTGGACCACTGTCAGAAATGGGTTCTCTAGATGACAGTCGGATTGCACCCTGTCCAAGTAGGGACCCTCACTCTAGTCAGGAGAAGGGAGATACCTGCTCAGATAACCCCTGCTCACCCCCTTGGTAGCATGGCATGAGCAGTCAGGCTTATCTCAGAAGCAATGTGTCAAGCATTTGCACATAACACACAGTAATAAATGAAAACACTACAAAAGGACACCACACCAGTTTTAGAAAAATAACCAATATTTATCTAAATAAAACAAGACCAAATACGATAAAAATCCACCATACAGTGATAAATATATGAAGTCTACAAGATTTACTCAAAAATACAGTTCCTTGAAGTCAATAGCTCCGCCAGGGGCTATCACAGCGTTGTGCTCACCAAAACCAACAGTTCAGGCTGACAGCTGTGTCGCGGGCCAGCCATGGAGTTGGGAAAACTCACAACCAGTACCTTTGGAATTGCAGGGTGTCATGATCCTCTAGGAGAGCTCCGGAGAGTGGCGTCACTGGCATCATGGTGTCGGGTCCTGGGTCGGTGCAGGAGCTGTCGGGCCCTTCAAATCACACACGGTGCAGATCGAACTCCGGACTGATGAAGTCATGAGCACTGCCGTGGATGGCGTCGGGGCTGTGATGCGAAGTGGTATGATGCGATGTGTGGTGCCCACAGGTCACGATGCAGGCAGCAGCTCAGTGATGACGTCCAGCTGCGTCAGTGAGACCAGGGCTGCGGTGTGAAGCAGGACGGTGTCACCAGGTCATGCGCAGGCAGCGGCGTTGTTGTTGCTGAAGCACTGTCATCGGTAGGCCCACGCCAGCGGTGCTGGACGAGACGGCGCTTTGTGATCCTCATGAGCGATGTCCACAGGCCATGGTGCAGGCAAGGACGCCTGGTGACAACACTGGAGACGATGATGCTGGCGTCATTGGACCTGGCCTGCGGTGCAGGATGGGACGGTGCTTCATGTACGTCATGAGCGATGGCCGCAGGCAGCGGCGCCGGTGTCAGCAGGAGCGGCAATGACGGGGATGCAAAAGGCTGGGGTGTGGGCAGGCGATGCCAGCGTGAGTGGCCCACCGGTCACGGTGTGAGCAGCAGCTCAGTAAAGTCATCTAATGATGGCATCGGTGAGACCAGCGTCGCAGTGCGAAGTGGGGCAGGGTGGCTCCATGGGGCATTGGCAGGTCTCAATGCAGGCCAGCGGCTTCGGTGGCAGCGTCACATTGGCTTCTCCTCTTAAACAGCACAAACCACAAGTTTCCAGTGCTGCAGATAGAGGAAACTGAATTCTTTGGTGTCCCTGAGACTTCTAACAGGAGGCAAGCTCTACTCCAAGCCCTTGAAGAACTTTCTCAAGCAGAATACACAGCAAATTTTCAGGTGCAAGCAACCACTCCTCCCTCCACTTTATCTCAGATGACTCATCAGGATATGCAAGCTATTTCCCAGCTCCCTTTGTGTCACTGTCTAGAGCAGAGGTTTAAACAGCCCAACTGTCAAACTTACCCAGACACGGAGTCCACAAACAGGCAGAGTCACAGAACTTAAAGGTTTAAGCAAGAAAATGCCTACTTTCTAAAAGTGGCATTTACAAACTCATAATCCAAAAACCAAGTTCACTAAAAGATGTATTTTTAAATTGTGAGTTCAGAGACCCTAAACTCCACATTTCTATCTGCTCTCAAAGGGAATCTACGCTTTAAAGTGATTTAAAGGCAGCTCCCATGTTAACCTATGAGAGACATAGGCCTTACAACAGTGAAACCCAAGTTTGGCAGTATTTCACTGTTAGGAAATGTAAAACACACCATTATATATCCTACCTTTTGAATACACTGCACCCTGTCCCTGGGGCTACCTAGGGCCTACCTTAAGGATGCCTTACATGTACAAAAAGGGAAGGTTTTGAATTGGCAGTTTAAAACCACATACACAGACACTGCAGTGGCAGGTCTGAGCCATGTTTACTGGCTATTAATGTAGGTGGCACAACCAGTGCTGCAGGCCCACTAGTAGCATTTGATTTACAGCCCCCTGGCTCCTCTAGTGCACTGTACTAGGGACTAGTTTGGGGATGACCCTGCAAAAAGGACCATTTCCAACAACCACAATGGAGTATGGGACAGATCTAGGGACCAGGTCAGTTAGCTGAAATGTTACCTTGTCAAACTCCGGCATTAAGAGTCCAGTTAGTTTAGAGGAGGGGCCACGAGGAGGGAGATCATCATGGATAGTTGTCACTGTAGCTCAAAGAACAGGCCTGATGTCATGGATGGTCGTCTCTGTAGTGTAAATATCCTGTCAGATGTCACAGACAGTTGTTGCTGCTGGAGCTATGTGTTGAGGTCACCATGGGCTGTTGATGCTTTAGCACGAAGTGCTGATATCTCTTTGGTGGTCCTCACTGGTGTTTGCTGTTGTGTGAAGTCTCAGATTCACTGGAGCTTCCAGTTGGTGGTTGGCAATAAAGGGAGCAGCTCCAGTCTTCCTTCTAAGACAGCAGGGCATGCCTCAAGCAGCAGCACAGTCCTCTGGCAGCAAGGTAAGCCTTCTGTATTGTCCACTTCTACAGTAGTGTACTGAAGAGTGTGCCTGATGGTCATATTTTCATACCTGGTGCAAGTTTGAAGTGGAAGAAACTTCTGGGGTTTCTCTCTACAGAGGTGTCTGGAATTCCCTGCCTTCCTGCTCTGGCCACAGAATGCTTGGAGTCAAAATAGCCTAGTGTGAAGTCCTTTTGTGTGTGCTGTAGCAGTGTGGTGGATATGCAAGAGAGCTGTGCACAGCTTCACCCCCGTTCTGCCTGAATGGCCATTCTTGACAACACTAGTACCTCATTTGTATGGCTCTATGGAAGGAATTCACAGAGGTCAACTGCCAACTACACCTAGTCATGACCCGGGAAACAGGTGGCAGACTCCAAATGGTTAGAATAAGAAAGTTACAACTTTCTAAAAATGGTAATTGCGAATTTTGACTTAAAAATCTGACTTTACCATTAAAGAGGATTTTAGATTACAATTCCTCAGATACCAAGCATGACATTCCTACTTGCTCCCAAACAAAAATGATTACTTTCCAAATGTAATAACTTAATCCAAGATTATCGTATGGAAGGGGAAGGCCTCACAGTAGGGAAAAACAAATGTGTACGTTTTTCACCACCAGGACATTTAAAACATAAACGTACATGTCCAAATTTCTAAATATACTGCACCCTGGCAGAGCAGTTTGAACAACACTCTTTTCCTGATAGGGAGCCAGTGAAGGGCTCTCAGCAAAAGAGCCAATCGTGCGCCCGGTGGGGGTTTGTTGACAAGGCAGGCCGCATTGTTCTGAACAACCTGCATTTTGGAGAGGAGAGATTCAGTGGACACTAGTACTAGGCATGTCTGTAGTCAAGACAACTAATTATTACTGCTTGGCTACGAGGCTTCCTCAATCTCAGGGGGAGCCAATGAAATGTTCTCCTGAGAAAGCACATTGTTCCAAAACAGGTACCACAGGTGGATAGCCTCTGATCCTCAGAGTGGTTTTCATCTAAAAGACCACCTACATTTCCAGTCGTTTTACTAGGAAAAGGTGCAGGGCCTAGCTTGGGAGACCACCATTCGTCGAATCAGTATAGCTGAGCTTTTCTGAACAGAAGGATCTCCATTTAACTGAAGACAGTTAAGGGTCATCCATGTGGCAATTTTCCTCATGCAGATGATGAATCTGTGTTTGACATTTTCAATGTTGTGACTGAAAGAGATGACTAGTTGGGTGTCGTCTGCATAGGAAAGGATTTAAAACCCACAGGACTTGACTGTATGGGCAAGGGGGGCTAAATAGATGTTAAATAGAGTAGGGCTTAAGGAAGAGCTCTGTGGAACCCACTTGCCCAGAGACAGGATCTTAGATTTAAAGGCCCCAATAGAAACCATTTGGGCCCAGTCATTACAAAGTTTTTGAAGCAGTTAGGGGTTGTTTCCTGGATACCTATCTTGTAAAGATGGTGAATCAAGATGGAATGTGAGATGGTATCAAATGCTGCTGGAGTACCTGCATCTAGAGATAGTCTGATAGAGTCTACTATGGCTTGTAAGGCAGTTTCAGTACTATGGGAGGCTCTGAAGCCAGATTGTGAAAGATCCAGAACATGATAGGTGTCTCAATAGGAGAACAGCTGTTTGTTCAGATATGACTCCAGAACTTTGCCTGACAAAGGAAGAAGAGAAATGGAGTGGTAGTTAGGTGGCTAATGTGAATCTACATTCAGCTAATTGAAAATGGGCGTACTGTGCAGACTCCCACTCCTGAGGAACAGAAGCTAGGGTCAGTAAGTGGTTGCACAATGATGTAATGGTAGGAGCCAGAAGAGAGGATACAGTGGACATTACACATGGAGGACAGGGATCATAGGGAAAGCCTGATTTAGTTTTAGCTAATAGATCTAACAACTGAGTTTGAGTGATCGGCTATTTCAAGCACTATTGAAGGGGCTCTGCAGGGAAGGTTTGTAGGAAATGAGTTGGTGGGAAATATGCAGTGGTGGGGAAATGTTGATACATGTTTTCAACTTTTGTTTCAAATTGGTTTGCCAACATCTTTCATAGTGTCTGAGAAGCAGGGATAGCTGGAGTTCGGACAAGAGGTTTGGTGAATTAATTTAGGACCTTGAATTTCCCACTTGATCAATCTTATTGATGGTGTGTTGTCTGTGTGCTACCATGATTTTGTGATGGTAGGCACCTAATGCTAGTTTGTATTTAGTTTGATTGATGGCAGATTTTGAAGCCCTCCATTTTCGTTCCACTCTTCTACAGCACGGCTTGTCAAGCCTCAATTTGTCTGTGTACCGGGGGCACTATGTCTCCTGTTGGTAGAGAAGTGTTGTTTATATGGTGCAACTATGTCTAGTGTTTGGGAGAGGGAATCTTGGAACATTTCTAAAGTGGAGTTAATGGCCTGAGTATTACCTAGAAAAGATGCACAGAAAGCAGAGTCTGACATGCCTCCATGGTCTCGATCTCATGCAGTCTTTTATTTTAGGTTTTGAAAGGATGACCCTGATTGGAATCTGAACACTGATGAAAAAATTGTCAGTCCATGTCAAGGGATCTAGAACTTCTGTGTTCAGGAGCTTGGAATTTGTAAAAATGAGGAAGTACAAAGTTTGACCCATCGAGTGCATGGACCCAGCAACTCTCTGGTGTTGGCCTACCATTTCAAGCTCAGATAGTAGGAGCGATGCATCAGAGTTGGCAGCTCTTTCTGCATGATAATTAAAAGTCCCCTACCAGAAGAAAATTAGCCATGGCTTGCACATGTGGTGCTAGGCATTCTGCTAATTTATGGCTAAAATCGTTCTTTGAGCCAGGAGGGCGATATACTAGTGTGCCTTTCCATAGATCCCTGAGGGAGGTTTCCAGCTTAAAGACAACAAACTCCTCCCAGTTGGAAAGTATGGAAACAATGATCTCCACTTTTAGGGAGTCCAGGGAAGCAATAGCTACTCCTCCTCTCGACTTAGCTGCTTTAATGGGTAGCACAATAAGTGCTACAGGCCCACCAGTAGCATTCAATTTACAGGCCCTGGGTACATGTAATACCACTTTACTATGGACTTAAATTAAATGTGCCAATTGGATGTAGGACAATTTTATCATGTTGAAAAGCGAGATCACAAGCACTTTGGCATTGGTTAGCAGCGGTAATGTGCACAGAGTCCCAAAGCCAACAATAACAAATTTAGCAAAACAGGAGGGGTGAAGGCAAGAACTTTGGGGGTGACCCATCAGAGATGGCCAGGTCCAACACCCTTGGTACTTTTAGAATTGCCAGCATGTGGTGAAAAATGACATTCATGTGGCCCGGGTACATCAAGTGGAAAAAGGTTATGAAGACTTAAGATTGAACTGCTCCAAATATAAAAAAAAAGTCTCAGCATTGGAGGCGAAAACCTCTTAAGGACTTAAGAGCTTAATCAATACTTGGTTGAACGTGTCGATCTTGCGCCCTATGTGAGAGGTCTGCGAGACCTACGAATCAAGCTTCCAGCACTGCAGGCTTGTGGGGATTGACAATTTGGAAGCCAGTATTCCTGACCATCACATTGAATAAATTGTCCCCTTGTGAGTGGCTTGTCTTTAAATCTTAGTACATCACAAACTTCCTGCCTTGCAGCTACACTAGTCTATTCCCCTGGAGGACATGATCTCAGTCAGCGTTTATAAAGTAGTTTCATTTTTAACACCTTGCATGCATTGGATTGCCGGGAGCCATCCAGCACTGCAGTGCTCATGTGCATTGGACAGCTGCCGGGCATTCCCGCACATGCCACTTTAAATCTCTCAGGTGCCAGAGGGATTTCATTTGGATATTTTTAGCCTTGGTTGCTGGGGAAGAGCTTCTCCAGCAACCAAGGCTAAAAATATCCCCACCCTGAAATGACAATCAACGCACCGTCTACACCAACGTCATTAAAGGGGAAAATGAAACTAAAATGAGCTGATCAGCTCATTTGCTTTCATTTTCTTCTGTGTTCAGGGGCATATCTCAGCCTCCAGAGCCCTGATTTTAATGAGAGAGGTACCATTGGAAATGGGAGAATCACTCCTTTCCAAAGGTACCTTTCCCTAGTGGATCCCTGCTTGGGGATCAACTAAGGAAGAGGATTCCCAAGCAGGGATCCACTCCACTAGGCCATTAGGGAGGGGGAAGAGGCCTATTGGGCAAGGGCTTTTGCTCCCCCTTAATGTTTTAACACAATACAGTCTTTATGGCCCCTCTGCATGGCAGATTGGGGCAGTAGCCCCTAATCTCACACCCGGGGGGGGGCAGAAAGCCTATTTAGGAAAGGGTGGGGGCTGTCCAGAAATGGCAAGGTAATGCCCCCACCCACTCCCAAAAACAGACACAGCCTTTCTCCCCTCCCCGAGGGGCAGTTGGGGGTTATTACTCCCCCCCATCCCCTGGGATGGCAGACAGCCCACTAGATGCCAGGAAATAAAAAACAAATAGAGGGGTTGAGGCTGCCTGCCACAATCTTTTTGCCCCCCATCATGGACTAAAGCATCTCATCCCAATGGCATGCAAGAGGTCATTTGACTATTTTAGGTGTTGATTTTACATATGGCCAGGAGAGCTTGGTTAACTTCCAATATCGTCCCACTTGCAATGGTGAGCGGCTGCACTTTTTGGACTTGGGTACGCTGCCACCTGGAAAAACCTACCAGACTCATACACTTCTGAAAACTAAGCATCTGGGAGAGTACAGGGTGGTGTCCTTCATATGCACTTGCATCATTTTCTTACACACAATGCCCTGCAAACCTCCAGCTTTGCCTGAAATCACACATTTCCCTACATTTTGTGATGGAAACTTGAGGAATCCGCAGGAATCCACAAAATTCCTATTGTCCAGCGTTACCACATCTGTACTGATAAAATCTCTGCCCCAAGGCAGAGTCAGCCTAAAAATGTATAGAAACAATTGCCCTTTTGGACCCACTTTGTTTCATCCTCATTTCTGCACGTTTTTGGCCTTTACCTGTTGCAGACACTAGGCCCATGTACACAAGTGATGTATCATTTTCATCAGGACACTAAGAGGAATCCTGGGCGATAGGATATTTTTGGCTTCCCTCAGATTCCAGAACTTTCCATCACAGACATTTCTTTAGACACATTTTAAGGTTTGTAATGGATTCTGGGTACCAGAACTTGGTGAGAGCAACACAAGTCAACCCATACTGGGTGCTAGTTTTTAAAATTGTACAGGCTTGGTAGATTTCCCTAGGTGCTGGCTGAGCTAGGGCCAAACATCCACAGCTAGGCACATTGCAAAAAAAGGGTCAATTTTTGGGGGGAAAATGTGATGTGTTCATGCTGCGTTTTGGGATGTTTCTTGTGCCCAGCATTAGTTCTACCCACACAAGTAAGGAACCATTTTTATCAAGAGACTTGAGGGAATGCTGGGTGAAAGGAAGTTTGTGGCTTCCTTCAGATTCCAGAACTTTCTATCAGGAGTAAATGTGTTTTTAGGCAAATTTTGAGGTTTGCAGTGGATTCTGGGTAAAAGAACCTGCTGAGAGCCACACAAGTTACTACATCTTGGACTTTCCTGTGTGTCTTGTTCTCAAAGATGTACAGGTTTGCTAGGTTTCCCTAGCTGTCGACTGAGGTAGGAGCCAAAATCCATAGTTAGGCACATTGCAAACAAAGGGTCAGTTTTTTTGTGGAAAAATGTGCTGTGTCTGCGTTGCATTTTGGGCCATTTCCTATTGTGGGCGCTAGGCCTACCCACACCAGTAAGGTACCATTTTTATTGGGAGACTTAGGGGAACACAGAATAGTAACACAAATGTTATTACCAATTGTCATTCTCCGCATTTGTGCCTTCCCAATGTAAGACAGTGTGTAAAAAAAAAGTCATTTTGAGAAATACCCTTTAATTCACATGCAAATATATAGGTATACCCAAATTCAGAAATGTGCAAATAAGCACTGCTTTTAAACCACATATCTTGTGCCCATCTTGAAAATACATGTTTCCTTGATACCTATTTTTCACTCTTTATAATTTACCAAATGAATTATTGTATACCTGATACACAATGAAAAACCATTGCAAGGTGCAGCTCAGTGATTGGCGCTGGACTCATAGGGTTGTTGGTGAACCTACAAACCCTATATATATCTCTGCAACCAGAAGGGTCCAGCTGATGTAACTGTATAATGCTTTTGAAAATCTGCCATAGTTAGAGGAATTTTCAGATGAAAACATAGACACACATTGCTGTTTTTTTTTCAACTCAATTTCAATATTTTTATTTAAACTGTTACTATCTTTAGGGAAACCCTAAAGTATCTACACAAATGACCCCTTGCGAAATTTGGAATTTTGCCTCCTTTTCAGAACTGTATAGCTTTTTGTGATCCACAAAAAATTGAAAACATGGACTATGTCTCAGTAAAATGCCAAAACTGGGTTGAAAATTTTGTTTTCTGATTCAAGTCTGTCTGTTTCTGAAAGCTGGGAAGATGAGTATTTTAAACTGCCGACCCTTTGTAGATGCAATTTGTAGGGAAAATAGCAAACGCTTTCTTCTGGGACACTATTTTCCCATTTTTCCCAAGAAACTCAAAGATTTCACTATATTTAGACAAATTTCTCAGTACTCTCTAGGGGAACCTACACACCCTGAGAACCATTTGAATCCTCAGAATGTTGGAACAAAGGCACACATTTGACATGGATACCTTATGTGGACAAAAGGTTACAGGGGCCTAAGTGCAAACTACCACAAATAAACAAATGCCAGAAATAAATTGCACTGGGGTCTGGCCTAACAGAGAAAGGTTTAATTTGAACATTTCTGTTTTGTTTTCTGAATTGTCCTTTTCACACAGCCTTCCTGTTCTTCACTGCAACTTTTTGATAGCTTTGACTCATGTTTCTTTATTGTAAAAGATTACCTCAGAAATGTTTGAGAGTGAACACCTTACGCATTCTGTATGTTCCTTTTCAAACCTGAAGGGTGGATTTGCCTGAAATTCACGTTTACTCCATCCCTGAGAAAACTATTTTAGCACTAAGATATCTGTAAACCGACGTGCAATCATTTATTTAATACTGTTTGACAGATTATCGCACTGGGGCATTAAGGCTTTTTTATATTCAAATTTAAGACTTTACAAGTCAAATTTACAATGTTATCACACAAAACAGTGCAGCAAAAAAAGCTTAAGTACTGCATTGTGTGAAAGCGAGAGAGCAGGACAGCACCATAGCTAAAATAATAGGGTGCTGCTGCTCGCGTCCCAAGTTTTCGCACACCTTTTGGTACAAACGTGTGTGTGTGTGTGTGTGTGTGTGAGTCTAGCATAGGTTTGGTTCTGGGAGGAAGATATCCTTCTAGTACAAAATGCTATGCAGTGACAAACTTTAAATATTTCTGCTTGCTGTACTGTGCAAATTAGGAAAAGTTTTAATAAAATATTTTTTTTCCTACTTTGCACCTGCCTCGAGGGTGGGTATATTTATGGTGCAAAGCCATGTCTACAAGTGTTAGTAGATAAGGTTTTGCATCAACAGTCATGTGTCTTAATGTGGAAATGTGCACATGCACTCATGGTATGGCCCATTTACATAACGTAGTGCAGTGCAGTACAATGTGTGGTGCAAATCAAGTTTTATGCTGGAAAGTAAATCCCAAATAAGCACTTTCGTTCTGGTTTGCATCACTTTAGTGACTTTGCACCAGAGCAAAGTGTTATGTTCTGTGGAGCTTACATAATGCACTAAACCTGAAGGTATAAAAGCGCTAGCAGGAACCACGGAGTACACAAGCACTCATCATCATCACCATCACATCACTTTATTTTGGTAAAAAAACATACCATAAAAGTGCAGTACATAACAATCCAGAAAAAGATTATAAAAGGAGTACCAATAAAATAGATAACAAATTCTAAAAAGAGAAATGTTAGAAACAAGATACAATAATGATATAAAAGGATTATCTTTCTCCATAAATATAATGCTTAAAAAACATCCAGTCCCAACTAAAACATCAAGCTAATAGGCTTACACTTAAATACAACAAATGTGCACTATAATACCTACTTCTAAAAGCTACTATCAAGACTTATTTTTTAAAATCGCTAATCTAGAATGCCATATTGATTCAAGAAAGTTTGCTACAGGGTAAACTATTTGTACTGATGAATCAGATTTAAGTACTCTCTCAGTAAATAAACAATTCCTGAAACCCATTTGTTTGCATAAGGGAATAATCCAAAAAGCCCTCTGTTTGTCATATGCACGACATTGAAAAAGGACATGAAAATCAGACTCTTCATTCTTACAACCCATTGGGCATAACTTAGACTTATTGATAGAATTGGGCCATTTATGAGTTAAAGAACACAAAGGAAGAGACCCTATTCTAAATCTAATGAAAAGAGCACGCGCAAATGGAGAGAGTGCTGCATCCATAAAGGGCTCGAACTCATAATGACATTTAAATTGCAGAAAGCTTTCAGTCATGGAAGAAGGCGCAACTTCAGCCAGTTGTGTAGTTTGGACTTTCAGCCAGAAAGAATCCTTCAGTGTCTGAGCAGCATTTTTAGGAATAGAAAAGGGATCCTTCCAATAAGACCCCAAGCCAAGGTGGAATAAGAACCGTTCAACATAAGAACACCACTTAATCTTGGTGTTGGGGTTAGAGCCCACCAAATTGAGCAGCCCACATCTAAATGGAATGAGAGCGTCTGATGACCATAGCCGAATCCAAAACAATAATGGCCTTAAAGCAGCGATCTGGTTAATAGAATTTTTTTTTTAATCTATTCTGATGGGCTAAGATGGAGTACTTGATGGAACTTTTAATAACATCTTTAAAAACTGATTTTCTGCCCTAGTTAGGTTCTCCAGATTGCAGTGGCCCCATAACTCGGCACCATACAAAGCCCCCCCCCCGGCTTGTGATTTGTATATTTCTAGAGCAGGAGTCAGGGCAAAACTGGGGGATCTGGTTGCAAATCTCTCAATACCACCCGCCCTTTGCTTCAGGCACATTAATGATTTCTGGATATGGGCCTGCCAATTGTGTGAATCTTCTAATTTTACACCTAGATAATCAAAAGTGCCCACTCTCTCCAGTGGGACACCTTCTAGGTAAACAGGTCTCTTCGTTTTCTGCTTTTTGTCTCCAAACAACATGTATTTCGTTTTTGATGAATTAATTTCCAGACCATGATCTTTACAGAACTCCACGAACTGAAGGCAGTGGGACATTGCGCATGTATATGCAATTTTCAGTGGGCATGTAGGAGGGCTGGCCAGATCCTAAGGTGGTGTTCCAATTCCGATAAGGGTTGGAGAGAGGAGGTAAAGATTTTGCCAAGGGCAATGCAGCATTTCTGTTGTGATGAGGCCTATGATTAGGCCCCTGAACAACCTCAGAATTCGACAACAAATCTACTGACGAAATCACAGGTGTCGGGGAGTGGTTACATGGCAAAGACAATGGCTTCAGTACTCGAGGTAGATCAGGTTTCTTGAGAAGCTTAAAAACTTCAAGCAATAAGTGCTTCAACTCTCCTACTTCACTCTTTAAACTGGAGACCAGGGCTAAAAGTTCTTCTCTAGGGGAATCACAATTGGGGGGCAGGGGAGCCAAAGGGATCTGTTGAGCACTGTCCAAGTCTTTTTAATCCAGAATAGAGAAACGATTTGAACAGGTGATCCCATGAATAATGGTATCAGTAACTGAGGCTTCCAAATTAGACTTGGGTACAGAATGTAAGGAAGAATTGACAGTTCTAGTAGGGCTTTTAGAAGAAAGTGCTAGCGGCGGCACACTCATGGGCTGAACATCAGCAGAAAAATTAGTTCCCGATGTTAAAAACGGCAATAGAGATCCCGATTTCTGCCCCTTCTGAGCGTTCCTCTCTTTTTTATTGAGTTCCACTTCTTCTATTAAGTTATTGATCTCTCTAGACACGCAATTAGTATGGGGTTGCGTGACACTATTAGGTTTTGAAATTTTAGATTTAGCAGGGCCCAAGTCAGGACTAGAGTCCCCGATTTCTGCCCCTTCCGAGCGTTCCTCTCTTTTTCATTGAGTTCCACTTCTTCTATTAAGTTATTGATTTCTCTAGACACGCAATTAGTATGGGGTTGGGTGACTCTATTAGGTTTTGAAATTTTAGATTTAGCAGGGCCCAAGTCAGGACTAGTTCTCACCTTGAGGTTTTCTGTAAAAGAGACACCCCACACCAATTTAGGGGCAAATTGAAAGAAGGTAAGCACAGCGATATCAGAGAACCCCAAACCGTACCTTGGGGCCCAGAGGGGGAGCCCAGCCCGGCCTCAGATGGTCACAATCGGTCACAGACAGGCACGCCCTTAACCTGGGCAAGCATTCATTCTGAGCAAAACTTAGTAAAGAGATAAGCTTTCAGTAATTTATTGAAGACCAAAAAGGTTTCTGTGTCTGCAAGATTGTCCCGCATGGTGTTCCACAGCTTGGCAGCCTTCATCGAAAAAGCCCTACCTCCCCATCTGGATCTGCAAAATCTAGGAACAACAGCCAGACTGCAAGAGGAATATCTGAGAGGTCTTGCTGGAGCATAACAATGAAACATAGAGTTAAGCTGTTCAGAACTACATTGGTGGAGGGCACGATGGACCAAACATAAGGTTTTAAAAGCAATTCTCTTCCTAATAGGGAGCCAGTGGATGTCCCGCAGACCTTTCCTCACCAATACATGTCTAGAGATGTTTAGAATGAGACGGGCTGTTGCATTATGGATAACCTGCAACTTGTTGACACATTCCATGTTAGTATTCAAGTATAGAGAGTTGCAATAATCAAGCTGAGAGGTAATGAGTGCAATAACAACCGCCTAACGTAACTCCTTGGTAATGAAAGAGAAGATGTTCCTCAGAGTTCTAATGACATAAAAGCAGGTGCTAGTTGAACAATCGATCTGGTTGTCAAAGCTCAAAAAGTTGTTAAACATAATGCCCAGGTTTTTGACAGATTTCCCATGAGTGAGAAGAGACCCACACTCCTCAGGCCACCTCATTTTGGAAGGGATTGAGTCCTGATCACCAAAAACTAGGACCTCAGTCTCCCCAGCATTGACTTTAAGAGCATTGTTATTCTTCCATTTCTCACTGCTGGGCATACAATGCCTGAAGGTCTTAGCAACAGAGGTCAGATCATTAGAAATTGACACAGTGATTTGAGTGTCATCAGCGTATGTCTGTAACTCAAAACCAAAAGAACGCACCAAGGTCACCAGAGGAGCCATGTTAATGTTAAAAAGAGTCAGACTGAGAGTAGAGCCCTGGAAAATGATACAAGGAAGACTAAAGGCTCCACTTTAAAGTTCCCACAGCTAGCTATATGTACTCTGTGAAGAATAGGGATAATAAGAGGAGGACTGAACCTCCTCCAGCCTTTGAATCATCTGTGCTGGCCAGACCGTGTCAAATGCTGTAGATAGATCAAGCATTAGTAATATGGCCACACCCCCTTGATCAACATGATGACAGATGTTCCAATCAGAAGCATCAAGCATCCCTCAATCTCAAGACCTTTGCGACAAGCTAGCCAACTTCTTCCACCAGAAAATCAAAGACATATGTGAAAGCTTCAGGTCCCAAGGTCCTCCGAGCCCTCCAACAACCCCCAGATCCATCCCATCAATCCTCCACAGACCTTAGACCACTGGACCACCCTTACCACAGACGAGACCCGCACCTTCATGAGCAGCATCCACACTGGAGCCCCTGCGGACCCCTGTCCTCACCACATATTCAACAAGGCCAACTCATCTATCACACCTGAGCTTCGATACACCCTCACTGTTCCTTAGAGACAGCCACTTTCCCAGAGGACTGGAAGCATGCAGAGATCTGCCCGCTTTTGAAGAAACCTATGGTCGACCCCATGGACATGAAGAATTACCGCCCCATCTCTCTACTGTCTTTCCCAGCCAAGGTCATAGAAAAGGCCATCAACGCTCAGCTCCAGAAGCACATCGAGGACATCAACATTCTGGAAATCTCCCAATCAGGCTTCAGGAGCAATCACAGCAGGGAGACCACTCTCCTCGCTGCCACCGAAGACATCCCCTCTCTTCTCGACTGCGGCCCTGGAGCAGCCGTCATCCTACTGAACCTATTGGATGCCTTTGACACAATCTCACACCTTACGCTCTGCTCCAGGCTCCACGCAGCCGGCATCCACAGAAAGGCCATACAATAGATACACTCCTTCCTGTCTGACCGAACACAGAGATTCAGACTCCCTCCTTACCTGTCAGAACCTACGGAGATCAGCTGTGGAGTTCCACAGGGCTCCTCCCTGAGCCCCACACTCTTCAACATCTACATGGCCCCTCTTGTATCCATCATCAGAGAGCAAGGACTGAACATCGTCTCCTACACGATTGATACCCAGCTGATCATCTCATTGACCAAAAAACCCACTACTGCCAAGAGGAATTTCCACAACGGGATGGAAGCCGTCACCACCTGGATGAAGGACAGCTGCCTCAAGCTCAACTCTGACAAGACCGAGATCCTCATCCTGGGACCAGCCACATCAGCCTAGGACAACGCCAGGTGGTCATCGACCCTCAGGACCCCTCCCCCACTCCAACAAAGCACACACTCAACCTCAGCGTCATCCTGGACTCATCACTCACCATGACCACCCAAGTCAACTCAGTCACATCTTCCTACTTTCACACACTCTGACTTCTCCGGAAGATCTACAAATGGATCCCAAAGGACTGCAATAAAACTGCAACCCAGACTCTGGCTACCAGCAGACTTTACTACAGCAACACCCTCTACGCCAGTACCACCCAGAAGAACATCAAGAAATTACAGCACATCCAAAGTGCCTCTGCTAGACTCATTTTGGACATTCCCCACTACGAACATATCTCTAAATCTCCTAAGAGACCTCCACTGGCTCCCGAAGCGAATTAACTTCAAGCTTCTCGTCCATGCTTACAAGGCCCTCCATGACCTAGGACCTGCCTACCTGAACCACCACATCACCTTCTACTCCCCCACCAGACCTCTCCACTCTGCTCACTAAGCACTAGCCACCATATCCCTCATACGGAAGACCTAGGCTGGTGGGAGGTTCTTCGTCTACCTCGTGGCAAAGAGCTGGAACACCCTGCCCTGCACCTCAGGCAGTTACCATTACTACCCCAATTCAGGAAGGACCTTAAAACCTGGTTCTTCGATGGAAGCTCAGAGGACCAATCCCATTAGCGCCTTGAGACCCTTATGGGTGAGTAGTTGAGCTTCCTAAACCTTGATTTGATTTGATTTTGATGTTGTCAGTTACCGCCATGTGTGGTTTCCGTACTATTGACTGGCCAGAAACCATTTCCTGAGGAGTCCAGGAAACCATGTGCATCCAAAAACATAACAAGTTCCTGATTTAAAACTTTTTGCAGGACCTTGGCTGAAGTAAAGAAATCCGACAATAGTTCTTAAAATCTTCTGGATTTGCATTGGATTTTTTCAGTAAAGGAGTAACAATAGCTTTTTTCTAGGAAATGGGAAAAATACCTGACTAGAAAATGCACCAAAAGGTGTTCTGCAGAAAGTCAGTAATGGGTTCAGGAGCCAAATGAATTATTTTGGTATAACATGCATCCAAAGGAGACCCTGACTTGACACTCAATAGCACCTTTTTGGTCTGCTACTGAGAGATGGTGGGAAAGTCTAACAGCTTTAACATTTCTTTAGTATTGCATGAAAGATAAGCTATCACTTCAGTAGAGTTATCCAGAAAATATTTCATTGCATTGACTTAATAGTCCAAAAGAGTAATAATTATTAATGTGAAAATTAATGATGACAGTCTGATATCCCTCAAAGAATGGTTCTTTGTATGACGGCTGCAAGAACATTTGGGGATGTCAGAAGGCAGGCTTCTCCCATATGCTTCTGCCTCCTATATTGATAAGGTGCCATACATCCCTAGCTTGGCCGATGTTTATTTCCTTTTTAAAAGTAGGTCTTTAGACAATTCTTCCATCTCTCTTTCTCCTGGCCTTTTATGTCCGTGTGCTGTCACTCTGGCTGTGCACAGCCACTTCAATTCTAGACGTCAGTTGTAGCCCTTTAGAGAAGAGCCCATTCCCCCATAACTTGTGGGAATCTGTTGAGACATGCTGAAAACACTGTTTCAAAGTGTGACAGCCTTGATGCTTCTGCTTGTGGCTGACGCTTTCTTTTATCAGCTTTGGAGCTGAAGGGGAGTTCATGCAGATAAATTTCTTGGACAGAGGTTGTGAATGTCTCTTCCTCTAAATATATGCCAAAGACAGAAATTGAATGATGAGATTGAAGCATTTTGTTATGTTTCCAAAACACCCATTGTTCTAGTAAACAGGATGTAATAACAAAATGTTGGTCAAAAGGTCAGGATTAATTACTCTATTTTCTACAAAGAGAAGTGATAAATACTCTCTTCAGGAAATAATTTCTTTGTAAAATGTATTCACATATACTCAAACAGGACGAAGGAAGAAAACATCAAAAAAGACGGAGGCCGTATTTATACTTTTTTTGCGCCGCATTTGCGTCGTTTTTTGACGCAAAAACGGCGCAAACTTGCAAAATACCATTGTATTTTGTAGGTTTGCGCCGTTTTGCGTCAAAAAGCGGCGCAAATGCAGCGCTAAAAAAAGTATAAATACGGGCCGGAATGTCCAAAATTAAACCAGAACGTAGCACCAGAAGTGACATTTACACAACATCAACAATTATGTGACATGTGACAAAATACAGACAAATTACAAAAAATGAAGAAAATATGTCTGAGGCTTGTCCCAATTAAATCTCCTCCATTGGAGGTGGTGGTACGTAAAACACTTAAAGTCGTGATCCACTTGGGAGCGATGGTTGTGGATAGCTATACCCACAAGTGCTAGACCCTTGTCAATTTCTTCTTGGGGTTCCTTGCACTGTGTGATGTGATTCTGGAGGGTCAACAATGCTTTCGACCCAACCTCGCCACAATCCACAAGGTGTTGACGCGTTTCGGCCCCTTCAATTCTGGGCCTCATCAGGACTACAGAGGGACGACGTTGCCTAATGACAAACCAAGAAAGACACAATAAGCTAGAACTACTAGAATGCCAAGAAGTGCCAAACAATTAGACACCCGGTGCAGGTTGTGTGACATAAAAAAGTCTAAAAATCCCATCATGTAAGTCTGCACAGTTATGTTGGGTACATTGTGCTACCGAGGGTCTAAAATAATGGCTGGAACAACTCGTGTGACAATCGTGCTCAAGATCCCATTGTATTGTGAAAAACATTGTGTGGGAGTAAAAATATTATTGAAGCACTGGGTCAGGGCGAAATTTACATTGACCGTTCCTAAAACTTGTGACAGTCAAGTGGTTCTTCGTCCAAGGGTAACCTAAACACAGGGAGATACCAAGCAATCAGTAGCGTTGCTAAATACCACTGAAATAAAAAAACACGCTTGCCTAGTCAAGCCTGTGGAAACATAAGGAAACTGGAAGGACTGCCACACTTACTGTCAAAATGAATTGGGCAGGATTCTTCATCTAGCACGCGTTTAAAATCTGCGCATCTGTCTAGTAAACAGGATGAGCAGTCCTTTAGTGAGTGAATAAGAACTCAACGTCTAATATAGTACATAGAATGTCTTTAACCCCTTCTGTGCCCAGGACGTACTGGTTACGTCCTGAGGCACAGTGCTGGTGCTCTCCCTCTGAGGGGTTTCCCCCCAACCCCCCAAAGCAGGGATGGAAGAGGAAGACCTTCCCCTTCCACCCCCGATGCCCCCTCCCCCCCTGTGACGTCAGCGCGCGATCGCGCGCTGATTGTCACAGAAGCCCTCCTCCATCGCCCTGGAAGCTCAGCTTCCAGCACGATTGAAAGAGAAATGCAAAGTATTTCTCTTCCGATCACGTGGAGGAGGCCCGGAGAGGCTTCCAAGGGAAGGAAATTTATTTCCTTCTCTTTGAAGTCTCGATGAGCATTTCAAAAGCCGGATTGCAAAGCAATCGGGCTTTCGAAATGCCCACTAGACACCAGGGATGTTTTTTTTAAAAAGGAAATTGGCATAAGGGAGCGACCCCTTGGGCAAGGGTCGCTCCCAGGGGGGGGCATTTTTTTTAAAGGCCTTTTCTGCCCCCGGGGGGGCAGAAACCTCTAGGCACCAGGGCAATTTTTTTTTCTTTCTTTTTTGTTTGGTTTTTGATTTTAGAGGTGGGAGCGACCCCTTAGGCAAGGGTCGCTCCCATAGGGGGCAAATTATATTTAGGCCATTTTTGCACCCCTTGGTGGCAGATTGGCCTATTTTATTTTAATGAGGCCACTCTGCCCACAAGGGGGACAGAAACCACTAGACACCAGGGAGGTTATTTTTTTTTTTTGTGAATTTCACGCAAGGGTCGTTCCCCTGGGGGGGCAAATTTATTTTAGGCCATTTCTGACCCCTTGGGGAGCAGATCAGCCTATTTTAATTAAACAACTAGGCACCGGGAATCCTTTTTTTTGCGCCAATGTCACGCAGGGGGAGCGACCCCGTAGGCAAGGGTCGCTCCCTGGGGAGGTTTGGGGGGGGGGGGGATTTATTTTAGGCCTTTTCTGCTCCCCCTGGGGCCGGCTGAGCTAGAGGCCAAAATCCACAGGTAGGCACTTTGAAAAAAACACCTCTGTTTTCTGTGAAAAAATGTGAGGTGTCCATGTTGTGTTTTGGGCCATTTCCTTTTGTGGACGCTAGGCCTACCCACACAAGTGAGGTACCATTTTTATCGGGAGACTTGGGGGAACACTGGGTGGAAGGAACTTTGTGGCTCCTCTCAGCTTCCATAACTTTCTGTCACCGAAATGAGAGGAAAAAGTATTCTTTTGGCCATATTTTGAGGTTTGCAAAAGATTCTGGGTAACAGAACCTGGTCAGAGCCCCACAAGTCACCCCATCTTGGATTCCCCTAGGTTTCTAGTCTTCAAAAATGCGCTGGTTTGCTAGGTTTCCCCAGGTGCCGGCTGAGCTAGAGGCCAAAATCCACAGGTAGGCACTGTTTTCTGTGAAAAAATGGGATGTGTCCACGTTGTGTTTTGGGCCATTTCCTTTCGTGGGCGCTAGGCCTACCCACACAGGTGAGGTACAATTTTTATCGGGAGACTTGGGGGAACGCTGGGTGGAAGGAAATTTGTGGCTCCTCTCAGATTCCAGATCTTTCTGTCACCTAAATGAGAGGAAAAAGTGTTTTTTTGGTCACATTTTGAGGTTTGCAAAGGATTCTGGGTAACAGAACCTGGTCAGAGCCCCACATGTCATCCCATCTTGGATTCCCCTAGGTGTCAAGGTTTTAAAAATGTGCTGTTTTGCTTGGTTTCCCCAGGTGCCGACTGAGCTAGAGGGCAAAATCCACAGGTAGGCACTTTGCAAAAAACACCTCTGTTTTCTGTGAAAAAAAGGTGATGTGTCCACGTTGTGTTTTGAGCCATTTCCTTTCGTGGGCGCTAGGCCTACCCACACAAGTGAGGTACCATTTTTATTGGGAGACTTGGGGGAACACTGGGTGGAAGGAAATTTGTGGCTCCTCTCAGATTCCAGAACTTTCTGTCACCGAAATGAGAGGAAAAAGTGTTTTTTGGGTCAAATTTTGAGGTTTACAAAGGATTCTGGGTAACAGAACCTTGTCAGATCCCCACAAGTCACCCCATCTTGGATTCCCCTTGGTGTCAAGGTTTCAAAAATGTGATGTTTTGCTTGGTTTCCCCAGGTGCCGACTGAGCTAGAGGGCAAAATCCACATGTAGGCACTTTGCAAAAAACACCTCTGTTTTCTGTGAAAAAATGTGATGTGTCCACGTTGTGTTTTGAGCCATTTCCTTTCGTGGGCACTAGGCCTACCCAGACAAGTGAGGTACCATTTTTATCGGGAGACTTGGGGGAACGCTGGGTGGAAGGAAATTTGTGGCTCCTCTCAGATTCCAGAACTTTCTGTCACCGAAATGAGAGGAAAAAGTGTTTTTTGGGTCAAATTTTGAGGTTTGCAAAGGATTCTGGGTAACAGAACCTTGTCAGATCCCCACAAGTCACCCCATCTTGGATTCCCCTAGGTGTCAAGGTTTCAAAAATGTGCTGTTTTGCTTGGTTCCCCAGGTGCCGACTGAGCTAGAGGGCAAAATCCACATGTAGGCACTTTGCAAAAAACACCTCTGTTTTCTGTGGAAAAATGTGATGTGTCCACGTTGTGTTTTGAGCCATTTCCTTTTGTGGGCGCTAGGCCTACCCACGCAAGTGAGGTACCATTTTTATCGGGAGACTTGAGGGAACACAGAATAGCAAAACAAGTGTTATTGCCCCTTGTCTTTCTCTACATTCTTTCCTTCCAAATGTAAGGCAGTGTGGAAAAAAGACGTCTATTTGAGAAATGCCCTGTAATTCACATGCAAGTATGGGCACCCCGGAATTCAGAGATGTGCAAATAACCACTGCTTCTCAACACCTTATCTTGTGGCCATTTTGGAAATACAAAGGTTTTCTTGATACCTATTTTTCATTTTTTATATTTCAGCAAATGAATTGCTGTATACCCGGTATAGAACAAAAACCAATTGCAAGGTGCAGCTCATTTATTGGCTCTGGGTACCTAGAGTTCTTGATGAACCTACAAGCCCTATATACCCCCACAACCAAAAGAGTCCAGCTGACGTAACAGTATATTGCTTTCAAAAATCTGACATCGCAGGAAAAAGTTACAGAGTAAAATGTGGAGAAAAATGGTTGTTTTTTTCACCTCAATTTAAATATTGTTTTATTTCAGCTGTTATTTTCTGTAGGAAACACTTGTAGGATCTACACAAATGACCCCTTGCTGAATTCAGAATCTTGTTTACTTTTCAGAAATGTTTAGCTTTCTGGGATCCAGCATTGGTTTCTCACCCATTTTGGTCACTAACTGGAAGGAGGCTGAAAGCACAAAAAATAGTAAAAATGGGGTATGTCCCAGTAAAATGTCAAAATGATATTGAAAAATTGGGTTTTCCAATTCAAGTCTGCCTGTTCCTGAAAGCTGGGAAGATGGTGATCTTGCCACCGCAAACCCTTTGTTGGTGCCATTTTCAGGGAAAAAAACACGAGATGCCTTCTGCAGCCCTTTTTTCCCATTTTGTGAAAAAAACTAAATGTTCACTGTATTTTGGCTAATTTCTTGGTCTCCTTCAGAGGAACCCACAAAGTGTGGGTACCTCTAGAATCCCTAGGATCTTGGAAAAAAAGGATGCAAATTTGGCGTGGGTAGCTTATGCGAACAAAAAGTTATGAGGGCCTAAGCGCAAACTGCCCCAAATAGCCAAAAAAAGGCTCGGCACAGGAGGGGGAAAAGGCCTGGCAGCGAAGGGGTTATACGAGTTGAGCAATTTCTACAACTTTCAAAATTAGGATCTCTGGCAGACAGAGCAAAATACAGAGTGATTGATGGACAGTATATGAATGTAATTTAAAAGCAAGTTAATGAACGTTGGACAGAAATAAAGAAAATATGCCCCATAAAATCACCGTGTAAGGTGATCTAAAAAATTAGTGGCTCTAAGTCCGATTGTCTTTATGCAGGCACACATTGACCAAAGCAGGGTATTTTGTCGGTGGGTTCGTGCTTTGATGGACAGGTTTCTGACTTCTGGGATGCGCTTTTGGCAGTCTTTTCAAACCCCGCTCCACACCTTCAGGAGCTTCCCCTTCTTGAAGTGCTCTAGGTCAGGGTCGGCGTCACATGCATGATGTTACTGACAGTACAGCGCCCAGGAGCACGCCTGACTTCGGCGTTGACAGACAGCGTGCAGATATGACTAGGCTCTGCGTGTCTGTGCAGAGAGCCCTCGGAGAAGGCTGAAGGAGACGCCACGAGGAGGAGCTGGGATCTGTGCAGGAAGCAAGGGAAGCACAAAAAAAATAAAGAAACGTTTTTGGTACAAAGGGGAGCTGTGTACAGGTGGGGGCGCAACTAGACCTGAACTTCCTTGGAGACTAATACACTAAGAAATAGGGCAGGACTAGCACCCCAAAGGGTGGTGTGAAATTTACACACAAACTAATTGGGGCAGGAAATCCACATCACCAACGTGATAAGAACTGTGAATGCATCTATTCATTTGCCACGGAGTCATTCTTGCATTCACCCAATTACCCCTCTCCGGTCCTGTAAGACTGCCCCACAAACTGCCAAGCGCTGGCAAGGGCTTGGCAGAAAACAACACCTTCTATGTCCTCCCAAGATGGTCTGCCAAGGATTAATCAAAATCAGATCTTCAGGGGTTTGTATACAGAAGTAACCAACATCACAATATTTGTCTAATACTGAGATTCTATGTAACAAAAAAAACTGTGCACAGGCTTTAACATAGTGTAAAGAGAATCCACCCTTGAAGACCTATTGGCTTTAATATATGATTCTCACAATAAGTCAGTCCTACTACACCTGTTGTCATTTTTCATAATAAACAGATGGAACCTATGACTTTGGACACTAGTTCAAGAAATAGAATCAGACTTGAAACCTTTATCAGTAACCCATCACCAAAACCAATTCAGATGAACCATAACAAGCATAAGCTTTCTCACAAGGCAGGCATCAGGAAAAGAGTCAGCAAAATAACTAATATCTATAAAATTACCTTTGGAAAAACTCATTAAGAAGTTCCAACAAGGACTACCACAGTGAAAATCTTCGCCCCTAGGGGTTTACTCAAAGGGGAAACCAATACTAGAACCCTTGCCTACTACAGTAATTTGTGAGAATCCATGTAACGCAGTGCTCTGTCTGCAAACATTTTTACGCAGTGCTATAACAATCCTTTCTTAATCCACCCACCCTTAAAACTTTAGACTTATAGCCTCAAACATAACTTTTCTAATAACCCATATCTATATTTTAAAGTATTGGTAACAATTTCTCCTCAGGGTGTTTTCCACCCCTTTGCTCACCAATGTACTGCTTCTCTTGTACGCTGGTACTGTTATGCTTCCAAGGTATGCTAGTCACCTCCTCTCTCCTCACTATGCTACCCACACTTTTTTAGGCTGTACCTCCCGCAGTGTGCTGTTTTTTCTCTCTTTCTTGCTGTCACCTACTGAATCCAGGATTTCCTCCATAGGGCTGCTGCTCTCCTGTTTTCAGAATGTGCTTTCCTTTCACAGCTCTATGTCTATAGGTGTTGCCCTCTAAAAAGAGATATTGCCAAAGCTGTGAATGCTACATTCAGCTGCCCATCAGGGTAGTATTCTCTTCTTTTAATATGCTGTTCTGTAATACTGAGCATGATACTATCTCTCTGGATGCTCTCTTTCCTCAGGTGGTGTTTTTGCCTTTGGATTCCCCACCATCCCTCACTAAAACACACATATATTTGGGGTGCTGCTGTTACTTTGAGCTCTGCCCAATGGTCCTCAGGTGCTGCTCCACCTAAGGAAATCTTCTCATTATGCTACTGCCTGATGAGCACTCTCAGGGAAATCCTTTGCAGGATGCTACTTTCTACATATATTTCTGGTGCTGATGTATCTTGGTGTGCTGTCCGCTCCATGTGAAACCTCTCCTGGGGTGCAGATTCCACTACTATCTGTTCCCAGTGACATCTTACCCAGTGTTTTGTCCATATCTGTAGTGCTGCTTTCTAAGGGTGCTGTTGCTCTCTCACTCTGGTGTTATTTCTTAGGTTCTGCCCCTTACCTGTGAAATCCCTATCAGGGTATACGGTTCAGACTACTTTCTCAGAATGCTGATGTCTGTTTGTGGTACTGCCCACTCTTAGGTACCACCCTGTCTCTACTAGCTTTTAAGCTGCTCTACCGTCAATATGCTCCCAGCCTAAAAATACTGTTCTTTTTTTTTTCTCAGTGTGTTGCCCTCACTCGGGATGCATTCCTATCCTTGAAAATCCTTTCTCTAGGTGCAGTTTTCTGTAAGAGTGCAGCTCTGTGATGCGGATAATATCCCTAATGCACCACTGTCCCTTTACCAGTGCTGGTGGAATTGCACTGGCTTCCTTTAAAGGAAAGGGTCTCCTTTAAAGTCATATGCTATTGCCATAGAATTCTCAATAAAAAGGCCCCCGATATCTGCACTCGGTAGTTCAACCACCCATCCCTAAAATAAATTTGAAATCAGTTGGAGCCTCCTTGGCCTGTATTCCCACCTTTAAAAAGCTGCAAACCGACTGTGCTTCCTTTGGTGTCTTGACCGCTAAATTGTGGAACTCTCTTCCCTTATAACTCAGGTAGGAGTCCTCTGAGTTAGCTTTCTGGAAGAATCTGAAAACCTGGTCCTCTAGGCGCATTTAACTGAGACCAATGTGGCTTCTCTGGACTGAATCTCTGGAACTAATCTTGTATCGCTAGGACACCTCTCGAGGTAGCTATGTGCTCTATAAATCACCTTAGTATTAATTGTTATTAATGTAGTGTAAGCAGGTATCCAAAGCGTGACTTCAAGTGTCTGAAAGTCTTCTCACTTGTGTCCCTTGTGTGAGTCTTCTGTTGATGGTTTCCTGAAGTGTCTTGGTATATATGGATAGAAAGGATGGGCACTGTCACTTCATCGAAAGAGTATGCATTGTCAAACAAACATGCAAATATGATGCTGAGTGCACTTACATTGTAGTGTACGCACCAGGCCTATTTCAATGTCCATTCACGTGAGTGCCTCCAAATGTATTTATCTGTATAATGCACTTGAACACATCTGTACATTTGATTTTTTTTAGATATTTTAGAACTATTCAGATGTTGCTGTAGTCTACAGGCTGTAAGGATGAGAATGGTTGTCAAAAAATGTAAGTAACAACTATCAAGTGTTGCAATAGAGCAGATGTCCATTAACATTACATCTCATTGATCAATTGCCCAGAATGTCGTTTGCAGATATTCAATGAACCGTGAAGGCAAGAAGAAGCTTTCTAGGGCACCAAGCACTCATGGGAAGTGACCAAACCATAGATTTGAGGTATAACATGTTGCTTTTCATATTGGTTTCTACTACTAACAATGCAAAAACATTTATATATTAGAAGAATTTCAAAAGGTTTACAATAGAATCACAAATCATTGACTTTATCAAAAAAAATTATTCTCCAAGGGCATATATTTTAGGCTTATTGTGTGCTGCAGCACACATAGAAAGAGGAAAACAAATCTTGTGATTGTTTTTGTGCAGGAAGGTGCACAAAATGAATCATCCCCGCAATGCAGGCATCCTTGCACCATGGTGCAAGGATGCCTGCATTGCCGCGAGGCACCAATTTGTGCACCAGCGCAAGGGGAGAAGACAGAAATGCACCAAATCAGCATTTCTGTGCTTTCCCAGTAGCCCAGGGCACTGCAGCAAGGCACTTGCTGAGCCACTCTGCGCCACTGGCCTAGTAAGTGAGGCCTTAAGTGCGCATGTCCGTTTAGCTGTCTGTCTTAGGCCACCAAACTGAGATACACACTTAGATCTCTCCACCCACACTGTGTTTCACAGCTGGGTGGAGACCAAGTGCAGGTTCTCACTCCCTAACTGAGCAGCACTTTAGCCCGATCAGGCCAATCCCTGCACCTCTCTCATGCTGGTTAACAGCATGAGAGCAGCGCCTGGAGTGGGCGGGGAGGGGAGCAAGTTGAGAAGAACCAGGATGGTGGGAGCAGAGGAACACGGAGGGGCTGGCAGTGGTAGGCAAGTCTTTTGTTTAAACGTATTATTCCCCCCTCCCTTGTTCGCATGCTGTCTCACCAAGCCTTCCCGGCAGCAGCTGCCTGTGAGACATATATATCACTGATTAAGCGAGAACATACGATACGCGGTACTCTGTTTTACATGGACTGCGCTAGGACTTATCAAGGTCTTTGAATCAAAGTACTTATTTCTGTTTCGACATTTTCCTACCCGGGCACGTGTTATTACCTGCCTATTACAGCCTTGAAATGTCACCTGCATGACGAAACATGTGTTGGCTGTGTTTGATGGACATTCCCTCTCATTGAACCAAACTGCGTTTCCAAATAAAAAGATTTACTATTAGGAACATGGGACATTAATGTGCCTTATTCACCAACGAATTCTACACTCTTTGGATGTTACTATTTATGTATCACTGCTCTGTACATTGTGTGCTGTGGTCTTTATTGTTCATTGTTATATATATATATATATATATATATACATACATATATATATATATATATATATATATATATATATATATATATATATATATTGGATAGATATAGTTAGGTCTGCTTTTTCATGGCAAGAGCATTTTTTGGTTTGCTATTAACTTTGAAGCCGTTTGAAGATTTTTATAAAAGTTTTTTAAAAAACAGTTCATCCACCTCAGCTCCTTCCTAGAACGTTTTGCATTGATACATCAAGCATGGACCAAGAAAAAAAGGGGGGGTTCCAAAACAAAAAATCCCCATGCATTTTCCATTAACTTTGTTAAGGAGCAGTATCGCAAAAACTGCTGAACAGAATTACACCAAATTCAGCTAATTTGGTGTAAACCATTCATTAGTTTTGGTGATAAGCTCCAAATATATTTGTATGTCTAGATGGTTGGATTCGAGAGACTCTTGCTAAAGTTCCTCAAACACAGTTTTAAAAAACAGAGCCTTCTAATTGGCTCAAGGGGCTTTTTTACCCCTGGGCCATCTTACCCCTGCTAGGACAAGGCTGTGATTGCCTGGCCTGCAACATGAGCAAAGATTTAGCAGGGAACCATTACAAGACTCTGGGACTTAGCCCCCTGTCTTGTGTGTAAGTAAAACATTTATACAGGGTCAAAATACAAATAAAGAGGGTAGAGGGTGTGGCCCCTCTCCTTGTGCCTAAATGGGCCAAGTGGACTCCATCCCCCGCACCATAGATTAATTATAGGGGAGGGGTGTATGTTGCCTCCCTCCTGAACCTTAAAAGTCCTTGTGGACCCCAACCCTGTGCCAAACACATTTAGCTTCGGGGAGTAGGGCATGTTCAAAACATTAATGGTATAATGGTGTCACTGACATATTCATCTAACTATAACATCACTTTAACCTTTGTTATTTTCACTGTGTGTGTGTATATATTTTTTTTTTCACTGAAAAAATCGAATGTTAAAGAGACCTTTTAGTAAATCGTGCACACTGCTTATTACCTCACACATTACATCCCCCATGAAATGTTCTAAGACATCATTGATAAAATCACTGCAGTATCTGAAATGACATGATTCATTACAACACATGCATAAAGAGTTATAGTTATTCTATGCCACTAGGTATTGTTAATTGAAATAACTATAACTAGTGAATTTCAGTGGTTTTGTTCTTTTAAAACAAAACGTTTTAACAGACATTTTCACATAAGTATAACATCCCTTTAGCCTTTAGCCCAGATATCTTGCACATGCTATTGATGACTTCGCTTTTAACTGGCTTACTCCAATAAAGTTCATTTTATAGGTGTTCCTTTGTGTCAACAGCCTGCAGTAATACTTGATGAGGCTAGTACCGTTTCCTAACTTAGCAGAATTTGATGCATGAATCAAGCATAGAAGCATATGTATTTGCGACCACGAGGTTTGTCAGTGATAAATTAGCTACACAGAGAAAACTGTGCTCATACTACGTGTAGTTCTGAATTATAATAATTTTATTTCATGATTATTCAATGAAAAAGGTAACCAATAACTATAAATATGTCTTCATTGCAATTGTGTTTGTTTTATTTTTTTATTTGCTCTTGTTTGATAAGGTTGAATGAGCGATTAGCAATAGAAACTACAGTTTCATTTTAAACAACACAGCTGGCCCTGATTATCTTAGGCTTTCATTTCCTAAAAAGAAGCCAGCAGGATGGCCGGAATTATTCAAATTGCTTTGTAGATGCCACAAAAATTGTTTTCAGAGGATATTTGTTTTGGATTGTTTGGAAGAGAATGTTAAAAACGTTACCGGCAGATTTTGATCTATAGCCAGTAGATTTCACATAATTGGGTTTATGAGAAGAAAACAGTCCTTTTTCTTCCAAGAAGACAGCTTAGAGGATGGTTTTGCATTTTAAATTCGAACTCTTCCCATATGCTAATCTACCATATGGCATTAGACTACACGCTGAAAGATAATCTGTTTAGTGCGTGCTTGGTTGTTCATCAAATTCACCTCAAGTCGATTTTCTGAGAAAAGTCCCTGGCCAAAACAGGCGGGTATTCTATAGTTATGAGGAGGAATGACCTTTTGCTCAAACTAAATAAAATTAAAACGTGGAGGAGTACCTCGTTGGTATAGATCAAAGTAGTCCTGGGGGATTTCATGCAAAATTCACCTTCGCAAGAGAGGCAAGGCACTGACTGGTTCGCATCTTTCTTCAGCTATTACATATTCTATTACAGCTTCCTCACGAAAACCGCTTTTGTAAAAAATCATTTTTATGTACTAATACTTCATGCAAAGTCTCAATATGTGAGTTCAGTGGAAGGCTTTTATAAAATAAGTGCGCGTGTTATGGTGGGTGTGAGAGGTATGGTACAAAGCTAACCATAACTGGCGAATACCAAAGCTACACGTTTTTTTTAATCATAAATGTATTTTGAATTTAGCTTTTAAGTGAATTGCACAAGTTGTTTTTAACATGCATTTTTGTGTTATGACGAAATCTAACCATACCTTCATATTAATTGTGTTTTAATGGATTTCTGTGTTATTTTACTGATATACTACATTAAAATTCCAATGACTTTTTCGTTGTCCACGCAGCCTTTGGCCGTGGATTGAAGTGATAGGCTGCAGGGGCAGGGCCTTCAGTATTCGGCGAACTCAAAATGGACGACGAGCAAAATAAGTACCTTGTCTGATGGGTGCTATTATTATATTTTAAATTTGGGTTCAACCTTCACATGCAATCCGCAAAGCCAGGGTCGTGAACTTGTACGCAGATTATCAGTCAAGCTAGCTCTTTAACTCAACACTTCAAAGCTCATCCAACATATAGTCGTAAAGCTAATTTCTCAAACACTACTGAAAAAAATTAAAACAAAACAAGTAATGGCACGCCTCTAATCAAAGTTGTAATTTCATGCTAATCTATGTGTAACTCCGTTTAGGGACATTTCCTGCAATGGCGAGCAGATTTTCCTATGGGAATTCATATAACAAATATTCATGATCTGACCTCCCATTTGCAAAGTTGGGCCCTACCACATACGACAAAGTGCCCCACTGTGTCGTATATCTTTTACACTCGCTGCACTTCTATACTAACTTTTCGCACCGCCGCAGTCTCCTATTTGAACCCTTCGGCTAGACGTCACAGAGGCCCTACCACGGCTCCTTGCAGAGGAGGGGAATGTCCAATCGAGCCCCTCTGTGGATCGCCATAATGGGTTTGCCAGAACACAGGCAAACACTACATTCCTCCCCAACCAAGAAACCAAAAACACCACAAGAAAACGAATAAGGTGCAGTCAAAAGGCATAATTATAATACTTGCAACAATGAGGACATTCAATCAAATATGAAGTCTGCGTAGCGTAGGGAGGAGCCCAGATTGGGATGATATTGCCCACCTCTTGACCTCCCAGACAGCACCCCCTGACTGTCACTGGGGTTTCTAAGGCTCCCGGCTAGGGTTGTCGCTTCATCCTCTGCTGGGAGAATGTAGCGTGACGAGGTGGCTTGCCCAAATGCGACATCTTCCACTCTCCTGGACACTCACCAAGGTGTTGTTCATGGACCCATCCCTTGCCTGGTCTGAGGATGGCAAAGTGGGAAACTTCTTGAACTGGGATATATTTCTCGTGACGCTTTTGCTGTCTCTTGCTGCTGTAATCGTGGACCCCTTGATGGCGGTCACAGTCCACAGCTCCGCTTCAAAAGGTAGACGGAACTTTCCACCAGGATGGCGGTCCTTCACCAGTACCATGTCCCTTATGTGGAAAGATACCCTCCGTGCTCTCCGTCTCCTGGATGCATAGTCGTTGTTGCGAGACCTCTGTCTCATTGATTGACCTTGAGGACTAGGCTGTGCGGTCCAAAGAGGGTTATGAGGTGTGGCGTCCGTCACGGTTCTCCCAAAACAGAGTTGGCTCGGGGTGATGCCTGCCGTAGCATGAGGGGTAGCTCTGTATTCTCTGAGGAAGATGAAGATATAGAGACTCCGCTATAGCGATGCGGATCATTTTGGACAGTGTTTTCACAAATCTCTCCACCTCGCTGTTGGCCTGAGGACACTGAGGCGCGATCCGAAGGTGAGTTGTGTTTCTGGACCTCTAAAAGTCAGCCCACTCACGGCTGATGAATGAGGGCTGGTTGTCTGTGCGCAGCTCCCCAAAAAGGCCATGAGTGGCCATCAGTTTCTCCATTTTTCAGGAATACCACATGGGTTGCTGTAGATGGCACCAATTCTACTTCGGGGTACCAAGAGTAGTCATCCATCACTACCGGCATGTGGGTCCAATCAGGAAGACTCCCGAAGTCGGCGCTAACCCTCTGCCAGGGGGCTGTGGGGCCCTCTTCGGTGATGACGGGTGCATGAGGGTCAGGCGCTCCACTTGCCTGGCAGACTAAGCATCCTTTGACAACGTCCTCCACCTGTTGGACAAGTCCTGGGAACCAGACCTGGCTTCGAAGCCTGTTTTTTGACCTCAAATGCCTTGGTGAGTGCCGTGTGCTAACAAAATGGCTCTATGTTCCAAACAAGCAGGCAGCACCAGATGAGGTCCTGGTAGGAGGCACTCATCATCACTCACCAAGAGTTTGTGCTAGACATGGAAAAGGGCTTGAAGCGTGGCTCTGGCCTCTGCTGTGCAAAAACTGGCACAGTGTTGCAGTGGGCGCCAGTCACTGGAGCGCACGGCTTCCATGGCCGATGGCAGGATTCATCTTGACTTGTGGCTTCCACCACCTCACCAAGGGGTATGGGCAGTGGCCTGGCCCAATCGACTACAAGCTTGACATATTCTTGCATTTCGAGGGCCTGTTAGGCCTCCTGGGGTGTGGCCGGGCGGGTGTGACGCTACAAGAAGTCTGCTGGATTATTAGCACCAGGATGGTATTCAACACGGAAATCAAACTCCTGTAGGTGCAGTATCCATTTTTCAATCTGCAGTGGTGGTTTAGATGATGAACCCTTAAAAAGGGGAAACAACGGCTTGTGGTCGGTAACCACTGTGAAGGCTTTTCCATACAGATAGATGTAAAAATGCCGGTACCCCTAGTGGATGGCGATTGCTTCCAGTTCTGTTTGGGAATAGCGCTGCTCTGTGGGTGTCAAAGTCCTGCTAGCGAACATTATGGGAGCCCATTCTCCACAGTCCTATCTTTGGGCTAGGACTGCCCCCAAACCAGTGGGACTGGCATCGACGGATATCTGGCACTCCTGCCTGGGGTTGAAGAAAGCCAAGGTGGTGTCTGCCAAAAGGGCTTCCCTGGTGCTTTCGAACACACGGTTTTGCTCCTTGCCCCATGCTCAGGGGTGATCAGCTTTGGTGACATCTTGTAATGGCCCAGTAAGGTCTGGTAGGTTCCTCATGAAGTGCCCACAGTATGTGACCATACCTAGGAAGCTCCTGACCCCAGAAACAGATGTGGGGGTCGGGGCCTCTTGGATGTCCTTCACTTTGGTTGGGTCAGGGCCAATCCCTTGCTTTAAGAATTGATACCCAAAGAAACTGATGTCTTCCTTTAGGAACTCGCACTTCTCGCGAGGTAGCGTCAGTCCGTGCTCCCACAGACTGGTGAACACTGCATGCAGTCAAGCCAGGTGACTTTCAAGCATGGGTTGTGCATGAGGATATCGTCACTCACATTTAGAATGCCCGCAAGCCCTTCCAGTACTCCTTTGATTGTGTGTTGGAATACTTCTCCAGCACTAGATATGCCAAAGTTCAGGCACGTGTGCCTGCACAGGCCCATCTGAGTGGAGAATGTCATTATTGGCCCGGAGTCCGGGTGCTACACCATCTGGTGGTACCCTGATCGGAGGTCAATTTTGGAGAACCACTTGGACCACTGGAGTTCTCATGTGATGTAGTCGATTGTTGGGGCAAGGTGTCTCTCCTGCTTGATGGCCTGATTGGGCAGGCACATGTCCACTCAGATGCGGACTGCGCTTGGCTGTTTTGGCTTTTTCGCTATGACAATCGGGGAGACCCAGGAGGTGGGCCCGAACCTTTTCGATGAGTCTGGCCCATTCAAGGAGCAGTAGTTCCCGCACTACTTTCAAGCGCGAGTGGAAAGCCACTCGCCGGTGTCGGAGGGCAACAGGAGCCACAGAGTCATTCATGTGTAGTTGGAGGGGTGATCCTTTGAGGCAGCCAACGCCTCTAAAGAGAGTGTCATACTCCTTGGTGAGGTCTTCCAAACAGCTGGTGTGGACGCTGAATGTGAAGTGAACTAGGCCCAGGTTCTGGGCCGTCTGACAGCTAAGCAGGAAGCCTGATACCTCTTGTGACACGTAGACCTTGGTGGCGAGCTTCATGCCCTCGTGCTTGACGTCTGCTGTGAAGACGCCCGCTATCTTTAGTAGTCGGGTGTTCCCAAAAGCGTACACCAGTATCTTGGTAGGTTTCAGTGGGAGTTGTGTCTTTAAGCTGCGGAACATCTCGGCAGCCATAAGGTTAATTGAGGCCCCCGTGTCAATTAGAGCTGGAATGGACTGACTCTGCATGGTGACTTGACAGGTGGGTAACCGTCAGCTGTGGACCGCTCCTTTGTCTACTGCCTTTACCACATGGACAACTTGCGGGTCCTCGTCCATGTCACTGCCTGATGATGTGGTGTGGAGGGCAGATACAGCCTTGATAGTTTTCGTGGGGGTGGGTGGTGCTTTCGGTGTCGAGCGGCAAACTTTTGCAAAATTATTGAGTTTGCCACATGCACTGCAGGACTTTCCTCTGGCAGGGCAGCAGCTTGGGCGAGGCAGGGAGCCGCCGCACCATCTGCAAGGTCTGTCTCGTGGCTTCGCCCGCCCTGCCCTGCCCTTGGAGTTACCTGTGACCACTGTGTTGATAGGTACAGACTTCACTTGCATTGTCGTCATTTGTTCCATGTGGGCGGCCCTTGCTTTTGACAGTTCCTGAGAGCGCCCTAGTGTAAGGATATCCCTCATCCGCATATTAGGCTCTTGTAGAATGTGCTTGCTGAGCTTTGAGGATGCGCATCCCTAGATAAATTGGGCCCTGATATCGTCCTCCTCATCTGGAAGTGTGCACGTACTGGCGAGCTCACAGAGGCGTCCACAGAAGACGTCCACGGATTCATCCGACTTCTGGCGCACCTGGCACAATAGAAAGCATTCATAGTCTGTGTTTGCATACGGTTCAAAGTGCACAAAGATGGCATCCTTCAGCGTGGTGTACGTGTGGGGGGCTGCTTTGATCAGGGACTTGGATACTTAGTGTATGTCAGCCCCACCCAAGGCCTTTTCTGTTCCTCTTTATTTTCTAGAGCCTCGAAGTACATTCCAAGGCGTTCGATCCACGCTTTCCATCTCGCTGCTTGTGTGGGAGGGCCCCCAATAATTGTGAAAGGTTCCAGAGCTTGTATGTTGGCCATCTTGTAGGGGGAAGCAGGCTGTTGCTGGTTATTTTGAGGGGGCCCCTGTGGCTGGGTAGAGTGGCCAGTGTTGAGGTCTGACTCTCTTTCTCACAGGTGAAAGTCTTGGGGCCTGTCTGGTGTGAATTCAGGTGTTATGCACATCCTCTGGCTGAAGTGCTGGGTGTGGTGGCAGGATATGAATGGTGGGTGTATCCCCCACATGCAGTTCCCACAGTGACTTTCACAGGCTGCACTAGTAGGCAGTAGCAGGCACAGTACCTTTTGGAGAGCTGCTGTGCACTGGAGCACGTGTCAGGCAGCTTTGTCGGATTCTCAGGCAAACGTGGCCCCTCTTTGCTAGGGGACAACAACTGATTCTCCCTGCCGGCAGAGCAAGGAAGACAGGCAGGGAGGGCACTTTCAGGCCCAGGGGAGCAGCTGCGTAGGCAGCAGCGAGGCAGGAGGCAGGCACTGCTGTGACGACTGGCACACACGTGCAGGCCAGCAGTCACTGGAGAGATGACGGGGCTTACACGGTTTGCATCCCAGGCAGTGGAAGCAGGCAGTGGCTGCTCTGGATGCCGCGCCGCTCTGTCCGAAGGGCAGAATGCCTGTGCGGGAGCAGGTAAGCGGCACGGGGTGACTCAACCTTGTTGTCAATGTAGAGTGGGGCCCTACCACATATGACACAGGGCCCGAGCTGTTTTTTTAACAAATGCTTTATTTAAGTGTTTCACACTCGCTGCACTCCTATACTAACTTTTGCTCTGCTGCGGGCTCCTATTTGAACCCTTCAGCTAGACATCACAGTGGCACTACCACGGCTCCTCGTAGAGGAGGGGCGTGTCCGCTCTGACCCCTCTCTTGGATCACCAGAATGGGTTTGCAGGAACACAGGCAAACACTACACCATTATCATCATTCCACCTTGGGATGGACCTACATAATATTTGATATGTTTGATAGTTTTGTAATTTGATCAAAAAGTTTCATGCAGATTCATCAGATGGCACCAGAGTTATAAGTAAAAATAATGTCCTTTCAATGGAAACCTCAAACATATGGAGGAACACGCCAGTGTCAGCTAGTACTATGTTGACTGCAGAAAAGGCTACATGGTGGGGGGGTTGCTAATGAAGATTTCAGCAGTTACTAAGCAGAAGTACTCTGGAGACCAGCAAATATTAAAGTCTTTGATCCAAGACTGTAGTGGCGGGCCAAGCAAGTAACACAGACACCTGTTATTCTTGCAGTTAACTGACCACTCCTGGAGCATAGCCAGCCTATATATTAGCTTTGCAACGTAAAGACGCCAGGTGATATTTTCTGGACGACCGAAAGGGTGCATGGCAATAAACTAAACTGAGGACCACCTCTGTGTGGTGTGCCCCACATGGGTACCCACACAAAACACTAAGGCCCTCATTATGATATTGGCTATAAATGCCGCTTACCGCCATGCTGACTGCCACCAACATACCGCGACCACGGCAGTATACCGCTACGAGGATTGTGACCCGCACATAGAAATCCGCCACTATACAGACACACACAAGTCCACCAGCCCAAAGGTCAGTGATAAAATAGCGGTTCCAAAACCCATACCATTACGCCAACAAAAATACGCCCACAGCATTATGACCCACGAACCACTGTGGCGGACATTCAACTGCGTTAAACCATTGACAGTACATATCGTCGCGCTCAAAATACACACACACTAACAATACAACACCACATTGGACAATTTGAATAACACACACTTGACACAGACACACACACCACACCCACAACACTATAAATCACACACCCGCACTACCCACAACCCTTTTACGACAAAAGAAAATTGACAACTGAGAGAGAGACACGCCAGGAGCACCCACTGAATCAGAGCCACAGAACACCATCACCCATACACCATCCATGCACCTCACAGCACACACCCCAACACATCACCCCACACACCCTCACACACACCACTCACACTACACCCAAGGCACCACAAAGACACCACAGGTTCTCAGAGGAGGAGCTAAGGGTCATGGTGGAGGAAATCATCCGGGTAGGTGCAGCAGACGTCCATTGCTAGGAAGATGGAGCTATGGCAGAGAGACGTGGACAGGGTCAAAACCGTGGGACAGCACCCCAGAACAAAGGATGACATCAGGAAGAGGTGGAACAACCTACGGGGGAAGGTGCATTCCGTGGCTGCAAGACACTAGATAGCTGTACAGAGGACTGGCGGTGGACCCCCACCTCCTCCCCCAAAACTAACAACATGGGAGGAGCAAGTCTTGGTGATCATGCATCCTGAGGGCCTGGCAGGAGTAGCAGGAGGACTGGTCTCTGGTAAGTCAAATCTTTACTACTTCCCCCCACCTGCATGCCATCACAAACTCCTACCCCTACCCTCACCCCATCACTCCACGACCACCTCACATAAACCCCACCATCACAACCCAAACATCCTAATACCAATCCCTGCATGCAACTCCAATGCATGGACCCCCATCACAGACCTGCATGGACTCCCATCACCACAGCATGCACACTAGTGACAATCACTTAGCCAACCAAATCACAACTCACACAAGCCAAAGCTGCCTTGGTAATAACAACCATAGAGGGAAACATACCCATGCACATGATGTCACACGCAGAAACAATAACACTGCATTTAAATCCCCACAGGACCCCCACACAACGTCACCGAAGATGACGTGCCACCAACATCCAGCCCCCCCCCCCAGAAGAGGCCCACAGTGAGATAACAGCAGCTCTGCATGCCTGGATCAGGATGACCAACCTGGCCCATCAGGGACCTCTGGACAGTCGGTGACCCAGCCACAGTCCCAAACCATCACAGAGCCCCCCCCTCAGGGACCACCAGCACAACACCCACCCAGTGGGCCCATACCACTGCCCCCAGGACATGTCAATCAGCAGTGTGTCCACCACTACAGGGACCCCAGGCAACCCCACAAACACAGGATGATCAGGGACCTGGGCTCAGTGGCAGCGGGCACACGGTTCAGGGGGACAGAGGCACAGGACAACAGGGAAGCTGGGAGGACTGCAGTATGACGGGGAGGACAGGCCAAGGTAACCGACTCTCCACGAGGCACTCATCAACATCCTGGTAGCATACCACCACTCCCAGGAAACCATGGGCCAGATACTGGCCAAGTTGCAAGAGACCCAGCGGCTGCAGGAGGGACAGTACCTGGAGATCAGGGAGGACCTGAGGGACATCCACACCACCCTGGTCACCATTGGAGGGGTGCTGGCAGACATGGCCAACACCATGAGGGAGGCAGTGGCACACCAATGGGCCCCTGACACTAGCCACACCGATGAATAGTCCTCCACCTCCGCTGACGCTAGTGGGCAGGAGGCCCTGCCACAAGAACAACAGGCCACCAGCACCCCACCCCCTGCAGAAGGAGAACCACCACACAAAAGGTCCCTGCGATCCAGGCAGAAGCCAGACAACATTGCCAAGACCCCAGCCAGGAAATAAGACTCCCCTGAATGTCACCCTTGTGTCCCACTATGTCACCCTGTCCACCCTGAACTGCCATTGCCCCACTCCCTATGCCCCCTTGGACAATGCATATGTGATACCAATAGAGTGGACTCTACCCTGGACATTCCTCCACCATCAACCCAGCCCATTGCAATACCCCCTCCACTTATTAGCACAGAAATAAACACCCTTGGAACTAACACAAGTATGGAGTCTGTCAATTGATTAACCCCTTCAATGCGGGTGTCGGCCACTGGCCGACGCCCGCACTACCTCCCTGGTGCGGGTCACGACCAGTGGCCGACACCAGGGAGGGGGTTAATAAATCCTCGGGTGCGTCGCACCCGAGGATTTAATTTTTTTTTGTTGCCCCAGGGAGACACAGAAGCTCTTCCGTGTCTCCCCCCGCCCCCAAACCCGCCCCTTTGTGACGCGGCGCGCTGACGTAACAAAGTTGATTTCCCCATCGGAGCAGGAAGCAGCCTTGCGGCCGCTTCCTGCTCCGATGGGGAAAACGGCCTTCCCCATGTTCAGGAAGGCCTCGTAAGAAAGCACAGCTGCGATTGGGGGCCCGGAAACACCACTAGACACCAGGGATTTCACTTGGGGGGGTCGGCCCCCTCGGAAAACGGGCCGGCCCCCCACCCGGGGGCATATTTTTTTAATAAAAAGAGAGTAGGTGACCCCTGGGGGTCAACATTTTTTTTATTTAAAAAATAAATAAATAAAATAAAATAAAATAAATGGACAGGGGGTCGCCCGTGGGCAGGGCGACCCCCTGTGGGTGCTTTTTTTTTTTTCTTGTAGGGTTTCCCTGGGGGCCATTGTGGCCCCCAAGGAAACCATACAAACAAAAAAAAAAATAGATCTATATATATATATATATATATATATATATATATATATATATATATAGATCTATATATGTAGATATATCTATGTACATGGATATATCTATAGATAGATCTATAGATATATATATAGATCTATCTATAGATATATCTATGTAGATATATACATATAGAGATATCTATATATATATATGTATATATAGAGAGAGAGAGAGAGATATATAGATATATATATCTATATATCTATATATATATGTATATATAGATATATAGATATATATATATATATAGCACTTTTGTCAATATGTGTGTAGTTTCCCTGGGGGCAGCGATCGGCCCCCAGGAAAACCAGACCCACATATAAAAGTGATATATATATATATATATATATATATATATATATTTATATAGATTTGCCACCAGTTGTCTTGCAGTTGCAGCTTGCGTCTTCAAAGCAATGCACATACTTCAACTGACGCATTTCACCTGTAGCTTTTACGCAGCAATAAAAAAGTCAAGTAAGTATTGTGATTATGTTTCTGCTACGAAAGGATCAGACTTTTGTCTAGTGGCAGTTTTAGTGCCATAAAGAAGCGCAGAAGGTTTATATGCCTACTGCAGAGAGCAAAACTGTATTTTATGTCAATAGCTGAGTACATTAGTAAAGTCAGCCATTACCTGCGCTATAATACAAATGAAATGTATGTGCGGGGCGGCTATGGCGAGATGAAGGGCACTTTTGCTGGGTGGTAATGAGGGAATCCGAGGAGGAGGGAGTGGGAGCACCAATAATGATTGTTGGACTGGGCGCAGGAGGTGCTAAAGACTGTGACGAATGGTATGTGACAAGATGTTTTTTGAGTGTCTTGAAAGAACGTGCTGATTGAGGGAAGAAGCGCAGGTAAGGTGGCCTCTACTGTTGCACGTATCTCACACACACCATCGATTTTGTGACTGTCTACGTAGGCTAGTGTTTTAGAGCAACAGTTTAGGCAATAGCAGAGATGGCATCTTGATGGATGACTGCTGCCGGCACTCGGGTTATAGAGGACAGCTCTGACATAGGACAATGGTGCAGACTGTGGGAGTGATTTTTCAGTCGGAGGAGTCCCATTCGATAACTCCTCTTCCAGTACATTATGAGGGAGGTGATGAGGACAGTCCTGCTGTCCCTTCGCAAGCAGTCTGTGCAACTGGGTAATAGTGGGTTAGCCCAACCCAGAGAGCAGGTGAATGCGGCGCAAGCAGAGAGAGAGAGAGCGTGCTCTCTTGGGAGCTCCCCAAACATTTCTGGAAACTAGACATTTGGGGGAGTCCACAGAGGTGTGACTTGTGTGGATTCCCCAAAGTTTTCTTACCCAGAATACCCTGCAAAGCTGAAATGTTGAATAAAAACTCTATTTTTCTCGCATTTCTGTCACACAAACTACGGGAATATGCTGGGATCCACAAAATTCCTACCACCCAGTGATTCCTCACCTGTCCTGATAAAAACACTACCCCACTTGAGTGCCTACACCTAGTGCCTGCGTCAGGAATGGATCACCCCAGGGTCAACAGCTGCCTCATGTAAGGTCCAACATTGACCGTTGTGTGATCTATTCCTGCTGCGGGCACCAGGCCTACCCACACAAGTAAGGTACCATTTTTATTGGGAGACTTGGGGGAATGCTGGGTGGAAGGAAATTTGTGGCTCCTCTCAGATTCCAGAACTTTCTGTCACCGAAATGAGAGGAAAAGGTGTTTTTTTGGCTAAATTTTGATGTTTGCAAAGGATTCTGGGTAACAGAACCTGGTCAGAGCCCCACAAGTCACCCCATCTTGGATTCCCCTGAGTTTCTAGTTTTCAAAAATGCGCTGGTTTGCTAGGTTTCCCCAGGTGCCGGCTGAGCTAGAGGCCAAAATCCACAGGTAGGCACTGTTTTCTATGAAAAAATGTGATGTGTCCATGTTGTGTTTTGGGGCATTTCCTGTCGCAGGCGCTAGGCCTACCCACACAAGTGAGGTATAATCTTTATCGGGAGACGTGGGGGCACGCTGGGTGGAAGGGAATTTGTGGCTCCTCTCAGATTCCAGAACTTTCTGTCACTGAAATGTGAGGAAAAAGTGTTTTTTTAGCCACATTTTGAGGTTTGCAAAGTATTCTGGGCAACAGAACCTGGTCAGAGCCCCACAAGTCACCCCATCTTGGATTCCCCTAGGTCTCTAGTGTTAAAAAATGCACAGGGTTGGTAGTTTTCCCTAGGTGCCGACTGAGTTGGAGGCCAAAATCCACAGAAAGGCACTTTGCAAAAAACAGCTCTGTTTTCTGTCAAAAAATGGGATGTGTCCACGTTGTGTTTTGGGGCATTTCCTGTCGCGGGCGCTAGGCCTTCCCACACAAGTGAGGTATCATTTTTATCGGGAGACTTAGAGGAACATAGAATAGCAAAGCAAGCGTTATTACCCCTTATCTTTCTCTATATTTTTTTCCTTCCAAATATAGGAGAGTGTGTAAAAAAGACGTCTATTTGAGAAATGCCCTGCAATTCACATGCTACTATGGACACCCCGGAATTCAGAGACGTGCAAATAACCACTGCTCCTCAAAACCTTATCTTGAGCCCATTTTGGAAATGCAAAGGTTTTCTTGATACCTATTTTTCACTCTTCATATTTCAGCAAATTAATTGCTGTATACCCAGTATAGAATGAAAACCAACTGCAGGATCCAGCTCATTTATTGGCTCTGGGTACCTAGGGTTCTTGATGAACCTACAAGCCCTTTATATCCCCGCAACCATAAGAGTCCAGCAGACATAACGGTATATTGCTTTCAAAAATCTGACATTGCAGGAAAAAGTTACAGTGTAAAACATAAAGAAAAATGGCTGTTGTTTTCAGCTTAATTTCAATATTTTCTTATTTCAGCTGTTATTTTCTGTAGGAAAACCTTGTATGATCTACACAAATCTCCCCTTGCTGAATTCAGAATTTTGCCTAGTTTTTAGAAATGTTTAGATTTCCGGGATCCAGCATTGGTTTCACACCCATTTCTGTCACTAACTGGAAGGAGGCTGAAAGCACCAAAAATAGTAAAAATGGGGTATGTCCCAGTAAAATGCCAAATTTGTGTTGAAAAAAGTGGTTTTCTGATTCAAGTCTGCCCGTTCCTGAAAGGTGGGAAGATGGTGATTTCAGCACCAGTAACCCTTTGTTGATGGCATTTTCCGGGAAAAAACCACAAGCCTTCTTCGGCAGCCCTTTTTTCCCATTTTTTTGGAAAAAACGAAATTTTCACTGTATTTTGGCTAATTTCTTGGTGTCCTCCAGGGGAAACCACAAACTCTGGGTACCATTAGAATCCCTAGGATGTTGGAAAAAAAGGACGCAAATTGGCGTGGATAGCTTATGTGGACAAAAAGTTATGAAGGCCTATGCGCGAACCACCCCATATAGCCAAAAAAGGGCTCAGCACTGGGGGGGGGGGGAAGGCCCAGCAGCTAAGAGGTTAAAAAATGTGTTAGTTTAACAAGCTGTAAACATTGCAATTCAAATGTACAGTTATATATACATAGGTATGACCTGTATTGTGCAGCAGTAAACACACCAAGAGCCAGAGTGGGGCACAGATATCTGAAAATAGAGATGCCAAAGGTTACAGTAAGTGGCCAGAGATTTTGGAAAATCAGTCTGCCATGTACAATGTCCAACACAAAACTGTAATGGAAGGTGAAGTTACAGTGTCTTACCTGTGTGTCACTGGAAGTACTGTTGAATTATAATAGTTCTGTTGTCCACATTCTCTTCCTCTGCCTCCTCTTCGTCACTGTCCACAGGCTCCACCGCTGCCACATGCCCATTTCCATCATCATTCTACTGCAGAAAAGGCACCTGGCGTCTCAAGGCCAGGTTGTGCAACATACCACATGCAACGATGATCTGGCACACCTTCTTGGGTGAGTAGCACAGGGATCCACCTGTCAGATGGAGGCACCGGAATCTGGCCTTCAGGAGGCCAAAGGTGCGCTCAATGATCCTCCTTGTTCGCCCATGTGCCCTTGTCCTGGCATTCCTCACTGGAGTCAGTAGCCATGAGAGGTTGGGAAAACCAGAGTCACCTGTAAATATTGAGGGATATCTGTTAGCCACACACTCACCCTTAGGGACAACCCCACACCCATATACCAACAGACACTGGGTGGGGACCATGGGCTCACCTATTAGCCACAACCTGTGCCTCTGGAGTTGAGACATCACATTTGGGATGTGATGATAAAGGCATCATGCACAGAGCCAGGATACTTTGCATTGACATGGGAGATGTACTGGTCCGCCAGGCACACTATCTGCACATTCAGAGAGTGAAAGCTCTTTCGATTTCTGAACACCTGCTCATTTCTCCAGGGTGTGACAAAGGCAATATGTGTACCAGCAATAGCACCAATGATGTTGGGGATATGTCCCTTTGCATAGAAGTCAGCCTTCACTGTGGCCAAATCCTCTGCTTGTGGGGAATACGATGTAGCTGCGCATGTTTTTCATCAGGGCAGACAACAATCTGGTCAGCACGTTTGAGAACATAGGCTGTGACATCCCTGATGCCATGGCAACTGTCGCTTGGAAGGAACCACTTGCCAAGAAATGGAGCACTGACAGGACCTGCACTAGAGGGGGGATACCTGTGGGGTGGCGGATAGCTGAAATCAGGTCTGGCTCCAATTGGGCACACAGCTCTTGGATTGTGGCCCTATCAAGTCAGTAGGTTAGGATAATGTGCCTGTCCTCCATTGTCGCCAGGTCCACCAGGGGTCTGTACATGGGAGGATGTCTCAATCTCCTATTCATCCTCAGCGCTTGAACTCTAGGGTGAACAACAGTGAGCAGATGGTCATATTCAAACATATACTCAGATTAATATGCCTTGCTTTTTTTACAGAAAATGAATGTGCACATGTAGGTCCGTTGATGTGCCCATGTCTGCTGTGCTGCCGTTAGGCGCCATGGCCTGTGCCCCCCCCGAAATGGTGGCCCCCTGACCTTTGAGGAGGGACAAGTGGGAATGAGGTAATTCCGCTGACGTTGTGTGCCGTTGCGGGATGCAGTCGACGACCGCCGTGCAACACATCATTGGTTATCATTGGGGCCTATGGGTTCCAGGAGCCAATGGTGGTGTACGCCGGCGGTGACGGTACGTACCGCCGCGGACGTGACCGCCATTTTCTATCTGTTCACTCACTTGCTACCTGACCTTCAACAGGAGAGGACCTACACTGCAAATGCTGCTGTGACCTGTGTCTGGAAGTGACCATGGCTAAGGTGTGTCTAGGGAAAGGGCCCCTGCCTTCACTTCCGAGGAGTTGAATAGACTAGTGGATGGGGTCCTACCCCAGTACCCTTTACTTTATGGTCCTTCAGGCAAAGAGGTGAGGACACTGTGAGCACAATCCAAGGGGCATGAATGTATGGAGTGCTGTGTGTGTAAGACTCGTGTGGGGGGGTGAAGGGTCCTGGGCAGAGTGCTGCATGTTCAGTGGGCAATGTCTGTGTGGAAGGGGATGGGAGGGATATGGTAGGCCATGAGTATAACAGTCCGGACAGTGTGAATAATATATTTTCTTATGTATCTTTTTCTGCAGGTCAGCGCCCATCAGAAAAAGGGTATTTGGCGCTGAGGAGGTACAGACCCTGGGGGTCTTTGACAGGCGGAGTACCCACTGTCGCAAACAGTGGGAGGACCTGCCCTGCTGGGCAAGGAAGACGGCGAAAGCCCAGCTGGGGCTGGCCTCCCAAAGAGGAAGGGGTGCCTGTCGTACCCTGAGCCCCGTGATGTTCTGCATCCTGGTGGTGGCTTATACAGATTTGGATGGGCACTTGAAGGCATCACAGCAGCCACAAGGGGGTGAGTACAGATTCATAATCATGAATTTGCATGCTTTAAGGTGTTACCTGGATGGCGGATGTTGGTCTATGGGTGCCCCCTGGCCAGGGCGAACATGGCAGGGTAGGTTCCATGATGGGCAAGCTCAGATGCACTCCAACCCCAATAATGCTAGTGGGCATCTACTACTGGGCAGGGTCCTAGGGGTTTCAGGGGTCCAGCTAATGCATTAGGCATTGTACCCCATGGCCTGGTGACTAGCATTGTAACTGGTAGTGCATGGCCTAGTGCATAGGGCTGTTCCCTTTGAGTTGTGTATGCCAACAGTAGTGTTGTTGCTGTCATTGACCAAGTGTATCCTCTGTCTCTCCCCCATTTTTGTTTTGTTACCCTGTCCTTGTGTGCATTAGCATCATGTGGCGGAGAAGCCGAGGCACCAGCAACGGAGGGAGCTGCATCCCACATGGGCCTGGAGGCCGAATCCACTGACGGTGAGGGCACCAGTGGGAAAGAGGGCGAGGGGAGCACCACGACGGAGACAGGAGGGGACAGATCTGCTAGCGACACCTCCTCTGATGGAAGCTCCCTGGCGGTGGGGGACACCTCTGTGCCCACCCCAACTACGGGTACAGCCGCCACCCCCAATACCAGCACCACCCTCCCAGCAGCCCCTCATCGAGTTTCCTGTGCCCGTTCACCCAGGAGGGTGGGCATCTCCTTCGCCCCAGGCACCTCAGGCCCTGACCCAGTCAGCCCTGCTGCCCTCAGTGACGAGGCTATTGATCTCCTGAGATCCCTCTGTGTTGGGCAGTCAACCATACTGAATGCCATCCAGGGTCTAGCAGGGCATTTGTAACAAACAAATGCATACATGGAGGCCATTCACTCTGGCGTGGCGGCCCAACAGAGAGCATTCCAGGCTCTGGCCAACTCACTGATGGCAGCCATTGTCCCTATCTCCAGCCTCCCCCCTCCAACTTCCTCTACCCAGTCCCATTCCCCTCAACCCCAGCCTATACCAAGCACACCTTCCGACCTGCATGCACCCAAATCAACACACCGAAGTGGCTCAGGCAAACACAAGCCCCACACTTCTTCCCACAGGCACTCACACAAGCACCATCCAAATGCAGACACACCAACATCCACTGCCTCCTCTTTGTCCTTCTCCTCCTCGTCCACCTTCCTCCCAGTTGCATCTCCACTCACACCTGCATGCACTACATCCTCATCCACTACCTCCATCACCAGCACACCTATCACAACACGCCCCTCACTGGCAGTCACCACCCCCACATCCATGCACACATCCCCTGTGTCCTCTCCCACTGTGTCTGTGCCCCCTCCTCCCAAAGTGCACAAACGCAAGCACTCAGACACACAATAGCCATCCAGCTCACAACAGCATCCAGCCCATGCACCTGCACCCGAAACACAGCAGACAGACACCTCCTACAACCACTCCCTCTTCCTCCACTCCCAAACCTTCACCCTCTTCCAGCCAGTGTCCCTAAAAGGCTTTTCCTCTCTACCCTTAACCTATTCCCTGCCACTCCCCCTCCCCCCCTGTCCTTCACTTTGGGCCAGGGTGGGCAGAACCCAGTCCAGCACCTCAGCCACCCAGTCCACGGCCACTGTAGTTTCTGCAGCTACTGCAGGTGTTGAGGCTTCAAGGAGGCACCCGTCAGCACAGCCAGTGTGCCTGCACCACCTGCCAAGGGCAAGAAGGGGCCACCAGCTAGCAAGAAGGAGACACCAGCCAGCAAGGGGAAGGAGGCCCCACCAGCCAGCAAGGGGAATGAGGCACCACAAGCCAGCAAGGGGAAGGAGGCACCACCAGCCAGCAAGGGGAAGGAGAGAACACCGGCCAGCAAGGGCAGGAAGGGAACACCAGCTGGCAGAAGCAAGGAGGCACCACCATCTGGCAAGGGCAGGAAGGGGACAACAGCTGCCAAGGCCAATGCCGCAGGCAGGATTGATCTGGTGCCTGGGGCTGGAGCAGCATCTGGGCAAACAACACCAGCCATGGCACTTCAGCCATCCGAGGCTGCAGGGGAAAAGCTGGAGCCGCCCCCCACCACTGACAGCACCACCACCTGCACCGCCACCTGCACTGCCAGCAGCACCACTGCCAGCAGCCCCACTGGGCAGCCGCCCGAGGCTGCAGGGGAAGGGCTGGAGCCTCCCCCCAACACTGACAGCACTGCCACCTGCACTGCCAGCAGTACTGCTGCCAGCAGCAGCAGCCCCAGTGGGCAGCGGTCTGTGGCTGCAGGGGAAGGGCCGGAGCCTCCCCCACCACAGACGACACCGCCACCTGCACCGCCACCAGCACCGCCACCTGTACCGCCAGCAGCACCACTGCCAGCAGCAGCAGCCCCAGTGGGCAGCCATCCAAGGTGGTGGGGGAAGGGCTGGAGCCTCCCACCACCACTGACAACACTGCCGCCAGCCCAGCAACTGCCATCCACTGAGCAGCCGTCACCGCCGGCGAACAGTGTGTAGTCGTGACTACATGGGCTGTAGTACGTGCTGGCCCCTGCAACACCTGTAGGTGTGACACCCAGGTGAGAGACTGTGACCTTACACCATCCAGGATCAGCATTGCAGGGCACAAGGCCCCCTCCTGAACCAGTGGAAGAAGGCATCCACTCACCCCCTCCTTGCCAGGCTGAAGCACACTGGGCACAAGGCCCCCTCCAGAACCAGTGGAAGAAGGTATCCACTCACCCCCTCCTTGCCAGGATGAAGCACACTGGGGATAAGGCCCCCTCCAGAACCAGTGGAAGAAGGCATCCACTGACCCCCTCCTTGCCAGGATGAAGCACACTGGGCACAATGCCCCCTCCAGAACCAGTGGAAGAAGGCATCCACTCACATCCTTCTTGCCAGGATGAAGCACACTGGGCACAAGTCCCCCTCCAGAACCAGCGGAGAAGCCATCCACTAGAGAGACTGTGGCTTTGCACTCCCCAGGACCAAGCAGTGGGCAAACCACCCACTAGAGAGACTGTGCCTTTGCACTCCCTAGGACCAAGCAGTGGGCAAACCACCCACTTGAGAGACTGTGGCTTTGCGCTCCCCATGACATCGCAGAGGGCATGCAGCCCCCTCCAGGAGCAGTGGCGTTGTACCATCTTCCAGCTGAGGTGCCCCTCCATTCCCAGTCCCCCTGAGGTGCCTGTGTGTTTCCAACCAGATGCCCCTGCAGTGTTTTCTCCGTATTGAGGTAGGAGTCAAGTGTTGCCTTGGCCTATGTGTTATGGCCTTGTGGGCCACAGACATTTTGGAGTGGGCATTGTCCCTCCATTTGTATATATTGTACATACTGTGCTTTAAGGACGTATTTATCTAAATTTGTAATATTACACTCACTTTAATCAATTTGTTTTGTTGTTGCGTTAGTTCTGAGGGTTACGGGGTGTATATGTGATGTTGTTGTATCTGTTTGTGTGTATGGTGTTGAGGGTGTAGGTGTTGCATGTTGCGTGTGTGTGTCACTCTCTTTTTCCTCCACCCTCCCTTGTGTGCTGGGTGCGGTACTCAACGTGGTCGTCTTCGCTGCCGTTCATTTTCCTGGTGTAGGAGGAGATAGACCAGCAATGAAATATGTGCAGTTCAGGGTCCATGGCTTCCTGGTTCTTCCTTGTGTGTCAAGAGCTGAGTCGTTTCCCTTCTGTGTACTGTTTCCACCGTGCTTTTGATGGCATTGGTACCGCCCTGGAAAAGGTGGCGGAGTGGTGTGTCATAATACAGTGGGCGGTACATTGTCTTCCGCCTGGCTGTTGGCGGTTATCGCCGCAGTGTTTGTTGCTACCGCCGTGGCAGTCGGAGTGTTAAAGTGGCTGTATGTGTTGGCGGATTCCGGCGTGGTCATAATTCCATTTTTCTTACCGCTGACCTGTTGGCAGTATTACCGCCGCTTTAACACCGACCGCCAGGGTTGTAATGAGAGCCTAAATTCCTCCATTATGTTGGAGTACAACAAAAACAAAACAAACGCCCCAATTGAAACTCAAAACATTTAACTATCATTTGACCACAAAGAGTACCAGATTAGTGGATTTTATTAAATGTGTTTTATTGCATTTTGATAGCTACAAACAAAACATTGTTCCCATAATCATTGTCAGACAATGCATTGTGGGCCAAACGTGATGGCAGCAGGTGGATATATACATGTATAAACATGTGGCGCCTCCACCCACTAATAAACAGCATGCCCTGCCTGCAGTCCTAATAGTATATCCAACGCCATGATGGAGATGAGAAAAGAACAAAAGCATTTAATTGTTAGAACCTCCCACCCCCCAACATTGTCCACCGCAATAGGTCCATATCTATTTAAGGATCAGCACAAAGCATATTGGGTGAGAACTAGCCAACCATGTACAGATTTATGAGTCAACTGGCAACAATTGTAAGTAGTAAAAGGGGGAATGACCAGAGGCGGGGACATAAGGATGCAAGATTCGTTGTATGTAGCAAAAATCAAGCAGTATCCTTATCTTGGGATTTAAAATGTTCCAGTAGTGCATCCCGTGACATTGCGGTAGGGTGTTTACGCAATACACAATATTTCTCCCTGCATAATGCATAACTTTCAGCTGAGTCCCAGCACCAAAGCTCCTCTTGCCAGCCGGCAGAGGGGTGCAGTATGGGATTTACAACAGCATGTTATTTGCTGTTTGGCCAGGAGGAGAGCTAGATCAATGAAACGCATCTCGGCCTTAGTAGTAGAAGCCCAACAGGCAGTGTTCAGCATTATCCCAGTGTGTGTACCACGTGAGTGATGTAAGTGATTTCACAAAGTCCCTCAAGTATGGCAAGAGCATGGAGCGCGACCACAAAATATGTAATAAGCCAGCCTAGTCTGTCTGGCATCAAGAGCAGGAGGACAAAGCTGTGGGAAATATCTTATGGAGTTTTGACGCTGTCAGATAAGCCCTGTGTAGTAGCAAAAACGTATTAATTAAAACTGTGTGCTCTTGGGTATCATGCTGCGTTACTCTATTAGGAAGCACCATTGTTTATCATTAACAACACAGTTAAGGTCCATCTCCCATTGTGTTCTCAGTGGGAGCAGTGAGGTGTGTAAATGAGCACATAGTCCCTTGTATAACCACTTAACTATGTATCTACCAGTGCCCCTTTTATGGACGGCCTGAACTAATGCATGTGTATTCGTTTCAGAGCCCATCAATGACCAATGCGTATGGACATAGCATAGTATATTAGCATCCATGAGAAATAGGGTCCTGGGGAGCGTGTGATGCTGCATGGAGTCCTGATGTGTCATCTGTGTCCCATCACTGAAGAAGTTTCCCACAGTGGTGATCTGCACTCTCTCCTAGGGCATGGTTCTGCAAAGTCGGTCCTGGAGAGCTGGGTCCATGCCAGATTTTTAGCATATCCACATTTAGAAAAATGTAGATTTATGAATTTTTTCTAAATGTGGATATACTAAAAATCTGGCATGGACCCGGCTCACCAGGACCGACTTTGCAGAACCCTGTCGTAGGGTAACAGTCTGGTGGATTTACGCTTGCCCACTAGGGTAGGCAGACTACACAGAGGGGTCTTGGGGGCATAGTTCATGTGTGTGTGTGTGTAATGGAATGCCATCTTCCAGTATGTGAGAGCATTACTGAGCAGCAGGGGGAGCTTCAGGCAACAGAACTTTATGTAATGCCTGACTTCAGTGCATGCTATGAATAGCAAATTTCTTGCAGGTGGATCCCAGCCAGCCAATAAGAAAACCACTGTAGCTTAACAGCAAGGCAGTACGATCTAAACTCAGGTGCACCCAGCCCACCCTCGTTCGGTGGGAGCTACAATTTAAGTAGACGAATGTGGTGTCGCTCTGAGCCCTAAATGAGATCAAGCAGTAAGGAGATTAGTGTCTTGAACATGGCCCAGGGACTACGATTGGTAGGTTTACAAAATAGTACAATAATTAGTATAATAATTTAGGCACCACCACGTGTGAGATCCATGCCAAGGTCACAAGTGTCCACTATCATGTTGTCTTCATATAATGAAACAGCGTTGGTCTGTGGCCCCCGTGGGATACCCCTGAGTTTCTGTGTCAGGTGTTCCATTGCTAGGACAAACAAGGTGGGGGAGAACCGTCAGCCCTGATGTATCAACCATCGAGATCGGGTATTGTGAGGAAATGTGTATCCCTGTTTTGGCCCTTACGGTGGACTTAGTATAGAGGAGTTTAACCAAAGCAATGAAAGTGGGTGGGATGTTGAATTTACACATTGCCAAGAACATATAGTCCCAACCCAATGAGTCAAATGCTTGTTGGAGGTCTAAGGAAAGGCAGCCCGCATATGGGGAAGGGTCATGAGCTATTTCTGTTTCTTGATATAGTCTTCATATATTTAAGGAGGACCTTCTGCGTGGGACAAAACCAATTTGGTCAATATCAATTAAGTCAGGAAGTAGGTGGAGCAGTTGGCATGCCAGCACCTTGCTCAGTATTTTATACTCTGAGATCAGAAGGAAGAGCGGCCTGTAAGAAGATAGGTCCGTGGGGGCCCCATAGGCGATACTGGCCCTTTGTCTGCAGTTCTGAAGTTGTGACATCAACACTCCCAAACTACTTGGGATCACGTCTACTGCCATTTTGGACTCTTTCTTTGAGTCGAAGAATGCTAGCATTGAGTTGGCGGACAAAGCACCCTTGGTGTCTTTGAAAGCCAGCTCTTGCTCCTCACCCTACACCTAGGGACTGGGTGCCTTTGTGAGCTCACAGAGGAGCCAGGTGAGGTCAGACAGGTTTTGCATAAAATGGTCACAATATGTCACCATTCCTAAATAGGTTTGGACTCCGGACACTGAAGTGGGGGCAGATGCATCCTGGATGTGTTAAACATTTGCAGGATCCGGACAAATGTCCTTCACAGAAAATTAGGAGCCAAAAAAACTGATGCTGTGCTGCAGGAGTGCACATTTTTCCCAAATCAAGTGTCAGGTCCTTGCCATGAAATCTCTGAAACAATGCCCAGAGGCGTGTGAGGTTGCTGTGTAGGGACTGTGCATGCACAAACATATCAACACTCACATTCAGGACACCACGTTGGCTGGCACTCAAGATGCCGACATTCACCGGAGGCCAACATGGATTGAGAAGGTCCTAATGGGTCGCAAATCTGGGTAGAGAGGGATTTGGTGGTAGTCTGACATCAAGTTGCTCTTGGAAAACCACTGGGACCCTGCCAGTTCCCCAGTGATATCATCTATTGTGGGCATGAGGTGGGGTTCCCACTTGTTGGCTACATTTGGCACGCTTGTGTCCACACAGATATGCACTGCGTCTGACTGCTTTGGCTTCTTGGTGATTACAATTGGTGAGCCTGGGGATGTAAGTGGAATGGCGCACACCGGTGGCGAAGTGACACAGGTTTGATTGTCAGCATGGATCTTGATAGCAGGCCTTGTAGGCACCCAATGACTTCGAACAGCAAGGCAAACTCGCACATTAGAATATCAGTTTTTCTGGTACGGACGCTGAATGCAAAACATACGAGGCCACATTATTGGGCTGTTCGACAGCTGATCAGGAAACCACTGCCCTGCATGGACACATGGATCTTGGTTCTGGTAGCAGTGTCAAAGTGATTGATGATGGTGTGGAAAAGTCCTGCAAGACTTAGAGGAGTTTGGATGAATTATACATTGACCCTGACTTTGGTAGGGCTCAGTTTGGGTGGTGCGTGCAGTTTTTTAAAAGGTTGGTGGCCATCAGATTGATAGAGGCTCCTGTATCAATCAGAGCAGCTACTGTCAGGCGTTGGATGTTCACATCACATTTTGGGGAGTTACAGGCTGCAAACACATGACGCTCTACCATATACATGGATGGTTTCTTGCCCATCGTTGTCCATGTCACTCCCCTCTGCAGCATCAGTGTGAGTGTCATCAGTGCATACTGTTCACGTGATTCAAATATTGGATGACTTTGAGGACAAAAATTCGACTTTGGCAAAATGATTTAATTTGCCACAGGAACCACACTTTTTTGCTCTCACTGGGCAGTCATCCTGATAGAGTGATGGCCCTCCACGCCACCTGCAGGACCGACTGGGTGGTTTGGGAAAGGGTGCTTCAGGCTTTGTATTGCGAGGCTCCATGCTGATCATATTAACAGATTTTGCATAGATAGGTAGTTGGAAAATAGCACCCAAATGCACATCCCATGCCTTGAATAGCTCATTGGATCTCCCTAGGCCTAAAATGCCCCTCATAGACATGTTGGCCACTTGTAGGAGCTGATCTCACAGATTTACTGAAGTGCACCCTTGTATAAATTGTGCCTGAAATTCGTCATCCTCCTCAGGCAGGGTACATGTGCTGGCTGGTTCCTGCAGCATGGCATAGAAGACATCCATGGATTCAACAGTTTCTAGTGTGCCTGCGGCAGGAGGAAATGTTTATAGTCCAAGTTTACAAATGGTTCAATATGGGCACTGATGGCGTTCTTGAGTATTATATACGCGTGGGTCAGACCAGCTTCTACCATGATTTTAGAGACATTTTGTACATCCGTTCCTCCCAGGTGGAGAAGCAGCAGGTATGTCCTCACAACTGCGGTGCCCACCACTAGAAAATAGGTCTCCAGGTGTTCGACCCATGCCTTCCACTTCCCTGCATGGGTGGTGGGCTTGTTACTTCGAAGGGTTTCAAAGCTGGGATGGACACCATTGTCTACAAGTTAATGGAGCGTGGCTGTGGGGTTGTAACCACAAAGGAGTGGGTGGCAGCATATGGACTGGGGTCTGCTGCCACCAGGTAGTGCAATCCACATTCACCTAGGTGCTCAGGAGGGGTGTAATATCTCAAAGACACTCACCCCATTTGTGGGAGCAGCTGGGATGCCTGGGGCCACTCTAGGCCTCCATCCCAGAAGAGATGACTTGTAGAGCAGTGAAGAGCAGTGTAGAACATGTCTGTGCTACAGCTCATCCTGGAATGGGCCTGCTGAACCCACAGTGGGCGGGGTTTGTTGTTGGTGAAGATTCAGAGAAGGTCAAGCTGTGGCCATGGGGCCAGAAAAAAGTTACCTGGTAGTGCTAGACGGGTCTTACAGGCTCAGCTCACCATGTGCACTCCCCACAGTGAAGCCTGTACCCTGGGCTAGCCAGGGTGGGTGGAGCCACTGACACACGAGCTTCAGCGTGTGCCACTACAAAACTCCACAGCTCACCAATAGGCTCAGGTAGGCACCAGCATGTCAGCAACCTCTCACAGGTCTGTGCTGGGGCTCCTTTGGGGGTAAGACACCTTACCGGGGGCCGAACGTCCCCCCAATCTCTGGGATGTGGGGACAGGGGCTTGCAAACCGGCCTCCAAGGGGAGGGGATGGCGGTAGGACATGCAAGCTACTCACATCCTCATTGCCAATGTAGTGGTGGGCCCGGCAGAAACCCATAATGAATGTAACACAGACACCAGTTACTCTCGCAGTTAACTGACCACACTTGCAGCCCAGCCACCCTAGTTATTAACTTTGCAATGTAAGGGGGCCAGGGGATATTTTCTGGCTACCTGCAGGGTGTATGGTGATAAACTAAACTGAGGACCAGCCCTAGGTTGTGTGCACCACATGGGGGCACCCATGCAAAACTCAAAACATTACAGAGACCATAACCAGAAATACAGAAGAAACCTCTCTCTGAATATGAAGAGTCACCTAGACATAGCCAAGCTTAATTTTAATACTTTCTTTAGTGAAGCAGTGGCATGGGCCTTAGTTAAACTAAAAGAATGACGATGCAAATGAGAAACCAGCTGACAGGTTTAGATGGCACAAAAGTGCCAGTGAGAAAACTATTTAGCCACTGATATATGAGATACCAATAATCAGATAATTTAGCACCCCCTTGATATAGCTAAACATTTTACCATCTATGAGTCTATATCCATATCAGAATGTCCGATCACACAGACTCAGATAGACACATGTTTGGGCTGTTGAATCTTCCATTATTATCCAGTGATTGCAGGGCACTTCCAAAGCATGAGATCTCTGAGTAAGAGATTGCTGAATTCATCTCTGTCCTACCAACTTGTAAATCACCAGGGGAAGACAGATATCGTAGCAAATTTTACAAAGTCTGTGAGCCCCTTTTTAGTGCAAATAATGCATTGTGTGTATATGCAGGCAAAAACAGCCATAATTGCTCTCATACCTAAACAGGAAGGATCCATTGAATTGCTCAAGTCACTATCCTATATAGTTAAGAAATGTGGAGATAAATCTATTGGCCAGAATCCTGCCAACAAGACTTTGCATCTGCATACTAACAACACTATTCACATAGGTGGGAACAAGCAGCAGGAAGAGCCAGGGGAGTATATTACCCTAGTCAAGAAGCAACATGCAAAAGATACTCCTGGCTATCATGAGAAAGTTGCCTAGCATGTGTAAAAAATAAATTGTTGTTGAAATACAGAAGCCCTACCCTACTCTAAGGTGTCATGCTTCGTTGATGCCCCCCCTCTCAAAGAGAAATAATAAATGCCAGTGTGGGTTAAGTCAAGGAATGCTTGAGGTATTTTTTTCTTTGCAAGAAGAAACTTGTGTGTGAAATAGGTGTGAGTGTGTAAAGGTCAAGAAACACCTAGCATCCAGACCTCAAGACTGACTGCAAGTAGATGGGTTACAGCTGGAGTAAGATTGAAAACAAAGCCTAAGGCAGAGATGGCTGGAGAGTCCTGGCTGATTGCCTATACCCAATAATTGCTAATAGCCAAAGTAAGTAAGTAAGTAGTGTCAAGGTCATATTGTGGGGTGAATGGACGAGGTGCGAAACGTAAAACTACCTAATTGTTCGAGAACATTTTTATTAGCATCCCCACTAACGGAACTTTGCAGCAAAGTGGTATGCTAATACAGAAATCCCAGATGGCTTTGTACCAGGATGTTCATCCCAGAAAAATCATCTATGGATGCATATCACTTGACATTGAAATGGCATTTGATCTAATTGAGCTGTAGTACCTTTCCATATTCAGTCTACGTCTGGATTAGGGATGAATTTCTTTTGAAAAAGGTCCATCTTTTATGCCAGTCCCCAATAGGATATAATATTCATTGCTTGGGTTTCCTATAAAGAACGACTAAGATTAAGATAGGCACACGATGAGTGCATGCTGCCCTCTCCCCCTTCTCTTTCTTACAGCTGTGGAACCATTATCGGCAGCCATAACACAATCCTAGGCTATACAGGGGTTAGACACATACAAACGTTTTTTGTGTCTAGATGATATTCTGCTCACCTGAGCGAATCCCAAATTCTCTATTCCTGCGGTCATGTCTATCACTGATAAATTCTCAAGCTTCTTGGGCTATAATATAAACTGGGGAAAGGGTGAGGCTTTCCCCAATTTCTCAGGTCACCACAAAAGATGGACTTTATGGCTATGACATGTGACAGGTTACAAAGGGTCTCCATAATTATGGTATTCCTGTTAATATTGGCATGACATGCAGTGGAAGTTAATTTTCTGCCATTATTAAAATGTACCAAACAGGACTTTGTAAAATGCAGACACTTACACCTAACTTTATAGGATAGAGTTCAGAAAATTAAGCTGACAATTACACCTTGGTTTAATTATAAATGATAACCTCCAATATAGCATAATACATAAATACAGAAAGGAAAGAGGTCATTATTCTGGAAACATTGCCACAGGTGTGACCTAAAGTCTGTAGATCTGTTAGACCATACCTAGTCATTCCCTGATCCTATAGCAGATCATGGATTAATCTTCTGCTGCTAGAACACTACCTTTAGGTGTCCTAGCTGCCCCAGATGATTTACTAGATTCAACCACATGTGTCCTAGCTGCCCCAGTTGATTTACTAGATTCAACCATAGCACAATATTTTAAAATGTGGGGTCTAGAAAAGGGATTGGTCTCTAAATTATATGGCGTCATTGTGCAATCTCTCTCTTCAGGGCTGAATCTCTATAATCATCTGGCAGACCATACTGGGAAGAGAATATATGCAGGGCCATGACAGGGTGTTGGGAAAATCAAAGATGTAATTTTTGTATTTCACAATTGCCAGTGGCTGGTACTGGGCACCCTACAAACTGAAACTAATTGCACATCAACAATTCTGGAGATACATGGTAGATTACTGCAACCTATAACAAGTCCTGAGGACCTGTACAATAGTTGCCCCCTACTGAGATACAGTTTAGCATCAATTACAATTCCACAGTACAATCACCAATATCACACTTGGCTATCTATAATGCTATTTCTGACATGAATTATGTTAATAGCTACATTCCTGGTTGGCTAGCTAACTGCTTAGCAGCAGCTAAATTATGTATTATGTGACATTGTAGGAAAGCAACCCCTTTCATGGGTGATTATTTGATGGTTAAGCTTCATAGAATTGTACACTGTGAGATGTTCAAATACACAGTGAATGCTATAATAAAAGTGTTTTGTCTGATCTGGGATATCTTCCTCAAGCACTGCCTGCCAGATGGTCAGAGAGCGTTTAGAATTCCTTCTCTGGTTGCAATAGGGTTTATGGCCTATATATGCACCCTTAGAACTATATTATTAAATCGATAATAATTGCATAGCTACTCCCCCCCATCATACATCTTGCTTCTATTTTTGTTTCTGGAATTCCCATTAATTCAAGGATTAATAAATGAGGATATGATTAACCTTGATTGCATCTCTGAAGATATAATGTATAATAGTGTACCCATTTTTTAAATTATTGTTCCATTGGATGTCATTTCACTATGTGACCAGCAGTAGCTAGTGACTCTTAGGATGTACTGTTATCCTGGAAAGAGAGAATACCTTGCCCATCCACATCCTTTTACATTCTCTATCTTATCAGTTCTGCATTAGTAATTTAAAATAACTTTAGTGGAACATGACAAATTCCATTAAAATCGAAAAAAAAAAGTTCATCCATTTTGGCTTCTTCATTAAATGTTTCCCGCTAATCCATCAAGCGGGAGCCAAGAAAAAGTGGGGTTCCAAAATGTTATTTTCCCACTTTGATTCCCATAGGAATGTTTACTCCCAATACAGAAAATATGGCTGAAGTGAATTGAACATAATTTGGCATGAAATTAAAGCTTTATTCAGAAAGCATGCTTTTCATAATTTTATGTAAATCTGCTCCATAGTATTTAGGATATTAGCATTTACAAAGGTGCCTGCAATGGGTATGAAGGGGTAACCACCAGAAAAAGCCAGTGATAGCTGGAAATTTGGTGTTTAGATATGCTCTCCTTGGCTAATTTAAAGGGGATTGGTCAATCCTAATTGGCTGGTCATGACATGAACAATGTATTGTGGCAGCCATTCAAGCATCAGGGACAATGTTCTTCTGTCCTGAAAATATGTTAAAAAACATACAAGGGGCAGGGTGACCTAACCCATGCCTCCAATGGTATGTGGTAATGGACCCCCCATGACTGGCTTGCTACAACATAAACAACATGTTGTGGCAGCCATTACGAGACCCAGGAACATGGTCCACACTGAAATGCATTGTAGTGAAAGCCTATTTTTGAGGGTCACAATGATGAACATATGTGAAGGGAGACAACAGATTTGAGTCACAATATAAATCGTTTCCTGGTGGTACCATATTAATTGAGGAATTAGAAACACATTTTAAGGTGATTTTACTCTGTGGACACATTTTCTATAAATTCTCAAATATATTTCACAGCAATACCAGAAATAAGTCTGGCATACTGAGTGAAACATGTACTTCTAACAGCAACAGCAGTCTGTCAGTTGGCTCCCCAGTGTTCTACTACAGCTTCACCACAGTACTCTAATGAACACCTAAAGTGCTAGCATTCTGTGTTTTTTTATTTTGTTATGTGTTTTTGTAAAGAGCATTTTCACCCATGAGGGTATCCTGGCACTGAGCAGGTGGGTGTGCCTAGCCCTGCCTATGGTAGGCTGGTTAACTGAAAAGTCAGTTCTTCAGGTTTTTGCAGAATTCAAGAAGAGAGGAGGAGGCCCTGATGTTGAGTGGTAGGTCATTCCATGCTTTAGGAACAATGTAAACAAATGTCCTTCCTCCTGATCTGGTTCTTTGTAGGCATGGGATTTGTGAAAATAGGAGGAGTGCAGGTGCCTGGGTCTTTGGTGCAAGGAGATGCAACTGTTCAGGGGCCAGAGTTGTGTCATGCCTTGAATGCATGTGTAAGGAGTTTGAGTGTTTGTGTATTGGTAACCAGTGCATTTCTCGAGGTGTAGTGTGATGTGAGTTCTGTGTAAGAGGATGAGAATGAGTCTGGCTGATGAGATCTGGATGTTTTGTAGTCTTCTAGTGAGTCGCTTGGTGCCGACATAGAGGGTGTTTCCATAATCCAACTTGCTGGTAACTATAGCATGATTGACAGTTTTGCTAGTGCTGCTTGGGATTTGAAGATCTTTCTCACCCTCTTCAGTGCGTGAAAAAACACTGTGCAGTGAAAATTGTTTTTGATTTTTTTATTTGGACTAATTCTGATTACTTCACTTTTATTTCTTCTAACCTACTCTATGAAACTTTTTTGCAACAGTTTTTTTGAGTAACACTAAACAAGGTATACCATGGAGCTTGATCTGGCTAGCCTTCCCACTCTCACAATAGCAGAGAGTAGGAACCTGTGCAAGGCTAGGAGTTTACCAGCTTCCTCCAATACTAAGATGGCAGAGCTGATAAAGGCCTTTACAGCCCGGGCAAAGGCCCAGCTAGCACATTAATCCTCTGACACAGAGGGAGCCTCAGCGATAGAACACACTGACTAGGTCCCTACCTAGAACTAGTAGAGTGAGAGGATCCACCAAATGAGGAGTAGGATTGTCCATAAGAGAAAGAGAACCTGAGGCTCAGTTAGCCTACATAGCACAAGAAGTTGGCCCTCACTAAAAAGAAATGGGTATATGAGAAAAGAAAAGATGGTGGAGGTGAAGAAGATACACAGGTGTCTAGGGATGGTGGGTTTGGCTCAAGACTACCCGAGGGGATTGCCCCTAATTATCAGGAGGTTGATGAAATGGCTAAGTGGCTGGCCGCTTTTGAGAAGGCCCTTAAGATGAGGAGGGTCGGCTCCCAGTGTTCACTCCTCTGGGAGTTGATTACAGTGACTGTGAGAGGCAGTCTTTTCATCCTAGAAGGAGAGAAAGCTCAGTCATCCCCCCCCCAGGAAATAGGGATTCATCAAAAGCATTGGTCTCACCCCTGAGCACTATAGGGAGAAGTTGAGGGACACCCAGAGAGTCAGTACCCAATCCTGGGTTGACTTTGTAGACTTATTTGTGAAGGTACTATAGGGCTGAATACAGGGTAACAAGGTAAGTACCTATGGTGGCTATACAATTTGTTCATGAAGAAGCACATATTGGCTAATTGTCCCTCAGAGAATTTGCATCAGTATCTAGCCTGGCAACCTTACCTCCAAGCATGGAGAAGTATAGGCAGAGGCCTAGAATCAACAGGAAACAGGTTGAGGCTCTTAAGGATACAGGAGCCAGTGTCACCATAATGGTGGACAAACTGGTTTCACCAGAGCAGATTTTACCTGGTGTATTCCATCAGGTTACCTACACAGACAGCAGAGCCAAGTTCCATCCCATGGCAATTGTGAGCTTGGAATGGGGAGGTGTGACTGGCCCAAAGAAGGCAGATGTGTCTCCTGCCCTCCCAGTAGAGTGTTTATTGGGTAATAATCTTAATGCTTCAGAATAGTCAGGGGTGTAAAGGCAGGTCCATGTGTAAAGGCAGGTCCATGTGTAAATGCTGAACTTCTATATGTGTGTTTGTGCTGTGACTTCGTCAAAGGCTGAACATCAGGGGAGTGCTAGACACTTGGACCCCGGAACAATGGGCCAAGCCTCTATAAACAAGAGAAAGGGCAAAGGGTCTAGTGAGCCAGCCCAAATAGTTCAGGAAGTCAAGGAGGAATCCAACCTTGAGGAGGAGGGTCTGGTTTCTGAGGTAGGGACTCCTACTCTGAAAGATATGTCTGACTTAGCGGAATTGCTAGGAGCCAGTGGGAACACCATAGAGGAATTGTGCCAGGGACAAAGAGATTGTCCCACTCTTGAGGGCCTGAGGCAGTCTGCCTCCAGGCAAGAGAAGGGTGATGCCAGTGGATTCCACAGAGGCTATCTGGAGGATGTAGTCCTCTATACTGAGGCCAGGGACCCCAAACCAGGGGCAACCAGATGAGTGGTGGCCCCCCAGAAGTAGAGAGAGTTGCTTCTTACATTGGCTCATGACAGCCCCAGGGCAGAACATTTGGGTCAAACCTGGAACAGGCTGGCCAACCATTTCTATTGGCCCAACATGTCCACCAAAGTAAAGGGGTTTTGCAGCTCCTGTGTCAAATGTCAAGCCAGTGGTAAGGCAGGGGGCAAAACAAAAGCTCCTTTAATATCACTGCTAGTGGTTGGGATTTTCTCTGGGGAGGATTTAAATTGTTGGGCCCCTAGACCCTCCAACAGCCTCAGGGAATAAATATATCTTGGTGGTCATGGACCATGCCACAAGATATTCAGAGGTAATACCCCGCAGAACAGTCACAGCCCCCACAGTGGCCAGAGCCTTACTTGGCATCATCACCAGAGTGGGCTTTCCAAAGGAGGTGTTCTCAGATGGGGGACGAACTTCATGTCTGTCTATCTGAAGGTGATGTGGGATGAATGTGGCATTACTTATAAGTTCACAACCCCATATCATCGCCAGACTAATGGTCTGGTGGAAAGATTCACACAGACCCAGAAGGGTATGATTATGAGTTTATCCGACAAGCTCAGGAGGAGATGGGATGTTCTCTTCCCATGTCTGCTATTTGCTTACAGGGAGGTACCACAGAAAGGGGTTGATTTTGGCCCCTTTGAGTTACTGGTTGGGAACCCTGTAAAAGTGTTATTTTGTTTGGTGAGAGAAGCCTCTCAAGACACCCAAATGAGATTTGTTAGACTATGTGCTAGGCCTGCTGTCCCACATGGCAGAATACATAAGCAGAGCAAGCAGCAACCTAGAGGCCAGCCAAGAGCTTATTAAGCTTTGGTATGACCAGAAGGCTACTATGCCTATTTTCATCCAGGTCTGCTGGTGTGGATGTTGGTGCATGGGGCTCCCAGGGCCCACCAGGACATGTGGAGTGGGTCCTACCCCACTCTGGATAAAAGGGTAAGGTCATCTACACTGTGTTGACCTTGGCACTCCCAGGAATTCCCACAGGGTACCCCATGTCAACAGACTGATACCCCACTAATACAGGGCAGACATGACCATGATGATGGTCACAGATGATTGGGGGGGGGGATAGAGTAAACCTTTGCCAGACCTCCTCTCCACCAATGCACAAGATGGGTCAGTGGAGAGAGCAGTACTCTCTCCCAAGTTAACAGCCTAGCAGCAGAAAGACTGCAGACAAGTGTTGGAGCAGTTTGCTGGGCTGTATTCCCTGACCCCTGGACTCACCACTGGTGACGTCTTATCTGTGAAAGACAAGCTGTACAGGTTGTGTGACCAGGTCAAAGCCAACATCAAGGCTGAAGTAGCAAAGATGGGGCAGTTGGGGATAACTGAGCCCTCTGACAGTCTATGGGCCAGTCCAGTGGTACTGGTACCTAAGTGTAAATCCCCAAGGGGGAAAGAAGGAATTAAGGTTTTTTGTGGACGACAAAGGTTTGAATGCAGTCACCAAGACTGACGCTTACCCCATACCTAGAGCTGATGAGCTCATTGATAGGTTAGGGGCTGCAAAGTACCTGAGTACATTTGATCAGACCTCAGTTTACTCCTCAGTACAGGAGCAAAGGGGAGGTCAGCATTTTTCATGCCAGAGGATAACATCCAATTCATAGTGATGCCCTTTGGCTTGATGAATGCCCCTGCCACCTTCCAAAGGTTGGTGAACAGAGTCCTGGCTGAGTTGAAATCCTCCAGTACAGCTTATCTTGATGGTATAGCTGTATTCAGTTCTATCTGGGAGGAGCACCTGTTCCACTTGAAGGAAGTGCTTCAGGCAAGCAAGCAGACCTGATTATCAAGGCACACAAATGCCAGATGGGGCAGAGTTCAGTGGTGCACCTGCGCTATCTTATTGGTGGAGGCTATGTAAACCTCTCCAGCCCAAGATCCAGACTGTCATAATGACTCCTGTTACAGTAACAAGACTACTGGAATTGGGCAGCAGCACCACTGAACGTGGGGGACTAAGGGTCATACTTATACTTGTTTTGGGCCGAATTTGTGTCATTTTTTTTACGCAAATTTGGTGCAAAACGAACTCCATATTTATACTTTGCTCTAGACCTGTCTAGCGCCAAATTTATGGAGTTAAAGTCATTTTTTGGACATGGAAACCTACTTTGTGTCAATGAGATGCAAAGTAGGCGTTCCAGTGCAAAAAATCCCTCTGTGGCTTTAGTGCCACATTTATCCCCCGTGCTAAAATCAGGCATGGGGGGATGGGTCAAATAATGGTGCAAAGCTTGCTTTGCACCATTATTTAATGCCTGGGTAAGGGCAGGTGTTAGGGGACCTGTGGGCCTATTTCCATGGTGAAACACCATGAAAAAGGCCCACAGGTGCCCTCCCCAGGCCCCAGGGGCACCCCCACCCACACCACAGGGACAGCAGAGGATGGGGGACCCCATCACAGGTAAGTATAGGTAAGTACAGGTAAGTATTTGTTTTTAAAGTGCCATTGGGGGTCCTGAAATGGACCCCCCTACATGGCACTGGGGGCAATGGCCATGCCCAGGGGACCATGGTCCCCTGTGCTGGCCATTGGGGTGGTGTGCATGACTTCTGTCTTTTCTAAGACAGGAGTCATGTGGTATGGATGGTTTTGCATCAGAAAATGACTCTAGGCAAGTTAGAGCCAGTTTTTTATACTAACCTGCCTAACATCATTTTTTGGTGCAAAACCCCGCCAGCCCCTCTAGGCTAACATCATTTTTGGTATGCTAGCCTACCTTTTGCACCGGCTTGCACCATTCCATGCAAGCTGGTGCTAAACTTTAGTGCAGTTTTGCACCAAAAAGTATAAATCAGGGCCTGAGTCTGATCCTGCGCCGTGTGACAGCTGTTGGCCTATGCCTACCGGCCAGCTAGCACCACCTCATCAGTACCAAAGAGTAAAGGAGATTTTATGCAGCCATTTACATGAAATCTAGATTTCTCAGGGAAACCTTGGTGGACAAGATCTTACCCCTTTCTCTAAGTCACATATGTCTAACACATATAAAAGCAAAACAAAAGCAGGACTAGGTTCTATAAGCTTTATTGAATCAACTGCATTTAATATAAAAAGTAATGTATTGTGATTATAAGGATAATAAAACATAATAAAAGCAAGGCAGTGACAAGGAAAGTGAAACATAGGAAAAGTCCCACCATACTGTCACATTAATAGTTCTAAAATCCCTACCTGCACTACTACTGTTCCATTCAAGAGCATGGCAGTGTAAGCCTTAATCTGCCCATCACACCCCCTAGAAGAAACCCATCCCCCATACCTGTGATTCTAGGTAAAGAAGAGGTATGTTGGTCTACTGACAATCTTCCTACATGGAGGGAGAGAAGGCATCAGGTCTCAGTAAAAAAAACTACAAAGGCGACATGCAGTATGCGATGTCAATAGGCTGGAATTCCCCTCTATCACGTAGGGGGCAGTGAGGTGTTTTATAATAAAATATCTGGTGTTCTGAGAAAACTGCCCTGACATGACAACACATATATTTCTGTGTATGAGAGTTGGGGACATGATAAACGCTTTGAGCTGGCAATACCTCATAGCTTATCACGTTCAGCCTTGAATGAGCACAGAAAGTAAATGTTGTGCAGAGAAAAGAATAACAGAATTCAGTGTGAAAGGACACGCTGATTAAATAATAAAAACATCTCCACTAAAATAAAGCTTTTGCTAAAATTATACTAAGAATAAAAATGCATGTCTAAAAGTGAAAAGGCAAAAGCTTCAGGCCTAGGCTAAAATAACGTGCCTGTGTAATAGCTAAAGTAACCCCATGAAAAGACAAGCTAGGATACGGAAACTCCCAGAACCCAGACTCAGGTTAGGGCCTTTCTTGGCCTGACTGAATACTACAGGAGGTTTGTAATGAACTATGGGATCATTGTGGCTCCCCTGACAGAACTCACCTCTAAGAAACAGCCCAAAATGACAGATGCTTCAGAGAAAGGCCAATCGCGATGGAGCCCTGCTCGGATACACAGAGCAGTAGGCCTTGGTTAAAGTTTTATCTTCAGACTTAGAAAATGCCTTAGAGATTTTCTTCTACGGAGGCACAGTCAAAAGTTGAGGCAATCTGCAATAGAGCCCTTTTCAGAGACACTGCATGGGAGGACTCGTTCAGACTTTTACCTTTGCACTTAAAAACATTTCTGGAGCTTTTCTTCCCGAAAGTCGGACGGAACTCCTTAGCAAACTGATATCGATGCAATGTCATCAGATTGCCTTTCTGCAAGCCCCCGGTCACATCCTGGAAGTTTGGGGCTCCTGTGTTTTTCAGCTGGAAGAACTTGGAATTCAGGCCGGGTCTCGGTTGACAGAGGCCGGCTTGACTCTTGAAATTGGGTCAGTCCACTTATGGAGCTTTTCTTTAAAGTTGCTCCAAATATCTCCAAACTTCTAGATCTTCTTCCAGAAGTACTTTTGGGGTCCTCAAAGTGTCCACAAAATTCCTCCAAGGCTCTAGAAGCTCTGAGTTGCTCCTTGGAAGTTGGGACTTCAGTACCCAGAATGCACCTGGTCAGAATCCTTAAATGGCCACTGGAAACTGGTCAGCTGGGCTATTCTTGCAGGAGTTGATGCAGGGAACTCTTGTTAGCTCCTTTGTACCTGTAGCTGACAGGGAGTCCACTCCTGGAGTTGAAGAATCAAGGCATAGTTGTTTTCTTTATGAAGTCCAAACTGTGCAGCTGGTAAAGTCCTTCTGAGTGCAGGGTCCATATGCAGGCCCGGGGTCCAGCAGGACAGTCCTTCTTCCAGCAGGGATCTCAATTGTGGGGCAGCTCTGCCTTATTTATCCTTGCCCTGGGCTTGGAAAGCAAGGGGGTGCTCCTGTCGAATAGAGTGCAGGCCTCCACCCTCTTTAGTGATCATTTCCCTGTAGGTGTGGCAAAAATCAATCCCAGGAAGCAACATTCTTCAAAAATCCAAGATGGGAGAAAATTCTGTCTTAGAGTTCATATCTTGCTGAGTCCACCCACTGGTGTGGCTACGTTTCCATTAACACACCCCTTTACAGGCCCTCTCCTAGTCTAATCAGGGGGCTCCTAGCTGTCTGGGGCTGCATGAAATGGGGGAGCTCCTTTCTGTCCAAAGTGGCTTTCCCTCATTTGAAGATCAGTTTGGCTACTCTTCTCTCATCCTGTTCTGCCATCTGCTGTAGCAGTTCTCTGCCCACCAGATGCTTCTTTTGTTTCAGCCCAGGCCACTTCACAGCTCAGGCTGACCAATTGGGAAAGGGCACTACGGGGCTAATTTGGTAACTTTCAGAAAGAATTCTAAAACTCTTTCCCTGTGCTAGTTATATTAAATTCAATATTGGCAAGTTGTTGGATTTATTATAACATTTACTTTGGTACCACCAAGCTATTTTTAGCTTGTCACTATTGAAAATAAGACTTTTTTTTTATTTTCAAATAAAGTCTCCAGTGTTAGCCTATGGGACCCATTCACTGCAATGGGGAAAACTATTTATTTTTTTCCCTCACCTGGGCTTTTAAAACATATTTTATAAAGCCCCTGCTTATATTTACACTGTACCCAACACTGGGGGCACTATGATCAGACTTTAGGCGTGAGGTATATTTAAAAAGAAGGTAGTTTAGGACCTTGGAAGTACTTTTATTCAAAAGTCGAATATGGGGTTACATTTAACTTAAAAGCAGCCAGCAATGCAGAGCTGACTTTAACATGACACCAGGGACCACAGCAGTACAGCCAGGGTGCCCTATCTATCCTGGGGGCCCTGAACCTACATGCCCTACCATATACTGGGGACATATAGGTAGGTTGTCAGAGTCAATTATAATTATGCCTAATTTGCATATACCATTTTACACAGAGCACTGGCCTAGGGACTGGTTAGCAATGCCCAGGGCAGTCAGAGTCAGTAACCACAAGTATCAGTTCATATGTTTGGGGGGTGATCAGGCAAAAAAGGATAACTTTCCCACAAAGGTGCACGCCTCCACCTAATAATAATTCACATTCCTGCAAATGTTGATGATTATTCAGAGTTTCCAGGCATGGACTCAGGGTGTTGGTCTGTGTTTAGCCGGCTACTAGATGAAATCTCATGGTGAGATGTTCTTGCTGAAGATCACTACTTTTGTCTTATGGATGTTGAGCTTTAGGCAGGCAGTGAACTTGTTTCTTGTGTTAGGAGTCTTGTCACAGAAGAAATGTATGAGTTGAATGTCATCTAAGTAGGAAAGGATGTTGATTTCTTCTGCATGAATAAATTTCACCAGAGGAATCGTGTCTGCGTTGAAGATGGTGGGTGTTAGAAATTATGTTTCTAGCTGGCTTAGGTATTCACAATGTCCAAGCAGGAACCACAATCCTAGTCAGGGCCCAAACACACCCTAGGGTAGCCTGTGCTCACTCTCTGGTAGTTTGGCACTCAGCATTCAGGCTTAACTTAAGAGGCAATGTATAAAGATTTTGTCTAATACTTCAAACAGTAAAACAGTGAAAACACCACACAAAAATAATCCACAGCAAGTTAGAAAAATAGAGCATAATGTAATGGAGAAAATGGGCTGAAAATGACAAAACTCCAATAGGTAGAAGTCAAGATATGTATTGTTAAAGATTAATATGCAAAATAGTTCTTAAAAGCATAAAGTGCCAAAGCGCCAAATGGAGATATCTCGCCACACTAGACTGGGTTAAATCCAAAAGTTCAGGCCAACTTCCATTGGAGCATGGGTCGGATACAGTCCCAGATGAGTCCAGGTGAAGTTTTACCTTCTCAAGAATTGATCCAAGAGTCCCATTCACATGGAAGAAGTACACCGGGAGAAAGGGGAGCGTTGATGGTGGTAGTCTGCTGCCACTAAGAGTTGGCTGGGTGTCACAGATGGGCAGATGGGAGCTTTGCAGTCACAAGTGTCGCTACTTGGTGTGTGAGGAAATTAACTTAGAGCGTCTCATGTTGATTTCATGGGTGAGCGTTGTGGTTCCGGTGTGAGCGGCCCATTTGCAGTGGCAAAGAGCCCAAAAGCTTGATTTCAGGAGCCAAACACCACTTCCAAGGGCCCATGAATGGAGAGAAACCTCTTGGGGGTCAGCCACTGGTTGAAGATGGATCAAGGAGCTTTAGCAGGTGAGTTGAAAGTCTTTTGTGTCCCTGAGACTTCAGAATACATGAGGCAAGCCAGCAAGCCCTTGGATTCACTTTTGTTCTGGGATGTAGAGATGTAGGTCCAGTCCTTCTCACTTCCAGGCAAGAGAGCGGATGGCAGCAGGTCAGCTCAGCAAAGCAGGAGTCCAGCAGAGTAGAAGTCCAGCAGAGCAGCAGTCCTCGTGGCAGCACAACAATCCTTCTTCCTGGCAGAGTATCCAGAGGTCCAGAGGTATACTGAGTTGGTGGTGTCAGAAGTCCAGTACTCATACCCAGTTGTGCCTTTGAAGTGGGGGAGACTTCAAAGAGAGGTCTTTAAAGGGCACAGAGACCCTGCCCTTTCTGCTGTGGTTCCAGACTCGTTACACAGGAGTATGCAGCCCTTTGTGTGGGGCAGCACACAGCCTATTCAGGAGTAAGCGTCAGCTCCTTCCTCCCGTCCTGCCCAGGATGGCCCATTAAGCTGTGGATGGCCCATCGGTCACACCTAAGCTTCCTTTGTGTGTGGTAGTCTAGAGGGAATGCACACAACCCAGCTGTCAGCCACCCCAGATGTGTATTCAGAGACAGGCAGAAGTCAACAAATGTTTAAAGTAAGAAAATGCCAACTTTCTAAAAGTGGCATTTCCAGAATTACAATTTAAAATCTGACTTCACCATAGGTTGTGATTTTAAATTGTGATTCCAGAGACACAAGACTTGGGGGTCCTGTCTTTTCCCAATTAGAAATTACACTTGGAAAATGTAATAAGTCAATCCCAATGTTGTCCTATGGGAGAGATCGGCCTTGCAGTCGTGAATAATGAATGTAAGAGTTTTTTTACTACTAGGACATGTAAAACTTAAAAGTACATTTCCTACTTTTTAAATATACTGTACCCTGCCCTTGGGCTTTCCAGGCCCTACTTCAGGGGTGACTTACTTGTATTAAAACGGATGGTTTGGACCTGGGCAAGGAAGTTAACTTGCCAAGTCGGCATTGCTATTCAGAACTGCGCACACAGGCTCTGCAATGTTTAAAGGGCTATTTAAGTGGGTGACACAATCAGTGCTGTGGGCCCACTAGTTGCAGTTAATTTACAGGCCCTGGGCACAGGTAGTGCACTTTACTAGGTGCTTATAGGTAAACTAAATATGCTATTTGTGGATAAGGTAATGTTATCATGTTTTAAGCAGAGAGCATGTGCACTTTAGCACTGGTTGGCAATGGTAAAGTCCCCAGAGTCCTAAAGGCAGGAAAAACAAATTCAGCAAAAAGCAGAGGGAAAATGCAAAAAGTCTGGAGATGAGCCTGCAGAAAGGGCCATTTCTAACAGCAACCCTCGCTACGCACTTTCTACACAACAGTGTTTGTGCACCAGCTAAAGGATGCATGCAGTGTATTGGGCTCAGTCCCAATCGCTCCTGCGCACGCCACAGGTTGTCTTCAGCAGGAGTTCATCACCTTCTGAGGGTTCAGTACAATATCGTGGCCTTGAAATATGTCCTTGTGGCCAACACCCTCTATGCATTGGGAAACGCTGGTTAGGTACCAGTGGGGGGTATGGTATAGAGCCTGGATGTGAGGAAGTTTGGGAGCCTCTAGGATGCTGAGCGCTGGACCATTCTAGAATATGATCAAAACCCCTGAAGCTTGCTGGAAAAACAAAGGTTAAAGTGGCAGTATAGCTAGGTATTGAAACAAGAACTAATGATAAAAAAATCCAAATACCACTGAAATATGCAGTATAAAAACAGTTATAGTTTAGTCAACTATAACTTGCATGCACATCTTTCACTGCTGTGATCTTAGTTTTTCCATTGCCATGGGGTTTTTATTGCGATTATTGTAGTTATTGATCACATGTGTACATGCAGCTCCTCATTCAAGTTGTGTCCCTAGAGAGTTCATGTTTTTGTTAGTATTTTCATTTTGATGTCCTCTGCCATCAGTTGCTTTTTTTACAGCTATCCTTTCTTGAATGTGCTTCAATATGCCTTATTGCATAATAATGTAAGATTTCAAGTTTCTTCCTATGTCCTACCCAGAAGTGGGTTGCTAGAGGGTAACTCCTGTCCTGAGGCCAGATGTAGAAAGCGTTTTGCATGGCGCAAACTGCGAAATTCGCAGTTTGCGCCATGCAAAACATGCATCGCAATGCACATTTCCATTTTGCGAGTCAGTGCCGACTCGCAAAATGGGAATGCGACTCGCAAATAGGAAGGTGTGTTCCTTTCCTATTTGCGATTCGCACCGTGATGCAGAATTGCTTTGTGACTGCGAACGCGGTCGCAAAGCAATTCGCAGTTAGCACCCATGTCAAGTGGGTGCTAACTCATTCGCAAAAGGTTAGGGGTCCCCATGGGACCCCTTCCCCTTTGTGAATGTCACCCAAAATATTTTTTCAGAGCAGGCAGTGATCCAATGGACCACTACCTACTCTGAAAAAACGAAACCAATTGGTTTAATTTTTTATTTTGTATTGCAACTCATTTTCCTTTAAGGAAAACGGGCTGCAATAAAAAAAAAAAAAACTGCTTTATTAAAAAAGCAGCCACAGACATGGACAGAGAGGTCTGCTCTCTCCAGCAGGTCACCATCCCTGTGAGTGCAGGGAATCGCAAGGGGGTCGCATATTGCGACCCACCTCATTATTATTAAAGAGGTGGGTCTTTGTGACCCCCTTGAGATTCGCAGAAGGTGTCTGAGACACCATTCTGCATATGATTTTGCGACTCGGAAATTGCGAGTCACACCGACTCGCAATTTCCGAGTCGCAAAATCGTATCTTGCTACACCTGGCCCTTAGTTCTTTATTACACATGTGTTGTAGAATCTTCAGCTTCTCTTTCTTACTGGTGCTCCCAATATATTTTTTGCATCTACATTCAATTACAGATATGACGTGATTAGTGTTCATTTCTTGTTATGTTCTTCCCTTCAAAAGTCTGGAATTCTCTTTTATCGATTCCATTCTTGCATGCTTTTCATAGATTACACCCCCAAAAGTCTGTGTTCTTCTCCAGCAGCCAGTCATAATGTAATCACATCTTTCTGGGTCCATATAGCTTCTGGTCAATTGATCAGTGAGGAGGCTATCTTTCTGTAGGTGATATTGAGGTGTAGATCGATTTGAGATCATTTCGGAGGTTTTCATCCATGCATAATAGATTCCATTGTTTTTGTATGAATATTGTATGTCATGATGAGTTTGCAGGGTGCCTTTATATACTGATTCATAGTTTGTTTATTCTGTACCATTTGTGTTAGGAATATGTCTCTTCTTTTTAAAATGCTCTTTTCATTGCATTTCCTAACTATTCACTAGGCTACTCCAACATTTCTCTATATGGAATGCTGCAACTGAATGTTTAGGGTTGCCACGGGTTTTTAGCGCAAATTTTATAACCTTACTTTTGTATAACTTTACGTAACCTTTGTTTTGACTTTCAGTTTGTGCGACTGCCACTGGGGAGTTATACGTAGGACTGTGTGTCCACAGAAAAAGCATTTTTTGGTTAGCTAATAACTTTGACATCTTTTCACAATCCTCCCAAAAAATTTAGAAAGTGTTTTTTTTTTTGGTTACACATTCATGGAAAGTTTAGGGGTATTCATTCAAGCTTGGGCCGAGCAAAAATGGGGGTTCCAAAATACAAAATGTAAAATCCACCTTGCACTTTCCATAGAGGTTTTTAAACAGTGCTAGCACAATAACTGCTGAACAGAACTACACCAGATTTGGAAGAAAGCTAGATCATGTTCCAGAAAGAGCATTTTGTTTTGATTTGGTGTAAATCTGTTACAATTGTTTTGACAAATTAAGGTTTAAAAAATATTTGCATTTCTAGACAGTTGGGACGAGGGGTTCACACAAGCACAACTTAAAAAATATAATGTTCTGATTGGCCTGTTTTTTCTTTTTTTTTGGGAGGACCCAATGGGAGCAAGAACTCTTATTGGCTGGCCACAATATGAAAGAAAATGTTGCAGCAGCCATTACAGGACTTGAAAACGTAGCCCCCATCCTGAAAATGGTAAAAATGTATTAGGGGACAGGATAGGCACTGCTTTTTACCTCACATATAATCGCACTCATGAAGTGTTCAGTGACGTTATTGATAGCATGCTTAGGACAACTAAACTGACATCATTGGTAACAACACTGTGCATGGCAATGGTGCTGGATGCATTTACTTTAGGGCACTTTAGGGCACAATTTACAGTTGCTTGAGATAACTATAACTGATATGTTCCCTTAACTGTAATGTAACTTCAACATTTGTTTTTTACAATGACTTGCTAAGGGTTTTTCTTTCATAAATTCCAGGAAGATATAATTAGAACTTCTAAATATAAAAATGTTGCATTTAACAGATTTTTTTCACCTAATTTTTCTGTACTTGTTTTAACTTATTATAACAATTTTAAGGGGATGTCATTTAAATAATGCTGACCTACTAGCTTTGTCAAAGGTTCAGAATATCAGTATCTGAAACATACATCTATAGGCTTTTTCAACGAGTCAGCACATCAATATATATATAAAGCAGACCTATTGGCTCGGTCAAAAAGTCAGCACAATAATTTATCAATAACTATAATCCAATGCACACACGGCAACGCTCAATAATAATTGTCACAAAAATATTTTAATGAAGGTATTTTTAATGAAACAACTATAAACATTAGTCTTTTATCACTCTTTAGGCCACATATTGCATTCAGAAAAACAACCACAAGGTGTGCCACACTCCAGCTTAAAAGCATACAGCTTCAGTCCGAGTACTTTGAAAACAATCCCAAGCTCTACTGGTATCATGTATTCAATGACTAGGCGACCTACTGCTGTGCTCCCTGAAACCCCCCACAGCATTTAAATAGATCATTTGTGGGGCCAGTACTCCTCCTTGGGGTACCACAACAAATATAAAAATGGAAAATAAGGCTGTTGCATGGCATTATAGGGCACTGCTTTCTAGAGCAGTGAATAATTGATGTGCGGCTACCCTCTGCCTTGCAAGACTATGTGGGATTTCTTTTAAATTATGGGTGCCCTGGTCCCACTGGGGAACCCAGACGTCACCACAATATTCGGGGCTGCAGGGAGAGGCTCAAAGTTCATCCACATCCACCAAGGGGACATTGTTCATCATTGGAACTATCTTTGCATGAACTGACCTGCTAGAAGTATCCCCTAATTTGTTTTGCTATACATAACATATCACTGACCTATTAACGCCCTTTAAGTCAATGTCTTTTAATGAGCAGCCTTCTATTTTAGGAGATACCTGTCACAGATATGGGGACATGATAGGTGAGGAGGATCATTATTTCTGAGCGAGTCACTGAAACATTTTAGTGAAAGATAGGTTGTGGTTAATATTCCTCGAAAGACACTAGCATTTAGATAAAAAAATCACAGGCATTCATGACAAACACATTTATGATGTTCATTTGAAAAAAAACACTGAAATTCACCAGTTGTGTTTTAATATAACTTGTTCTTCAAGGAACTACTCACGTCTTCACCCATTTTGTTCCAGATGAAATCACATATGACGTCATCAGTGACCACTGGTTGACATCACATATTAAGTTAAAATTGGCATACATTTTTAGATCATAGAAGAATGCAATGGGCAGTATGAGTGGTTGGTGTGAAGTCTGTGTTTTCCTACACTGGTTCCCTATTTTTAGCACAGCCATTCAGACAGTGGTGATTTATTGTGACACTCCTCAATAAGAGATGATCTTGGCCGATGTATACTTTGTATGCAATAAAGAGACCAGTCCAAATTAATTTAAAGAATATTTTTAAACGTGCTGGCACCCGTAACATAGAATGTAGGAGAATCTGCGTTTACGTTCCCCTCACACATACATAATTCACTATTTTACAGCCCACACTCCAAGGTTTCCAAAACCATCTCCCTGGCAAATAGGGCTTGTTAGACCTGACAACCTTAGGTTGGTCACGCCTAACTTTTTGCCTGCCCCCCTCCACTTTTTGGACGCTGTTTTTGCTGGTTTTAGGATTCTGCGCACTTTACCACTTCTAACAAGTGCCAAAGTGCACATGCTCTCTCCCTTAAAACATGATGACATTGGCTCATACCCAATTGGCTTATTTAATTTACCTATAAGTACCTAGTAAAGTGCACTACATGTGCCCAGGGCTTGTAGATTAAATGCTACTAGTGGGCCTGCAGCACTGGTTGTGCCACCCACATACGTAGCCCCTTAACCATGTCTCAAGCCTGCCATTGCAAGGCCTGTGTGTGCAGTTTCTCTGCCAATTCGACTTGGGATTTCAAAGTACTTGCCAAGCCTTAAACTCCCCTTTTTCTACATATATCGCCCTTAAGGTAGGCCCTAGGTAACCCATAGGGCAGGGTGCTATGTAGGGAAAAGGCAGGACATGTACCTGTGTAGTTTCTATGTCCTGGTAGTGTAAAACTCCTAAATTCGTTTTGCACTTCTGTGGGGCCTGCTCCTTTCATAGGATAACATTAGGGCTACCCTCATATACTGTTAGAGTGATGGATTCTGATCTGAAAGGAGTAACAAGGTCATATTTAGTATGGCCAGAATGGTAATACAAAATCCTGCTGACTGGTGGACTTGGATTTAATATTACTATTTTAGAAAAGCCACTTTTAAAAAAGTGAGCATTTCTCTGTACTTAAATCCTTCTGTGCCTTACAATCCACGTGTGGGTGGGTTAGTTGACAGCTCCCTTCTGCATGTCACTCAGACAACCCCAAACACAGGATGCTCAGTCAGACCTGCACACATCTGCATTCTGAATGGGTCTTCCTGGGCTGGGAGGGTGGGGGGCCTGACACTTACATGTCAAAGGACAGTGGACTGCCAAACCCCTTACTGTGACCCTGGCAGACAGGATGGAACTGAAAGGGGACCTTGTGCACTTCTAAGCCACTCTTTGAAGTCTCCCCCACTTCAAAGGCACATTTGGGTATTTAAACAGGGCCTCTGACCCTACCAACTCAGACACTTCTTGACAAGATACCTACTGGGAAAGGAACTCTGAACCAGAACCTGCAACCTGCCAAGAGAAGCTGCCTGGCTGCCAAAGGGACTCACCTGACTGCTTTGTTGAAAAGGACTGCTGCCTTGATGTTGCCCAGATGCCTTGTTACCCTCTGGCTCTGCTGAGAAGTGCTCTCTAAGGGCTTGGATTGAACTTGCCTCCTGTTTCTGAAGTCTCGTGGCCAAAAAGACTTAGGTGGTCATTACAACCCTGGCGGTTGGTGTTAAAGCGGCGGTAAAACAGGCAACAGGCCGGCGGTAAAAAAAATGGAATTACAACCATGGCGGAAACCGCCAACATAGACAGCCACTTTAACACTCCGACCGCCACGGCGGTACAAACAAACACCGCGACGGTAACCGCCAACAGACAGGCGGAGGACAATGTACCGCCCACAAAATTACAACCCACCAATCTGCCACCTTTTCCGGGGCGGATTCACCGCAAACAAAAACACGGTAGAAACAGGACTTCGAAGGGAAAACGCTCACCTCTACACACCCCACGAGGAACCAGGACGCCATGGAACCGGAGCTCCAAATTCTTCCAGCCTTTATGTTCCTGCTCCTCTACCAGGATCACGAACGCCGGCGGCGAAGACCACAGTGAGTACTGCACCTACGACACAGGGGAGGGGGGAGGGAAAAAACAGTGACACACACACGCAACACGAAAACCCCCCACCCTCACCCACTACAACACACACACAAGTACATGTTGATACATCACAGTTACACCCCCCAGGACACCCCTGGAAGAATGCAAGGACAAAAGGAAATGAGTCGAATGATTGTAATATATTAAAATACAGTAATCAAAAATATTTACATATATACACATTTACACTATGAACAATTATATACACCAAGAACACAAGTCCGAGGGATTCCACCATCATAGTCTGTGGATCACTGGGCCCAAAAAGCATGGGGGAGGCCCACACTCAATACCCGATCAAAACAGAGAGAACACTGCAGGGGCATCAGATAGAAATAAAACAGGCACCTCAGGGGGAATGGAAGGGGGGCACCTCAGCTGGTTGAGTGCACAACGCCAGATCCACGAGGGGGCTCCATGCCCATTGATGTATCCTGGGGAGTGCAAAGCCACAGTCTCACAAGTCTCTACAGTGGGTGGTTTGCCCACTGTTCAATCCTGGGGAGTGCAAAGCCACAGTCACTCAAGTGGATAACAGTCTCCACTGGTTCTGGAGGGGGCCTTGTGCCCAGAGTGCTTCATCCTGCCAAGGACAGAGGTAGTGGATGTATCTCTCCACTGGTTCTGGAGGGGGCCTTGTGCCCAGACTGCTTCATCCTGCCAAGGACAGAGGTAGTGGATGTATCTCTCCACTGGTTCTGGAGGGGGCCTTGTGCCCAGAGTGCTTCATCCTGCCAAGGACGGAGGTAGTGGATGTATCTCTCCACTGGTTCTTGAGGGGGCCTTGTGCCCAGAGTGCTTCATCCTGCCTGTGGCGGACTCAGTAGCGTCAGAATCATTTGTGCTGACTGGCCTGCGGCGCTGCTGGCGGCGGTGTCCTGGGCAGCGGTGCTTGTGGCGGTGTCCTTGGCAGCCCTGCTTGTGGCGGCAGTGTCCTGGGCAGCGGTTTAGCTGCTGGAAGTCTTGTTCTGCCCTGCGGGGCTGTTGGCGGCGGTGTCCTGGGCAGCGGTTCAGCTGCTGGCGGTTCTGTCTGTGGCTGCAGGGCAGCTGCTGGCGGTCGCTTCCTGGGCAGCGGGGCTGCTGGCGGTTTTGTCTGTGGCTGCGGGGCTGCTGCTGGTGGTCGCTTCCTGGGCAGCGGGGATGCTGGCGGTCCTGTTTGTGGCAGCGGGGCTGCTGCTGGCGGTCGCTTCTTGGGCAGCGGGGCTGCTGGCGGTCCTGTCCGCCGTACTGATCTTCCCAGACTTGTCGCTTTTACTGTGCCCCTTTCCCCTCTTGGATGGTGTCGCAGCTGTCTCCACACTCCCAACTGGACCCCTGGTAGCGGGTTTGGTAGCTGGTATCTTTCCCCTCTCCCGCCGGGCACTGTCCAACTTTTTATGCTTGACAGGTGGGGGACTGTCCGTGCTCTGGCTCCTTGCCACACTGCCTGCCCTGCTGCCTGGTGCACTCCATAATCCGGTGATTACAAGGCTATGGCTGATTTCTGCACACATGGATGTCACAGGAGCCTGACTAGGTGTAGTTGGCACTGTACACAGGTGGGGTGGGGTGCCACAGGGCCTATCTGAAGTAGGGAACTTAACTACCAAACTCGCCCTGGCCTAGGGGAGCCCATAGCCCACCTCCCCCACCCAGACACCTAAAATGCACTCTGAATCAGCAGAATGAGAGTGTACTCACCCCTTGTGTCTGCTGTGATGCCCTCAAGCGCCCATCCAACTCCGGATAGGTCACCGCCAGGATCCTGAACATCAGGGGGGTCATGGTGCGACGGGCACCCCTCCCACGTTGGGAGTCCATCCCCAGCTGAGCCTTCACCGTCTTCTTGCTCCAGTGGCGAATGTCCTCCCTTCTTTTCCGGCACTGGGTGCTCCATCTGTGGTAGACCCCCAGGGTCCGGACTTCCTTGGCGATGGCACTTGCAGTCTAGGTCCTCTCCTGTCAAAGATCAGGTATCAAGTGATTAAACAGAGAGAAAATGGCGGTCACGCCCACGGCGGTGCTCCTGGGACCCATAGGGCCCAATGTTAACCAATGCAGAATTGCGCCGCTGTCTTCGACTGCCTACCGCAACGGTGTACAAAGCCAGCGCAGTTACCTCATATTCCCCTGCCCCACTTTACAGGTCAGGCAGCCGCCATTTCAGGGGCCCACATGGCATTATTTTTGACTGCGTCACACATACCTTGGCCTTGCCTAACCACTCATACAGGCAAATTTAGATTTACGAATATTTTCAGAGTAAGCTGTGTTTACGTACCTCAGAGTTGGTTGACTCTCTGCTCGCTGTTCTCCTCCATAGGCACCGTCTGCTGGGGCATGTGAGGAGATGGCGGCATCCTCCGGTGTACAGACCGCTGGTGGACCTATCGACAATGGAGGAAAGACATGTGATCATCACCTACAGGCTTGATCGTGCCACAATCCAGGAACTGTGTGCCCAGTTGGAGCCAGACCTGATGTCAGCTATCTGCCATCCCACAGGAATCCCCCCTCAAGTGCAGGTGCTGTCAGTACTCCATTTCCTAGCAAGTGGGTCTTTTCAAACAACAGTGGCCATAGCATCAGGGATGTCCCAGCCTATGTTTTCCAACGTGTTGTCCAGAGTGCTGTCTGCCCTGCTGAAACACATGCGGAGCTACATCGTTTTCCCTCAGGTGGAGGATTTGCCTACAGTGAACCGTGACTTCTATGCCCTGGGACATATCCCCAACATCATAGGTGCCATTGATGGGACACATGTGGCCTTGGTACCACCACGCAGGAGTAAACAGGTGTACAGAAACCGGAAGAGTTATCATTCGATGAATGTGCAGATGGTGTGTTTGGCAGACCAGTACATCTCCCATGTTAATGCAAAATTCCCTGGCTCAGTGCATGACGATTACATCCTGCGGAATAGCAGCATCCCTTATGTGATGGGGCCACTCCAGAAGCACCGGGTGTGGCTATTAGGTGGGCCCCTGGACCCAAATCAGTGGGAATAGTTGTCTGGGTCTGTGGATGTCCCTATGAGTCAATGTGTGTCTAGCAGTTGTCCCTCGCCATTTGCAGGTGACTCTGGTTACCCCAACCTCTCATGGCTACTGACCCCAGTGAGGAATCCCAGGACAAGGGCAGAGGAACGCTACAATGAGGCCCATGGGAGAACTAGGAGGATTATAGAGCGGACCTTCAGCCTCCTGAAGGCCAGGTTCCGGTGCCTCCATATGACAGGTGGTTCCCTATTCAACTCACCAAAGAAGATGTACCAGCTCATCGTGGCCTGCTGTATGCTTCACAACTTGGCTTTGCGATGGCAGGTGCCTTTTCTGCAGGAGGATGGTCCAGGTGGAGGTGTTGTGGCAGCTGTGGACCCTATGGACAGTGAAGGCAAGGAAGCAGAAGAAGAGGACATCGACAATAAGAACACGAGGATCATGCAATACTTCCAGTGAGACACAGGTAAGAAGACAACACTGCCTGCTACATCTGATTTAAATGTACTACCTCTCTACTGTCTGTCATTTTCACCCAGTGTATGGTCACTGAGTTGTCTCTTTCCCTTACGATTTCACAGATGTGGGTCCCACTGTGTGACATCTGCTTTGTTTCCTCATGGACTAGAGCTGTGTGACATAGGTATGTTGACATTACATTTGAAAGAGCATTTTGCCACTGTAATTGCTAATACACTATTTCGAAATCACAGACAGACTCCTGATTGTTTTGTGCTTTAAGGGTGTTTATTTAAGTGTTCAATGTTGGAGGGGGTTGTAAAATGGTGAGGGGTGATGGTGGAGGAATGTCCATGGCAGAGTCCAGTCTATTAGTCTCACAGGTGCATTGTCCAAAGGGGCATAGGAAGTGGAGCTGGCGCAGTTTAAGGATGGACAGGGTGACAAGGTGGGACAAAAGGATGACAATCAGGGTGGTCTCATTTCTTGGCGTGGGTCTTGGCATTGTTCTCTGTCTTTGTCCTGGATCTCAGGGACCGCTTGTGGGGTGGCTCCCCATCTGCAGGGGGTGGGGTGCTGGTGTCGTGGTCCTGTGGCGGTGCCTCCTGTCCACTAGCACCGGCGGAGGTGGTGGGCAGTTCATCGTCCAGGCTAGTGTCAGGGGCCCCTTGTTGTGCCACAGTGTCCCTCCTGGTGTTGAGGAGTTCCTTCAGCACCCCTACAATGGTGCCCAGGGTGGAATTGATGGATCTGAGTTCCTCCCTGAACACCAAATACTGTTCCTCCTGCAGCCGCTGGGTCTCCTGAAACTTGGCCAGTACCGTTGCCATTGTCTCCTGGGAATGGTGGTAGGCTCCCATGATGTTGGAGAGGGCCTCATGGAGAGTGGGTTCCCTGGCGTTGTCCTCCCCCTGTCGCACAGCAGCCCTCCCAGTTTCCTTGTGTTCCTAGGTCTCTGTCCCCTGAACCGTGTGCCCACTACCACTGCCCCCAGGTCCCTGGTGTTGTCAGGGTGGTGGGTTATCCTGGGTTCCCTGTAGTGGTGGACACACTGCTGCTTGACGTATCCTGGGGACAGAGGTATGGGCCCGCTGGGTGGGTACTGTGCTGGTGTTTCCAGAGGGGGCAAGCTCTGTAGTGGCCTGTGCCAGTGTGAGTGGAACCGACTGACCCAAGGTCCCAGATGGGCCGGGCTGGTCATCTAGATTCAGTTGGACAGAGCTGCTGTCATCACTGTGAGCCTCTTCTGTGGGTGGAGTGGACATGTCTGGACCCTCCTGTCCGGTGAGGTTGGGTAGGGGTCCTGCAGGGGTGTAAAGGCATGATTATTGCATCTGTATGTGCCATGGTGTGCAATGTGTGGGTGACCGTGTACCCCAGTGCTTGCATTCTTGTGTAGGACCTTGTGTGATGATGGTTTAGGGGGGTGTATGGGTATGTGCAGTGGCCATGCATTGGTGATGGGTGTCCATGCTTTGGTGTTGCATGTAGGGCTTGGTGTTGGGATGGGTGGTTTGTGATATTGGGCCATGTGTGAGGAGTAGGAGTGATGGGGTGAGGACAAGGGTGGGGGTATGTGATGGCATGCAGGTAGGGTGGGGGATGTAATAGTAAATATTTGACTTACCAGAGTCCATTCCTCCAGCTACTCCTGTGAGGCCCTCAGGATGCAGAATAGCCAAGACCTGCTCCTCCCATGTTGTTAGTTGTGGGGGAGGAGGTGGTGGTACCGCGATGTGGTGTCTTGAGACCACGGAACACACCTTCCCCCGTAGGTCGTTCAACCTCTTCCTGATGTCATCCCTATTTCTTGGGTGCTGTCCCACTGCGTTGACCCTGTCCACGATTCTTCGCCATAGCTCCATCTTCCTAGCTATGGAGGTGTGCTGCACCTGTGATCCGAATTGCTGTGGCTCTACCCGGATGATTTCCTCCACCATGACCCTGAGCTCCTCCTCAGAGAACCTGGGGTGTCTTTGCCGTGCCCTGGGGTGGTGTTGGTGATGTGTGGGGTGGTGTGTGCTGTGATGTGTGGGGTGATTTTAGAGGTGTGTTGTGTGAGGTGCGTGGATGCTATGTGGGTGATGGTGTTGAGTGCCTGTGGATGCTCGTTTGTAGATGGCGGTGTCTCTCTCTGGCCTTCTTTCTCAATTTTGGTCAAAAGGGTTTGTGGGTGATGTGGGTGTGTGTTTTATATTGTATTGGGTGTGTGGCAGTGGTGTGTGTATGTGTGTCAGGTGTGTGTATTTTGAAATGTCCAATGTGGTTGTGTTTTGCATATGTGTGTGTATTTTGAGAGCGGCGGTGAGTACCGCCAATGGAATACCGCGATTGAAAGACCGCAGCGTGGATTCGTGGGTTCTGATAGTGTGGGCGTATTCCTGTTGGCGTGACGGTGGAGGATTTTTTATCGCCAGTTTATCACTGACCTTTGGTGTGTCGGACTTGTGTGGGTGTCTAGATTTTGGCAGATTCCGGGCTTTGGGTCATAATGACCGTGGTGGAATTCTGCGGCCACGGCGGTGTGTTGGCTGTCTTCTGCCCGGCGGTATGCGGCTTTTACCGCCAATGTTGTAATGACCCCCTTAATCTCTGCAAAGAACTCCTTGTGAGGCAAAGTTTCAAAGCAGAGCCTGCCAGAAACGATGCACAGCCTGCATCGCAGTGAGAAAATCACCGCACGCCGAACCGGAACAATGTAGCCCTGCTCCCCGAGAGGTGATCGACGCAGCACCAGCTTTGCAACCGGAACATTGACACACGGCCCACTAGATCGATGCATAGCCGAGCCGCAACGATGCAGCCCAACTTCCTGTGAGAAGAATCAACTCTGCGCCTGTTTTACAACGGAAATTTCCCTGCATCGCCCACCGGATCGACGCAGTTCCTGTGACTTTGTCCTGTACGCCCAGGATTTCTAAGCATCGTCCCCAGGGCATCTAAATACCCCACAACCTGAAGAGGATCCAAGTCCGCGCACCGGAAATCGAAGCACAGCCCTTGCTGCGTGGAAAATATCGACACATCGTCTGTGTGCGCCCGGAGAAACCGACGCACACCTCCCAGTTTTCCACTCATCTCCCCCTCTGCTGTCCCTTGCGGATAATTTAGACGCAAACCAGGTACTTTGTGCTTGCAAGAGACATTTATTGCTTTTAAGAACTTAAAACTCTTTTTATCATTTTCTAAAGGGATATTTCAACATGTACTTATCAAATCTTGATTGTTTTGACCTTATTTTAGCCAGATAAATATTCTGTATTTTTCTAAACCTGTGTGGTGTATTTTTGTGGTGTTGATACTGTGTTATTGCATGATTTATTGCACAAATACCTTACACATTGCCTTCTAAGTTAAGCCTGGTTGCTCAGTGCCAAGCTACCTGAGGGTGGGTACAAGATAATTTGGTTTGTGTGTGACTTACCCTGACTAGAGAGAGGGTCCTTGCTTGGACAGGGGGTAACCTGACTGCCAACCAAATACCCCATTTCTAACAGGGCTTATATAGTATGCTTCACAATGCTAACAGTTGGATGATGGAGTATGCCAGAGTTAGCTTGTTCCTTTGTTAATATATAGGTGAACTGTACCTTGATGTTTCAACAGTTGATCCAAGGGAGGATGTCCAGTCTAGCTCTCCTTTTAGATAGATCCTCCCATCTTGCCCCTTGTTTCACCAAATCACTTTAGATGACACAGGAGCAGTAGCTCCTTACCAACAAAATAAATATTTAATACAAATCACACCCTCTCTTGGTAAGGTAATTTAAAATTAACCAGACTATTTATCAAAAGTGATAGAGTAATGAAGTTAGAATGTAGTGAATCTACTGAAAATGGTAAGCTTTCATTTGATCCTTTGGGAAATGTGGTGTAAATTTAAGTTTCTGTTTATTTCAGTGGGAAAATACCCTTGTTTCACATGGGGGAGGTGTGTTGGACTGGCCATATTACTGTCCCTGCAGTCAAACCATGCTGCACATTTTGACAGATTTGTGCATTGGGTATGTCCATGCAAGGATGGTGGGCTCAAACCACAAAGCAACTCAGACTTTTCACAAGTTCATGCCTCCATTAAGGCAGCGTTATGCAAAGACATACAGTGAAAACTGAACTAAAACAAATAGAGTGACTAAATGAGCATGAAAAGGGAAATAAAAGATGCAAGGAATAAGGGTCAGATTTACAAGGCCCTACCCTCACTTTTTGTGGCTCAATGCCACCTTGTAAATATAGGCACTTTCATCGTAGTTTTCTGAGGGGTGTGTAATGGGTGTTGCAGTGGGTGTTACACCGCAGCACCCATTGCTTTTGACGCTGCCCCAGATTTTCAAGAAGGCGTAAATCTGTGGCAGCCCCAAAAATTCATGCCACCCCTGGGGCATGGCACAACGAGGAGGAATACTTTTATTCCTCCTAATTTTTTTCATTTTTCCATGTGAATTCTGCAAAACACACAGAAAGAGCGAAAGGCCATGAATGAATGAATGTTTATGTGTAGGAAGGAATACCTTTCTGCACATAAACACTCAATCCCCTCAACACAGACACCCTTGCACTACTGTGCAAGGGTGCCTGCTTTGGCGCAGGCAGTTAAATTTAGCACTGGTGCAGGGTGAAAACACAGGGATGCACCATATTTTAATGTACATATATGTAAATACATTGCATCCCTGGGTTTCTAAAGTGACGCAGTGCAGCACTGCAAATTTTGGTGCAGCACCGCACTGTGCCACATTTTAGTAAATCTTGCCCTCAGTTTCCCAAAATGCTGTGAGACCTAACTGAAGGTAGCTGTTCTTCTTTCCTTGAGTACTCTGTCTTCAGAACGTAGATTCTGGAGTCAGTGGTCTGCAGGGTGGAGTTGCTCCTCTTCTAAAACAGGATTCAGGTGACACAAAATTGGGATTGTGCAGAATATTTTGCAAAAGTCTTCATTGTCACCCTTACCAAAGTTTGCATAGTCTTTTTAATCAGTTCTACAAGGACTCATTTTCCTCTTTGCATTTGGCACATCAAAAAGATGTTTACTCTAATTACGCTCTACTAGGGTAAAAACTGCTGGGTGGAATTGTACTTTACCTCACCTGGTTTACCTTTTGCATTGCTTTTCTATGCTCCTATGCTCATTGGTAAATTTTGCAGGATTATTCTCTGTTAGGTGGAAAATTACATTGCAAAGTAAAAGATTGATAAGCATATTCTTTGAATTATACACTTTGAATAACCATTTTTATTGTACAATATGGACAAGTGACATAAAATGTCACAATTTTTTTTTTTTGATGCAAGCGTGTTAAAGCGAAAATCTCCAAATATTTTTAATGGACTTTCATGGAGTTCTCAAAAACAAGTAAGTGCACAACCCTGCCAAATTTAGAGTTTTGCATTGAAAGTCAATTAGAAATTTTTGCTCACATCATCCAGAGATAAACTCTGAATTACACCGTCCTAGGCGTGAAGTTGGTGATTGGTTCAGCTTGAAAACCTTTATTGGTTTTGTTTAACACTATCCAGTGTTTTTTAATAGCCACAGAAAATAGTGTGAGAGCATATTGACACTAGTTCAGACTTAGAGCTTGATTTCGAGTTTGGCGGTCGGACCACCAGACCCCCAAGGCAGGGGTCCCAAAAAGACCATTGTGTCAGCGGTCTCCAGACCTCCGTATTATGAAGTACACAGGCAGAACCTCCACCCACCAAGCCAAAGTGCAGACCGCCAGTGGCGCGGCAGTCTGCTATCGTGGTGACCTGTACTCCAGCGCCATCAGCACCACAGCCAACCACTGAGCCCATTACAGTCAACGTGGCGGTCTATTTGCAGCAGTTAGGCAATGGGGATCGACCACTGCAGTCCGCGTTCAGCAAAGTAACAGACAAGTGCACATTGGATGAATTCAAAACCAACACAGCTGACAATTATGGGCCTAGTGAACTCACCTGTTAATCACACTATAAAACACACCCTTTCACAGACCATGATCCTTTGCATCTCCACTGCAGCACAGCAAGACAGAGACCACACTACTTTTTGTAATTTCTTATCACATGAGGCAGACCTTTTTGCCCATTCCATTTCTCAGCTTACACACACTTCTAATATTTTTTCATTTTCAGTCCCAAATAGCACTTGTTTTGTTTCCTTTGTCACTGTCGCCCACATTATTTTCAGTCATGCCACGAACCAAAAAGCCATGTTTTTCAGAGGGTGAGTTGAGGGTCATGATGGATGAAATCATAAGAGTAGAGCCATAATTGTTTGAAGCCCAAGCCCAGCACAATCCTTTCAGTAGGAAAATTGAACTGTGGCAAAGGATCGTCAACAGAGTGAATGCTGTAGGCACCACCCTGCGCACAAAGGAGGACATTAGGAAAAGTGGAATAACCTGAGGAGCACCGTGCATTCCCTGACCTCCATACAACAGGTAGAGGCCAACAAAACTAGCAGTGTCCCTCCCAGTGCCCCATTACAACTAACTTTTTCCCTGGGAGGCGAAGGTCTTGGCCATCCTTCAAGCTGAAGGCTTGATAGGAGTACTGGAGGGAGCAAAGTCTGGTAAGTTACAACACAAAAACTGTTGCTAAACTGCAATGTCATGCATGCTCACAGCTCAGCTTCTGCCACCGTGTTATTCATTGGGTCTAACAACATTCAATAACTAGAGTATCTGAGATGTCAGACTGTCAATGTGTATTGTTCGACCTAACATCACAGCTACCAAGGCCCATCACATCACATAAGTTGGAATGGTGCCCGTGTTTCAATAACAAAAATTCATTCCAGGACTTATGGAATGTCTCACCATGTCATTGTATGCTCCAACTAAATACAGCCTGGCAACATATATGTAATTCCTAACATTTGTCAACTGTTGGGAAGTAGAGGGAGTGACTTGCCTACAACTCCCAGGAGGCCCTGTTTCTGTAACCCTTAACACCAGTCTAATGTTCACTTTCCCAAAGACACCTGTGTGTTTACTCTCAAATGAAGTTTAATCACCTTTGAGCATGCCATTTGACTAGTGTCGGGAAGTAGAGGGAGTGACCTGACTTAAAAGTCCAATAGGCCCTATTTATCTAACTACAACCACCAGTGCAGTGTTCACTTGCCCAGATACATCTGTTAGTGAACTCTCGATTGACGTTTGCTCACTTGAGAGTATACCATTTGTGAAGAGTAGGTAAGTAGAGGGAGTTACCTGACTGCAACTCCCAGGAAGCCTTGTTTCTGTAATTCCAAACACCAGCCTAATGTTCACTTTCCCAAAGACACCTGTGTGTGTACTCTCAAATGAAGTTTACTCTCCTGGGAGTATGTCATTTGTCTAGTGTGTGAAGTAGAGGAAGTGGCCTGACTGCAAAGCCCATTAGGCCCTGTTTTTCTAGCTACAACCACCAGACTAGTGTCCACTTGCCCAAATACATCTGATAGTGAACTCTCAAATTAGGTTCACTCACCTTTGAGTGTGCCGTTTGATTATCATTGGGAAGTACAGGGTGTGACCTGACTGCAAAGCCCAATAGGCCCTGTGTTTCTGTAACTACAACCACCAGCCCAGTGTTCACTTATTCAGATACATCTGTTAGCGACTCTTGAATGACGTTTGCTCACTAGGGAGAACACCATTTGTAAAGAGTTGGGTTGTAGAGGGAGTGTCCTGATTTCAAAGCCAAATAGGCCCTGTTTTTGTTACTATAACCACCAGCCCGGGATTCACTTGCCCAAAGACACCTGTGTGTACACTCTCAAATGAAGTTTACTTGCCTGGGAGTGAACAATATACAGATCATGCTCAGCTCAGAGAAGTGTCTGTCTAACTAGCTCCATCTTGACCTGGTGTCCCAAAATGAAACTAGTGAGGACAGGAATGACACATTACCAAGTGTGTACACCTAGGGCCAGATTTATACTTTTTGACGCAAAACTGCGCTAACGCAGGTTTGCGTCAAAAAGTTTAGCACTGGCTAGCGCCAGTTCTTAACGGCACCAGTGCGTCATATTTATACTTTGACGCTGGGTGGCGCTAACAATAGGTTAGAGTAATTCTTCCTGATGGTAACCATTGCGCCTTGTCGTAAGGCAAAATGACGTTACCAAAGGAAAATTACTCTAATCCGGTTTACGACATGCAAACACGTTGCAAAATGGATATGTGACATTTTTCACCGCAATAGTGTCAAAAAGTGAGGTAAATGGAGCAAACAGTGCTAAGGAGACACAAAATGGATCCCAGAAGCCAGGAGAGACCCCAGGGAGACCCCAGACAGCCAGGAACCAACCAGGAGGACACAGACAAGACCCAGGTGGGAGACAAGAAGAAGAGGAAGTGTCACTTCAGCGCAGAGGAGCATGAACTACTGGTGAGAGAGGTGACAGAGCACCAGCATTAACTCTTCATCATCTCAAAATTGCCAATTGCAAGGAGAGAGGCAATTTGGCAACAGATTGTGGACAAGATTAACAGTGTGGCAGAGGTCAGGAGAACTGTCACTGAGTGCAAGAAACGCTGACATGACTGCAAGCAGAGGACAAAGGAAAAAATGGCAAGGAACAGGAAGGCAGCACTGCAGACTTGGACGAGATGGAGAAGATGGTTGCAGCTGTCATCCGGTTGAAACAGTCACTGGTATTGCAGGACAGGACTACCAAGCACCAACACATATGCAGGGTAAGTTGCATGGGGGGCCAAAATGCCTAAATGTCAAGTGCCAGAAGGGGGAGGCACATACCTACTACACAATGCATGTCAGCCCTGCAAATCAGGCAGTGGAAAGGGCAAAGGGGCACAGCACGGGACTCCCTGCACTGCCCATGCCAGGTGCATGGGCTGTGCAAGGGCATCCAGGGGCACAGCACAATACAACACCAACAACCTTTGCATGCAGTACACCGCCATGCCAAGGCTGGTGGAAATGCTGAAGCAGACAAGAAGGGTAGATTAGAACATAAAACTAGTCTGGTGGCACAGGACAGCTGGTATTGTCGGAATGTAAACTAGAGGACAATGCCCAGTCTCAGGCCATTGGCTCAAGCGCCATTCACCATTGACAACATTTGCCACAACTACCTGTGCTGTGTGTGCTGGTCAGTTAGGAAATGACAGGTAGGTGCCCATGGAACAAAAACAATTGCAATGAGGGGTCAGTATGACTACATGATAAAATCCCCATCAATCTCTATCTAAGTGCAACTCCTGTTAACTGGTTATGGCCATAGACTCAATAGCCACCAGACACTGTCACATACATAATGATGGACACAGCAGTAATCTCATACCCATGCTGCCCTTCCCCGGGTTTACCCCTGTGCCTGTGTCACAATATCTGCAATGCCACCATGCAACATCTCAGGTATCATAGTGCTAAGACAACTGCATTGAGGGGGAGGATATTTGTGTGTAGGAAGGCAAACACACCCGCACAGTCACAAGAGGAAATGGAACTCTGCCAGGTCCATCAGTGCAATGCAATGTAGCACACATATGCAAACATCAACATGAGAAACTACCAATGGTAACAAGTGCATTGTCTCATGGAAATGCCATGAATGGTGTGGTGCTAGGTCTCAGCACCGCATAGGTGTATGTGAAAAATGATAGACTTGGACAGGACCATATTGTTATGTGTGGTGCTGTGGCATCAGCATACCAACAATCATTGCAAGGCCTCACTATGCAAATGGAAGCAGAGTGAGGGTTGATGAGGACAAGAAGGTGGCAAGCTACAATTTGGACAGAACCCACACCTAGAAGATGTGACATACACAATTGCCCAAACTGCCCACACTACATGTGACATGTAGGTGGGGCATAGGGCTGAGAGACTGCAAACATTAATGACAGGAACAACGCATGGGAACCAAGATGATAATGTACCACCAATAGGAAGTCAGTGACGTCACATTCCAACTGTCACAACACAGACACACTAATTGTACAATATCTCATTGCAAAGGATGATGGCACTCCTGTGGATCTGCCTGTCCAGGCCTATCCTGATGACCTGGATGACCAGCTGACAACCATCAGCCAGGAAACCCTCCAAGATATCCTGGGACCCCTCCAGACACCACCTCCAGTCGCAAGGCGGCGCATTAATGTAGAAGCCATCCCAGAGGACCCACCCACCACCCCAATAGTACGACCTGCCAGCTCAAACACAGCTGAGGACTCTGATGACACAGGGACCTCCTTTGAGAGGACAATAGTGAGAGTACAGCGGGAGCTGGCCAAGGGGGTGCGGGTGGGGATGCAAACTATGGCAGCCAGCCTTGAGGGGAAGCGCATGTGCATGATGACGTCCGCAGAACAGACAGCAGCCAAACAAGTCACACAGTCCCTACTGCATGGAGTCCAACAGTGTGTGAGGGACCTAACCACTGCCCTGAGGGATTTGCCACAACACCTGCCCTCCCAATGTTGCTGCTGCATTCATGGCAAGCTGGATTCCATGCACCGGGAACTAGCCTTCCTCAGGGCAGACATAGCTGCCTACCACAGGGATGTTGCTGCCATACTCAATAATCAGCAGCTCCTCCTTGCTGCAGAGATGCCATATGTAGTTCCACAAATGGCAGCTGCATGGAATTTGGTGTCCACTTCTCCAACCACTGAAGTGTGTGTGGCACCCTCAAACCCACCAGCACCACCATCAAGGGCAGAGGAGATGACACACACATCAGAGGATGAAGATGTGGAACAGATCATCTTCAACCGTAGGTATACCCTGTAGCACCATCCCATGCCACATGGGCACTGATATTCTTTTGTCCTGTGCTTGACAATATGCTTGACATGCCATCTTCACCGACACACTACTAACCTTTACACTATGGACTGCAATTGTCTCTCACTACACAATTGGCAATCTATGTTCCCCCGCACTAAACAACACTTCACCTCAGCATATCCAATGACATGTCCCTCAACCTTGCACTTGTGTTGCGTCACAATAGAATGCTTTACACTAATGGGGTCATAGACCTGGACTATGTAAATATTGCACTACAGCACTTTAAAATAAATAGCACCTACACACCCACTTTGTCTCTGTGTGGAACAGAAGTTAAAACTATGTAACATACCTATACTGACCTAATCTATCCTAACTATACATTACCCACAACTGGCCCTAACTACCCTATGCTAAGCTTACTTACCACATTTAACAACACACTCTAAACGTTTGCCCCCCACCCTCGCTTTATATGACGAGACACATGCAGGACAACATATACTAACCTAAACATATTCTACCTAATACTAAAACAAAATTATATATATATATGTGTATATGAATATATATATATGTATATGAATATATATATATATATATATATATATATATATATATATATTCATATACATATATATATATTATATATATATATACATATTTATATATATGTTTTTAAAGACACAAAAGCCTCAACATTAACACCCACCCACCCACAAACTAACATGTAATAATATGAAAAACCACCCCCCAAACCTACTTATCCTACTCTAACCTATCATTAAACCCCTTAAACCCACTACAAAACAGGATGAAGAATGAGGAGGGAGGGGACTGAATTAGGAGTGAGGGGAGGCAAGAGTTCACAGGTTGGCCCTCCTCAGTGTCTTTTTAATTGCCTTCAGTCTCTGTGTGTTTTTGCCCACATCCTTCTAAAAGGTGTCAAGCTTTTTTAACACCTTCTTCATGTCCTTCTGGAGCTCAGCAATTGCAGCCATGTCCATTGCAGCAGGTGTGGTGGTCCGTTTTGCAGAGGTTGATGGTGCAGCAGGTGTGGTGGTCTGTGGTGCAGAGGTTGACGGTGCAGCAGGTGAGGCAGATGTGACGGTGGCCGCTGTGGTACTGTGTGTAGTTGTGGTGATGGCTACAACCTTTGTGGCCAATGCCGGTACCCCTTGGCTAAAAGCCCGCCATTCCCCTGTGGTTTGCTTTCTTTGATAGCGTTGTGACATCTTCCAGTACCCAGACTCCACATCCATGATGTGTCGGTATCGCACTGCCCGCTTCCGGAAAGACCTGATTTCCGCTACATCCATGTTGGCAGCTGTAAAAATGAGACAGGCAACCATCAGTGTCATCATTATGTGATGCATGTACAGATGATAATCTAACATTCTACATCGATTTGCACATGCAGTCCAAATCACAGTCCAGATAATACAATGTCCCTGATAAATGTAATGGCAACGCTGCCCACCCTTCATGTATTTTACACAACAGCAAAGCACAACAAGAGTAGGACCAATAAAGTGATATGTTCATTGATGTAGTGCAATGTGTCGCAATGCAAAGCTAGCAACTACTTCACATGGGCCAGGCCGAACTAATCTTTATCATCTGAGTCAACTTCAAAGCACACAAGACCAGTGACTTGTAGATATAATTAGCAGAATGGTATGCAGTTGCTAATCATAAGGGGTCAGTGTTGTTTGGGACACATGCATGCTTGAATGAGATGACTGTCATCTACACTGTGACCATTACATCTACCTACATTTATGTTGTTCCACTACCCCTGTGCTTTTGGGGGGATGGACATGCAATACATCATCACAACTGTCAAGGACAACCACGAAGGCATGTCCTCTTGTACATGGATTAAGTGAGTGGAACACATGTGAGGAGGGCTGCCACCTAGGAATAAGGTATCCGTAGGCAATTCACATCTACATTCATGTGTCCAGTTGTGGACAACCATCAACACCTGATCTGCCAACAAAATTCCCAAAACACTCACACTGATGCCAGCACACGTCTGGCCTTGACCTGCATGCACTTCTATTACATACCACATAAGTGTCACATAAATGGAGTACAATGTTTGGGGCTAGATGCCGGGGGACAGTTACCCATACGGTCCTACATGTACATTACAATACAGGGATGCACAATTTTGTGTGGAGAACTGATGCATCACTGTGTTGTAAGAATGAGGGTATGGCCCAATGCCAATATACTGACACTGGAGCACTTCCAAGTCACATGTGGGCCTACATGTGTCAAGTAATCACCTTGTTTACACGCTGCTGCCTATTTCACAGCACAAGACTCCCAAGATATGACTCTCTGCCTGTGAATTTCTAACCCTTGCACGGAACACTAAGTCAACATCCAGCCAAGTAATATATCAGATCACTTGCCAGCTCATCATATCTTGCAATGAGTGCAACACACAAGAGTTATTCACACAACAGCTACAATCACTACACGGGACAGACATTATCACATTTACTGGATACGTCTGGGTCCTGAAAGTGAGCCACTTCCCAAATGGTATAGAGGTACAGGTCCACATGTAAGACATGGAAAGGAAATATATGCTCAATGTGAGATCACTGTACAAACTTGTGGACAACATATCACAGTGTGTAACATTTTGCATGAGTGAGCTGGTGATCCTGCATGTAGACAATACAACAGACATATCAATGCAAATTCACATTGACACTGACACTCCAGTGAGTGATGGCCATACATCTGTACACATGCACTGGGCCTAACAATCATGTGGTGTTAAACCCGACTACAACCATTTGTGGCTAATCCATTTCAGAGGGTACTCCATGGCATGATTAGTATTTCGGTGACACTTCCCTGGAGCACTGCAATAAAGGTGACTCAAGTATTGTGGCTTGTGCAGCAAGGGACACTGAGCTACTGTGTGATGGACATGTGGCTCAATTTTCAGTCTGCAAATATCATGCATTCAGTGGTCCATGACAGAGGTGGCACAGTTGTATGTAGGTAACACAATACCCCATTGTCAATGTCCCCTAAGCTGTGTATGTCCCTTTTGCCAGCATAATGGCAGGGATCATGTGTGTTTGTAATAATGACAATGTAGCACTAAATATAGATTGCCCACTTTACTGTCCTGATACAGTGAAATGTGGTATGCTGACGGTGTCTTATCTGATCATCATTGTCAGAATTAATGAGCACAGGTCTTGCCATTTCACCTGAAATGGATGACTAAGGGCCACATGTTCAAAGATCAGGTTTTGTGAGTCAGACATTGCGAGTCTTAGCAACTCGCAATTTGCGAGTAGGATAATCTGATGTACAATACTGTCAATGATACTGTTTGCAAATCACAAATGGGGTAGCAAATGACCTACCTCATTAATATTCATGAGGTAGGTCTGATTTTGCAAACCCCTTGGGAATGGCAGCACACACAGGGATGTTGGCCTGCTGGGCTCAGCAGACCACCATGTCTGTGACTGCTTTCAAAATAAAATGTATTTTCTTTTTTTAAATGCAGCCTTATTTCATTAAGGGTAAACAAAAAGCATGTAAAAAACAAATTTTATAACTTTAATATTTTTTTTTTAAAGCAGGCAGTGCTCCGTGGGACCACTGCCTGCTCTGAATTTTTTTTTGCCATGCATTCACAAAGGAGAAGCAATCCCATGGAGACCCCTTCCCTTTTGCGAATGGGTTAGCACTAACTTGAAACTGGTGGTAACTGCAATTGTTTTGTGACGGCATTTGCGGCCAACAAACAATCAATCAGCGGACCTCAACTCGCAAATAGGAAGGGAACGCTCCTTCTTAAATGCCACTAGCAAACCCTGTTTTGTGATTCAGCAATGTGATTGCAGAATGGAACAATTGGGTATGTGCATTGGAATAAACATTTTTTCTTGACGTAAATACACAAATTCTGAAAACTAGGCCATTTGTGACAGTTCAAAATAGCTTGGTACATGTGGCCCTAAGTGATAGTCGTACATGACTCAACTAACCTCAGGACTGCATTGTTAACATGCATAGACAGGCAGACTCCATCTCAGTACTGGGACACTAACACTGTGTTCTGCTTGCATTCAGCATGGCCACAAACATTGCATGCAGGTCATCAAGACATCTTCTACTGTCACTCAGGAGCACTCAACTGTACACATTTGTCAATGTGATACTCACCAACAGGGCCACCGATTGCCACACCCAGGTGGTCCAGCAGATCCTGCTCTCTGGCCACCAGGTCAGCCCAGCGATGCATCAGTTGATGCTCATTCCTGCTCGTATGGTAGACTCTTTTGAGGTGGTAGAGCACCTTGCCCCACTGCAGCCGCCTCACCTCTGTGTGATACCCCTGTATCACACGCACACCTATCTCCAGCATCAAGGGAAGAAAGTGGCACATCAGCCATACAAAGCCCCCAAACTCCTCCTCCCCCATGCGGGTCAGCCTCGCCCTTCCCGACATGTCCTTGAACAACAAATCAAAACTGAAAAAGTGTAAAAAAAGAAGGAAAATAAATGTTAAAAAAAGGAAACTTACAGCCCAAACCTAAGAACCCCAACTAATCTAACCCCTGGACAGACAGCTGACAGTACAAATACAATCTGAAAGACACTAAGCTACACAAAAGCACATACATAGGTACAATAAACAAACTGAATTCACAAAAGACACAAGAGAGACACCACAAGATACAAGAAACGCAATTAAGACACCAGCAACACCGAGACAGAGCCACACAGTCAAGAAAAAGCACACACTGTAAAGTGAAAGTGAAAGTACACCCACTGTACCATGCCTGTAAAAAGGATTTCCTATTACATCACTTCCCGTCCCCTTTGCGGCCTGTTTTCCATCATGCGTGTATTTTTTTGACGCATACGATGTTTGCGTGAATATTTTCGATGCATAACCTACATGTGCGGCAAAATACCACGCATTACCTGTAGACTTCAATTTCAATGGATATCCACATGCATGTGGTACACAGGGGGAATTCACGCTAAGGGCCCATGTATGGGTAGTTAGCGCTTGTGTGATTTTTCGATGCATTTGCGTCAAACGTTTTGACTCACTCTGTGATTGCGTGAGTTTCAAATATTTAGCATGCATGCACCCTGTATCAACATGAAGATAGGATGGTATGGCCTGCAGTCTGTTGTATAGTGGTTGGCCACATGCGGTAGAGCATGCAACTGTGTGTTTTGGGTGTGAGTGATCTGTAACAACATGTGTGTTTCTGAAGGAACGGCATGCAATACATTGGACGTAATGCTAATGTATGAATGTGTTCCAAATGGATATCTACATCTGATGGCAACCAGTAATCTATAACAGTCATGATATGTGTTCGTAATATGTGTTGACTCATGTGATGTGTGTAGTTGTTTGACTTTGGGGACATTACATTTCACACGACAAACAAAATTCAGGGATGATTGAGGTTGGCTGATGAGTGCTATGTAGGATATGTTACCCCTCATATGTCATTAATTGTTGGTTACGACTTCATGGTGACATGTGTGAACTACACAAATGTCAGACATGTGTGCATTTTTGGTACGTACTGTGTTTGAGACACTGTGCCTACATTCCACCATTAAAATGTTTGGTAAACGTCAGTTTGACTCATAACAATTACCTATGTTACTTGTGTTGCTGTGGTGGACCCTCTGTCCTGGCTGCACGTGTTCACATATTTTCAGATGTGGATTCCACAGAAGTGTCCAGTTCAAGTGTGTGGGGATGTGTACCCTGTGTCAGGATTGGGCTCCATGGTGTTACTATTTCAGGCGGGTCTAGTCAGAACTCTGTTAGGGGCACCCCTTGATTTCACAGAGTATCTCACAAGGAGGTAGTGTACCAAAGTAGAAGAGCAGCTAAAGGCATATAAGGGGAAAGGCCAGCTATGGTAAGGCAGAGAAAACAGAACTGTGAAGGCAGTGCAACCTTAGTGTGAACAAATATGGAACTAGTCAATAATGGACAAACACGCTGGGGTTGTACACAGGGTAGGGCTCAGAACTTTCCACTGCAACAGCGAATGTCAGTGCCTCCGTGCAGATTAATCTTACAGATAATCACCACACAAGCCCCATAGAAAGGAGGCAGCAGAAGTGATTCCGTGTCTGGACCATTAGGGCACAAACAAGGATCTTACTTACATACACGAGACTAGCCCTTTGTAGGTCTGGCTCGAGACACAGTGGCAATTACAGGAATACAGCCATAGCAAACTGTCACTGTTAGGCACTAAAGACTACATGCAACTCTAGACAAAGGATGGGGGCTCTGGGAAACCAGGTGCCAACCCAAGTACAAAGGAAAAGACTTCTACACAGGTGAGGACTGATAGGGCACTTACCAGACACGATAACCCAAGAGGAAACAGAAAGCGAAGGAACCAACTAGGAGGAAAAGCCAGGAACAGGGAACTGGCTCAAGCTGACGCAAAGGCGGTTACATGTCTGGGAAACAGAAAGCAGGCTCTGGCAGAAACAAACATGAACAATGCTGAGAAACAGGGAGCAGTCTCTGACTGGAGCAAGCAGGAACAGGACTGGGTAAACAGAGAGCAGGTTCAGGCTGAATCAGGACTGTAACACAATCCAACAAGGGGTCTGGAACAAAAAGGAATCGTACTCCAATGCACGGTTAGGAGCTTCAGGGAATGGCAGCTTATAAGCAGATCCAGGCAGCAGCAAGGCCATGGCAGAGTCATGTGGCTGGCCTGCACAAGAGAGGTCAAAGGTGTATGTGTAGCTTCAGTCTCTCACAAGTCCTGGAGGAGAGAATCCAGTATAAAGGGACAACCAGACTTTTCCCATAGGAAAGTATGGCCAGAAGATTACAGGTCTTACCGACTACCAGGCAGTGCATTATGGGACCTGAGGTCCATGTAAGCTAATGTAGTTCTTCTATAGCATGCCATATGGAAAAGGGAAGCAAACAGGAGTCAGAAAGGGACTCTGGGTGAGTGTTAATGATGATTCCCAGGGTAGAGATAGTCCGTTTACAGCGCCCCCTAGAGATGGAAGGGCAGAGACGTAACACATGGCAGTGGCAGGACATATTTCCAGGGATGGACTGCGCAGGGCATGTGTTGTGAACATTGCTTGTCATACATGGGACACTCATGCTATACATTTTCACAAATGATGCTGCCATTGTCACACAAGCTCCTTGCAGAGATTGCAAATGTCACACTTACTAATGTCAGGGATTTGTTCATACATTCCTGTTTCCACCGATATTTCACATCCACTGTCTCATGTATGGGCCGCTTATTTACTTTATGATTGGAGATGTCATAGTTTTGTGTCATGTGCCACAATAGACCATGTTGGCAACGTGGATGTGAGTCATATGCTGTGGTCCATTGATTTTGTCCTTCATATGTGAAATTCAAAAGATGAGTATTTTGTATATGTGTATGATGTTTGCTGTACAATCATACGCATCACATGTAATTTTGCATCAGAAGTAGTCAGATTTGTCTTTGTAACATGCTCCCTGAGGTAATCCTCACATTCCTAAGGAACATGTGACGGAGAATGAAGAAATCAGAGCAGGATTTCGTGATTAAGTGAGGTATTTATTTACATATCTTAACAAGGTGTGTAGAGTGACTAATGGTTGAAAATGTTTTGTACAATTAGCTGTCTGCGGCGCATTCCTGCAGCTCTGTTCTGCTGTTCCCCCTCATTTTCCCTGTCCCCATCCTCCTCCTCCTCCTCCTTAGGCAGTGGGAGCAGTGCTTGCTCCGGCTCATATAGGGGGATGTTCCTCCTCACACAAATGTTGTGCAGGATAGCACAGGTAAGTATATTTTTTCACACAATATGTGGGCATATAGGACGCTGCCTCCTGTGATGACCTGTCCTGTGATGTCCAGGCACCTGAATCTGGACTTCAGGATGCCAAAGGTCCTTTCCACAATGGTGCGTGTCCTCCGATTTGCCTCTGCAAAAGATTATAGGAGTGAGTATTTTGTTAGTGCTTGCAACAGGAATGTCATGTAGCATGGCAGTTGATATCTTGTGTCGTCTGTGACTCATATGTGTCTGTGGTATTGTGTGAGATCCTGGGCTTCTGTGAGGTTTTTTCTGCAGTGGATTGTTTGACTTGACAACTTCTGTTTGGCTCATTGACCTGGGATTTATGATTTAGTTTCAAAACTGTTGGTCAGTGCGTAAGTACCATGCGTTGTATAGTGCTCACAATGTTTTAGTGTGCTTTCACTGGAGGGGACATGATACTTCCACACACACAATAGACTCCAATGTGGTGGTAACATGGTTGCACTACATGGCCTGGACATCCCAACCATTTAGACATATGTCATTGCAGATGAAATGTAACAGTGAGACCCTTTGATTTTGCTAGGTGACAATGCTCTACACATCTCCATAAGTTGGCAGCATTGAGGTGTTCAGTATTGACAATGCATAATTGTCCCATGTGTGACTTGGTTCTAGGCAAACCTATGTTGTTCCCTCTGCCAGTAGCTCATGTGCAACCGTGCACCTACACTACCAAACTTGTTGCAGGGAACCTTGCCAACTGCCTTGTGGAGATGGATGTATCTGTGCAGGAAGGGCATCTCCCTGTACATATGCTATTTTGATGGACAATCGGCTCTTTCAGTGTGTGCAGCAGTGTGCAGTTTGCATTAATGCCACATCAATATGGCAACAGCACCCCATGAGGGATGTATGATGTTGGGACTACCTTTCCGTGTCACCTACATGTGAGTCAGCATCATCATGCTATGTGTCTCATGGTGTTAGACCTGATGCAACACACATTGCACACCCCTTCCATGCTACATACTGCTTGGGAGGGTGTTGGATTGACTATGTGGCCTAATGTCATAGTAAATGGTTCATCTTCCAAGTTGTACGTCCAGGGCAGACCGTGTCATTGTCACTGTGGGCTTTGCCATTGGTCCCTTGTTGCTCGAAAGTGGCAGCTAATGTTTGTGGCAGCCATCATTTGTTCTAGAGGTGTGTATCCCATTGTGTCAGTGTGTACAACCTAACTACCAGTGTCAGACCTCAGTGTCATTCTGCCCATGTGTCAATGTAGTGGTGTATGTTTTGTGTGTCCTACTGGGTTGTTGTGCTGTGTGTATGTTGCTAAGTTTATGGACTTACCGACAAGAAGGCTATTGCTATATTGTCTGTCCTGGAAGTGCTGATTGATTGTGCTCTGGCGGAATATGAATGAATCTTGGGCACACCCCCAGGATACTTGGCCAAGATGTTAGTGAACAATCCCTGGTGGTCAACTATGGCTTGCACGTTGATGGAATACATGCTCTTTCTGTTCCTGAATAGGTGCTTTGTTGCTGCAGGTGGTACGATCCGGACATGGGTGCAGTCAATTGCACCAAGCACATGCGGGAAGCCATAGATTTAGTGGAAGCCCTGTTTTATCTCCTGCTGCTTCTGCTGGGTGTTGGGGAAGCTGATATGGTGGGCTGTGAGGGAGATTATGGCATCTAAGACCTTGGGCAGGAAGGCCAAGAATGAGGGCTGTGATACCCCAGTGACCAGGGCACCCGTTGTCTGGAGGGAGCCACTTGCCAACATGTGCAGGACAGCTAGCAGCTTGGTCACCGGTGGTATGTTGTGTGGTGTCTGCAGATCAGCTGTTAGTTCTGGGTCAATATGTCGCAGCAGCTGCTGTAAGGCTTGCCAGTTCAGTCGATACATCCGGATGATGTCCTGTTCCCTGAGGCCATGGAAGGTTGTCCTGTTCCTGAAGACCCTCTCCTGCCTTCTGCGTTGCCTTTGTGGGCCGCATTTGGGTGTTGGTGACTGCTGCTAATGATCCTGTGCTCGGCGTCGTCTTGCAAGGTGCATCAGTAGCACCTCCATGTTGTCCCGTTGGTCTGTGATGCTGCTTGTGTGTGTTTCCTTAAGTAGTGGTGTGTTTGCCTTATTTTAATGCCTACCCTGACCCAGGCATTAAATTTTGATACAAATCGAGTTTAGCATCATTTTTCATGTCCACCTCCCACCCGCGTGTCATTTTTGTCCTGTTCGATAAATATGGCGCAAGGGTGTTTGAGTCATTTTTTGGACGGGAACGCCTACCTTGCATCTCATTGATGCAAGGCTGTTTCACGCATCCTCAATATTACCTTAACTCCATATTTTTTATGCTAGACAGGTCTAGTGTCAAAATATAAATATGGAGTTTAGTTTGCACTGGAATTGCGTAAGAAAAACAATGCAAATCCAGTGCAAACAGAGCATAAATATGGGCCCAAGTATTCCTAAGGCCTTAAGCTGACACACTACTCCACACATGATAACTGCAGATACAGATACAACAAAGTTGTGTGTTTGCCTGTATCACACTCAACTAGGTCTTCAAATAGTCAAATGCACATGTTGCCTTTCCACTGTGTTGGTGTCACTGTTGGAAAGATGTCATTTTCATTCCCTCATCCACACTGCAAATGATCAGCACATGTACAGAGCTGCTGGAGTCCAATAGTCTAGGCAAGCTTCACACATGTCCTGTCAAGTACTCAAACATCATGGTAATATCGCACAATAGGCTAACCTACAAATTAAGAATGTTCAATGTCTCCACTTACTGTGACACAAAACCTTTGGAGGTAGATGACACACTTCAACCAAGAACAATGTACTCTCTTACTCAACAGGTCAAGCTGTTATAGCTCATGGGCAGACCTCTGCCACCAACCAGACAACTACTCCACCCCCGGATGAAGCCCTCACTGATCACAATACTCCTGGACTTGTGGATGTGGAGGACAGTCCTGGCACATCTGTGCAACCTGGTCAGATGGCTACAGTGACTCTCACTGTGCCCACAACTACACCTCCCAGTGCTGTTGTGTCAACATTACAGGCAACAACACACCCCACAACTTGTGTACCTAGCACAGTTTCTACCATCTTGTGCCCTCCAGTCCTGAATTCTGAGGTCCAACCCAACACTCCTGACACTGAGGTTCCAGAACTCAGTGGGAGGGATGCTGTGGGCTGGCAGAGTGAGGCCAGTGGGGCCACTCATGCTCAAGATACCATCAGCCAAGTCTTGGGGGTCTATCAGAAGTCCCAAGGAGTGATAGGCCAGGTATTAACTGAAATTCGGAAAATGAAGCAGCTGTCTAGGGACATGTGCGAACAAATGGAGTCCTACAATTCCAACATGGCCTCCCTAACAGGGGTGCTGAGGGACAACCATACAACCCTGAGCAGGTCTTTGCCGACCTGGACCTCACCTTCCTTTGAGGCAACTACATCAGTCCAAAGTACATCTGCAGCAGCCACAGGAAGGGAGGCCTTGCCAGGGGCACAACCACCCACAGACACCCCTGCCTCTGAAGCAGTTGATCCCCCCATTCACAAGAGGGGATGCCCATGCAAGAATCCAGGAGGTGTGGATGGCAAGACACCCACCACTTCCAGCAATAAACCTCTTCCTTAATGTCCTTCTTTGTGTGTCACACATACACTCCATGGACTGATTCTGAACCACATTCCATTTCCCTTGACTTTGGACTTTTAATGGTTTGGCATCTACTCCAATGATTTCATTCACCATGACTGACCCCTTCACTTTACCTTTTTGTTTATTTTTGTCACAATTTTTTGCGTGCAGTGGCATTGCAACAAACTCACCCCTCACAAATGCATTGACTCCTGTCTTAAAGTTCACATTTAGCTTTGTAGATTTGTCAAACCATATGAACCATACGATGAAGAGCCAAGGTACTTGTACAAGCAGGGATATGTTGCATGTACACAGTGTCCAGCTCAGGAGTACAACCATCCACACAAACAACTAAATACCAGTGTCTTGTCAAATAAGAAATGTTATTACATTGTTCAGCTCTTAGTCTGAAAATATGTCTGAAACATAGTAAGTCATACATGATTGAGTAATGTTGGGTAAATGATCAAATTTACAGACACAGACCTCCAGACCATGGAAGGAAATGGAAACACATCAACCACTACATACAGCTCAAACAAAAAAAGTGTTAACCAATGTGAAGAGAAACAAACATGAATTCGGCTAGGACTACATATTTTCTGACCACATAGTGACACACATGATGCATCAGGGTCACCACACAACAAAGAATAAATCCAATGGATTCTTCCAAACTTCCATCCTATCACTGTGCAAGCTGTCTTGGCACAGGTCTTGTACACTCAAAGTCTGTGACCTACATTCCCAGGAACAATCCATGTCCACTTTGCATGTCAGAACAGCATTATATATCTGCCAATGTCACTTCTCTGAAATGCCCACATGAAGATGGTATGGTGAATGTGCCTGAACAAAGAACAAAACAAAGATTATAGTTATGAAACTACACATATGACATAACTTACATAGTAAGCATCTGGACAACAAAGTACATTATAAAATTATTTTTACAAAGCAGCATCATCAAGAGGTGGATGTGTCAAAGGCTACCTCATGAAACACCCTTTGGCAGATTTTGCCTGAGCATTAGCACCCCAACTATTTCCAATAATAAACTCCACACATTATCACAACTAAGGATCATGTACAGTCAAAGTCATAACAGCTCATGATATACTTACACTCATGAGACAAAGCTGTTGATGAGATCTTGTCGCAAGTCATTTCCTTCCTCTTCACCACTATCATCTTCATTTGCCATTTCAGGATTCTCACCCCCATGGCACCGTAGGGTTCCCTGTCCCTTTGGATGTAAGGTCTAATCCTTCGCAGGGTGATGTTATGGAGCATGCAGCATGCCATAGTGATCTGACACACTTCCCAGGGTGAGTATAGGAGGGCTACCCCTGTCCTGTCAGAAAGCAAAATGTGGCCTTTCGGAGCCCAAAAGCCCACTCCACTGCCCACTGTATCTTTCATGGGACTCATTGAAGTGGACTTCCCCTGACGTAGTTGGGTTCCTCAGTGACATCAACAACCAAGGACAATTTGGATATGCTGAGTCTCCTGTTTACGAATGAAACTTAAATGCTACAATGAGTCACTCACTTCATGATTTTTTCACCTAACATTACACACACAAAATCAGGACAAATGTGACTTACCAACCAGCCACGCCCTCTCTGGTCGCAGATGTGACATCAGCTGGGGTATGGTGCTGTTCTTCAGTACAAAGGAATCATGGGCTGAACTTGAGATTTGTGCACAGACATTTGAGATTAGAGATCTGACAAGCAGACAACTTGCATGTTGATAGAACGGAGGTGTTTCCTCTTGCAATAGTCTTGTTCACTGGCATGCGGTGCCACCAAGGTAACATGTGTGCCATCAATAACACCCATAATGTGGAAGGTGATCAAAACTATAGAAGTCAACCTTCACATTAGCTAAGTCCTCTCGTCTGTGGAACACGATATAGCTGTCAATGTTTTACATCATTGCTGAGAAGATGTCTCTTAACACATCACGGAACACAGGTTGGGACATTCCACCAGCGATGATCACTGTATATTGGAAGGACCCTGTGGCTGGGAACTGTAATACTGCCATGAGTTGAACGATGTTGGATTTGTGTTTTCAGGCATCAGATCTGGCTCCAACTGACAACATAAATCCACAATTGTTTGCCTATTCAGACAAGTATTGTTTGATGATGTGATGTTCTTCCATGGTTTGAAGGTCTGGCAATGGACTGTACACTGGAGGTTGTCGCTTCCTCCCTCTCCCAGGGTACATATTTGTGAAATTAGATGAGTTGGAGTATTAGTCACTGTGTCCACACCAACACACATGGGCCCTCATTCCAAGTTTGGCGGGCGGCGGTTGCCGCCCGCCAAGCGGGAACCGCCAATTGGCCGCTCCGCGGTCAAAAGACCGCGGGGGCCATTCTGACTTTCCCGCTGGGCCGGCGGGCGCCCGCCAAGGGAGCGCCCGCCGGCCCAGCGGGAAAGGGCCTGCAACACAGAAGCCGGCTCCGGTGTTGCAGGTGTGCAACGGGTGCAGTTGCACCCGTCACGCTTTTCACTGTCTGCTAAGCCAGTGGCATGGGCAGTGCAGGGGCCCCCAGGGGCCCCAGGACACCCGTTCCCGCCATCCTGTTTCTGGCGATGAAAACCACCAGAAACAGGCTGGCGGGAAGGGGGTCGGAATCCCTATGGCGGCGCTGCTTGCAGCGCCGCCATGGAGGATTCGCCCAGCCGGGGCTAATCCGGCGGGAAACCGCCGGACCCGGTTTTCCAACCGCTGCTTTACAGCCGCGGTCGGAATGGGCACTGAAGCACCGCCAGCCTGTTGGCGGTGGTCCGTTGCCCGCGGCCCTGGCGGTCTTTGACCGCCAGGGTCGGAATGAGGGCCATGATGTGTAGCAGCAAAATAATGTGACAAAGCATTTCTGACTAAGAATACATTGCAACCATTACACATCACATCTGTCAACTACACAAGGGTCAAATGTGACCCCTCCATGGTTGTCTATACATATGTCCACAACATGTATTTGGCCAACACCCTGCTATCTGCCACTCAAATGCCTGTTGAAATTTAACAGTCGGTTTCGACCGTCAAAATTACTGTCAGCGGGTGTGGACAGGGCACATTCAGAATATGCCATCTGTGCCAAGCAACACACTACACTGGTGATTATGTAGTAGAACCTACACATCAAGGCTGCTTTAGAAAGTTTGTGATAATCCAACACTGGGCCCAATAATGTATTTCCAACAGACCAAATAGCGGATTCCTGACTTACTTCACTGGACATTAGAAATCACCCACGGTTACCAGTGGAAGTTGATCGTGTGGTTTCAACCACAGCAGACCCAGCTATAGACTAACGTTGTTGCCTGTGACAGTGGCGGGTCAATGGCTGTGCCCGTCGGTGGTGATGACTGCGTGTGTGGCATACATGTATGTTACATTTTGTAAATTGACTCCTGGCACTGCTGCCATCAATACCTCCATCACATCAGCTGCTGAGTGCCGCCTTTTGGAGCAATCACGCCAGGCCAAGCAGGTGAAATGTCCCCTGCCTTCTCTCCTGTGGTGCTGGAGAGGCTCGTTGAGGAAGTCCTTTCTCCATATGGTCAGCCCTAAGGCTCATCAGAGGAACAGGTAAGGACCTCATAGGCATATTTGTCTCTGTTCAACAGCATCCTTTCCTTCCTCATAGGCTACAATGTGCCTTTGTGTGCCAGATAGACTTTTTTGCGTGCTGTATATGGGATGTACATGGTGCAGGTAGTGGAGAAAAGTACTCTATGTATTTCACATTAACATTGTGTTGTGTGATGTGTGATAAGGCCTAGATCCTTCTGGCTTTGCAGTCATATATCTAGGCAAGGAGACTTTACAGTCATACAATAACATATCTTTGGTTATGATGGTTGTACATGTCAAATGACATATATGTGCATCACAGCATGAGCTGTGTATGTGTACTGCTGGAGTCATTTGAGTCATTTGAGCATCTTGAAAGCAATGGGTATAGTGCCACAGATCACTCAGCCCACATCTGGCCTTGCAAAATTATTGTATGAAAACCATATAAAACTCACTGTGCCCTTCAGAGTGCCACACAAGCAACAGCCACATAGAGGATGGGCACGTAATGGAATGTCATGCATGGAAGTGATGGAAATGTGTTATGTAGTTTCTGTATGTTCAGCCCCCAGAGACCACGGCCTGTCAAATGTATCTCCCAGTATGGGACATAGGCCAGGCTGGGGTAAAGTTACTGTGGCTATGCAACTATTGCACCAGGCCCATTCTCTGTATACCTGCAGGTCCTGGCACGTGCCCAAAATGAGTCTCCAGTGCAAAACGTGACATAAAGGCCTTTGTCCATTGACTACATGAGGAAAAGGTACTGAGGTAACTCCCTGACTTAGTACACCTGTGAATTTAGCCTCATTGTCAATGTGAGTTATTGACTTAAGACAAGTCCCTCAACCCCACAGTTCTTTTGTCACCTTTACATAAGTTATATTTGTCCATTACAGGAGTATTGCACAAGTGACAAACCAGCAGATAGCTGGTTGATTTTGGGGAGGGCATGACATATGACTCATTAGCTTGGTTACATGCAAACAATCAGACCAAACATACCTTTGTATGTTGGATGCCATCTCTGTAGGTTTGCCACATATGGTAAGGGGAACGTTCTGTGCTACAAGTGCATACCACCTAAACCCACCTGAAGTAGCATGAGCTTACACTGGGTAGGTGACATGTCCACACATGCACAGGGAAGAAACATTCTGTGCTACCCGGGGCAGCTCTTTCATTTTAAACTAAGTCTTAGGGTAAAGTCTGTATTATGTTAGCTGCCTGTATGCATTGAGTCAATGTCCAGCGAGGCTCAAGGACTTTAGCCTTCAGAAGGCCACGAAGCTAGGTTGTGTTTCATTGTGGCTCACATTACAGTACATGTTGCTTGAGTCTAGGCTACCTGATGGCCATAGGCTTGCTTAGTCAGTGTAGGTCATGAGCAGGGTAGTGGGTTAGTCTGCTGATGACTCCAAAGAATGCAGTCATGTCCCTGTCCTTATCAGCATGTGTGCTTTACACTTGTTGTCTGTTGACAATTATAGAATTTTTGTGCTTGGTGTTTCTAAAGTGTGTGTCACGCAACCATTTGGCCAAAAAAAGGGATTTGTAATCTTTTGTTTTGTCTCTAGCATCCATACAGGTCAACACCCATCAGAAGAAAAGGGTTTGGAGAGCCATTGCCTGGAAGATGTGGACTCTGGGGGGGCCATAGCCGGTGGATCACCCACTGTCAGAAGAGGTAGGAGGACCTGCGATGTTGGGACCGGAAGAACACAGACATCCAGCTGGGGCTGTTCTCCCATTGTGGGTGGGGTGCACATTGGAACCTGATCCCACTAATGGAATGCATTCTGTCAGTGGCCTACCCAAAGCTTGATGGGGATTTGAGGGGAGCACAGCAGCTACAAGGGGATGAGACCTGGGCAGATTTCTGCCTGTTACATTGCCAAGTTGATGTGTTAGAGTCTGCCATGTCCCCCTGAAGATGGGAGATGGGCCATGTGTGACACAGTAATTGTTTGTGTAGGTATGGTAGTTGGTTCATGCTGATGTGCCTTGTCTATTAGTCCAGTGACCTAGGACAATCCACAGCCAATTAACTCTCTAGGACCAACACATGGGTGAATACAGTGATCAATCAAGTCATGTTGTTTGTTGTTTCTGGGTGTCATTTGTACCCAACAACCCACTTGTCTTCAGTGTGTCAGTCCAAACAACATGAAGTAATAAATCACTGTACTCAGCCATGTGTCTTCTCAAATGAGTATATTGACATCTGTCCCCCACAGACCACTTGTCTTCAGGGTGTCATGAGTGCTGGTGCCTCACTACTGTCTTTCATGTGAAGATGGCCATCATACATGTGACAGGGCATACATTGCTTGTTGGTTGCAGTCACAGATCAATACTTTTCCTTGGTAAGCAGTGATTGTCCAGTGACATGATTTTGGTGACATCACTGTTGTCATCATTCCTTGTGCCGACATGTTAGCATGTGTATCTTTCACTTTTGTCATATCATTTTCACTGCTGTTTCATGCATGGTCCACCTGTCTTAATGGGATCATGTCTGATTCCCTCACGTATGTGTGCATGCCAATGTGTGTTTTGCATTGGACATATGTGATGGGGCTACAGTTCATGTGGTGCCACAGACAGGAGTGTCTCACCATTGATTGGTGACTCACACATACCCTTACCCACGGCCCTTAGTGTGCCACAGAATCGGGAATACACTTCGAGATACAGGAAGACCACTCGAAGAGGATTTGAGCTCACATTTGAAGGGCAAGGGTTTTCTGTGGAGGCAAGAAACGCTTGACATACTGATGCGTTTAAGCAGATCCGTGACCTGTTGCTTGGCAGAGATGAAAGTACCTTTCTCTCCGCTAGTCCTGATGAGGCCCGTACTTAAGTGGGCCGAAACGCGTCGACCTTTTGTATGTTAAGAGAGGTTGCGAGGAAACTATACATGTCCTATAAGGATTGTTGAATACATCTTTCTTTAAACATGGATGAAAGTAAAGAGGATATAGAGATGTGCTAGATGATGCAACCATCTCTTTGTTGTGGATTTAGGATAAAAATATTGGTGATAACCACACTGTTTGGAAATAATGAGGAGAGAATTGAAGGACCACATGTTTTATGGAATTCATTTTTTTGTTTGTTTGTTTGTAATTTGATGTATGTATATTGTTTGTTTTGTACAATTCAGAGGCTATTATTTTTTATTAAATGTAATGAATTAATCGCATATAATTAAATTGCAGGTTCAATGACTGATTTATAGTTTCATTTTCTGATATTAAGAAACATATTTTTCCCTACTTTTTACCATTTTTCTTTCAGTAACTGTTGACATGCACCAGGGACTATTGGCTTATATTTATGCAACCTGAGTAGGGTATTCTCTGTACCAAGCAACAGAGGTGATTTCCCTGGGAATAGCTGATTACATTTTATGTGGATATTTGTAGACAAATCTCCCAGACATTTGCCCAATTTTTCTCCAGTGTACATTTCTGAGCAACATGAGTAATCTACCTGAGCAACATTAGCACAATCTCCATGAGTCTATTTAGACAATGTACATATAGTGAAGTGCCCATTGGGGACTTTTACAATGTAACACAGGTATTTCCAGGCCACCTTCTTCCAGCTACGGTACGTCTTTCAGCAACATGGCAGTATCATTTGGCCATCATTTCATCATGACAGCAGCTTTCCACCCCCCACAATCCTACCCCCACCACCTTCCGCTTCCCCATCCAAATTCCCTATTCCCCTACCTGTCCCAAGAACACACATTGCACACACCCACCTCAACACACACAAACAGCACACATAAACACAAGCATCACAAGACACACTGGCATGCAAGCACTCAACATTGACTCACACACACCACAACACCCACCATTCCCGCACACACCCCCCCACTGACCCATACACCAAACCCACGATACCCACAAAAACCACCCTAACACCCACAGACCCACACATCATAGACACCATACCCCAGACATCACCCCAACACCCACAGAGACAGCCACCACACACACCATACCCCCAGGCATCACCCCAACAGCCACAGCCATCACACCCACCATACCCCCAGACACTACCCCAACACCCACACACCACAGACACCATACCCCGACACCACCACGACATCCACAGACCAGCCACCACACACATCATACCCCCAGACACCACCCCAACACCCACAAACACAGCCACCACTCTCATATTACACAGCACCTCCACCTCACCCCCAAGAAATGCAAATGCTCACGCATACATGCAGCAGACACTACCCAAACACAAGCATGCCTCAGAAGCCCACACACAGTGGATAAGTGTGGCACAATGGTTAGAGCAGCAGACCCGGATGCAGAGATCTGGCCCGGGACCAGGGTTCAATTCCCTTGGACCAGATAATTCTTGCCTCAGTGCCTAATCTAATTAATGGGTCCCACTATGTAACTCTGGGAATATAGCTGGCTTAATCTCCACAACAGCCCTAACAGTGCTTGGATGCCTGGCTTCACCCTGGGGCTGTCCAGGAGTGGGTGCCTCACAGGGAAAAGCCAGGAGGGGTTCCACAGCAGCATGCGTACAGCGCCTTGAGACCCTAACGGGTGAGTAGTGTGCTATACAAGCGCAAAGTTTACACCAGCAGCATCAACATCCACAGCCATCACAACCACTTCCTTAACCTCCGAACCACAAATCCCTTCTGAGGTCCCTACCCGTTTCCCAAAGCAAGTTTCCTTTTTCACCTTTCCCTTACCCCTGTGATCCCACCCCCTCCCAAAACAAAAAAGACCCCACCCACATCCCAACCCATTCCTTTCACATTCAAGTCCTCCCCTGTCACACCTGCCCCCTGAAATCAGCCATACTCCTCCCATCCCTCCAAAAGTTAAGCACACCCCTCCCAAAGCTAAGTTCACCCCTCCCAAAGTGAAGTCCACCCCTCGCAAACCCAACCATCCCATATCCAACCCCACCCGAGGATGATTCCTGAGGTGCCTGCATGCCTACTTGATGCCCCTTATTGTGGAGGTTCTTTGACAGTGATCGGAGTCAAGCTGGTGCACAGTACTGTGCAGAGACTTTCTAATGGACTGACCAATGGTCTTTAATTCTCATTATTTTGGAGTTAATAAACCCAGGGTGTTGTTTTTATTACACATGTGTCCTGCCATTACTTTTCTACATTTTTGCTGTTCTTGAGTAATTTATGGTGTATGACTACAGTTGTTTATTATTCACCCTGATTGCTGTTTAATTTACTTTAGTTTTCAAGATCTTACTTTAGGGGAGTGCTGGTGTCAACCAGGACATGAGTAGATGTCAAAAGATGGATATTTGGTTGGTAATCCAGTTGGGGTGTCATTGCATTGTGTTTTGTTTGATATGGTAAATATTTCATTGTGGCTTGGCCAATATCAACATGTATTCTGTTAGTTTTGCCCATGATGTAGACTGGACATTCACATCACGTGTGCAAGCTAGAGTTTTGTTTGTCCACACGTGGTGGGTGTACAATTGTGCTACCTTCCTATACATTTGTCTGGCCATGTGTCCATTTTCATGTGTGCAGCTTCCAGTTACTTCATCTACATGTGTAACCCATGCTGTTGATGTTGAATTTGCTTTTTTGACTTGCACTTAAACATTTGGCACATAGGGATGGCACTTGGTCATACAATGTGTCGTCCTTGTGATACATGAAGGCCCAGTTGCTATGTAGTGTTTTATGGGCATGAGTAAGTGATGTGTGTACCAGGATTGCATCCTTCCTGGAGTCCCCCTGATGCTGCCATACTAATTTTGAAGGTAATGTTCACACTGTGAGTTTTTGATAATTTTCTCCCACAATATTGTGCATCCCATTTAAATTTCATTCTCTTGCAATGTAGGTGATATGTGTGGGTCCATTACAAGGATTTTGCATGGAAAGGGTGTTTGGGTTAATTGACACATCCATGCATATGTGTCTTCTATATGTCAATAATCCATGCCATGTGCACAATGTGAGGGTGTCAGTTCAAATAGTAGGATGTGATATTGATGTAGTTTTGCTGTTTTATGACACAATGTAATGTACCCTTCACTGTTCCTGAAACTTTAATGTGCACACGTGTGGTTTTGTAGAGTGTTGCGGTTGAGTGTCAGTGACTTGCCCAAAGGGGAGCACCATGTTGCTGTGATTGAGTCATACGTTGTGTTCAACTCTGACCCAGGACACACAAACGCATGCTAGGTTCATGTAGCACAGCCCCCATACCAGGAGGATAGTGGTGAGCCAATTTGCATTGAATTTGGGGACACAGGTAGGTGTTTTGACTTACCGACGGTTGCATCCACAGCGGCATTGATCTTGGGCTCCATCTGTCAGCTGCGGCAGAACATGAGGGATCCGCTCCATTGCAGCACAGGATGTGTGTCGCTGTCTAGAGGTGAATTCTTGCCTTTTATGCCCTTTGTTTGTACCAGCTGGGATCTGGTGGTTGGACCACCACTACAGTCACGTCGGCAGAATGCAACATCATAATCTGTCTGGCAGAAACAGTGGCTCTGACAGCCTCATTGGCCTGTTTGCCTCTGCGGAGGTCTGCGCTGCCTGGCAGTGTTTGCAGGACCGCAGAAGTCTTTGATCTATGGAACCGCATGCATTGTAATATGGTGGTCTAACTGCCAACTCTACGTCACTCAGACCACCGCCAAACTCGTAATCAGGATCTTAAATGTGTATCTCAAGACTGACTCAAATATTTTTCTCCCATATGCCATTCTCTGGTCCATGATCTGGCTCCCCCCAGTTCTTGGACTCGGCTGTGAAAACAAAAACTGCTAGTGCAGGAGTCCGCGCGCGATCCGACGACCAAGATGGCCGCCTGATAACGGAGCTCCGTGCCTCATCGGACAAACCTCTACAGCCGGAGCCGTTTTTTTCTTCTTTTTAATGTTGTTCCTCTGAAAACAAACATTGGATGTTTTGGTGAGCATTTTCATCGTTTTTTGGGCTGCCTAGCATATTTCCTGACTCTTTAATTGCGTTTTCTTATTTCTCCTCATGAATGTGGCCATTTTGACTAGCTTTGCTCACCATTACATTATTATTTTTATGAATATTTGACTTTCTTTTTTGCGCAAGCCTGGTTTTTTGATTTTTTTTATTTTTGCTGTTTCGCTAACATATTTTTGGAGTTCCTGTGTCACATGCTTCCTTATTGAAGGTTTTTTATTTTTATATGGGCAAACTAAAGAAAATAAAAGCTCTGTCGCATCAGTCCTCCTCAGCTGACAAACTTTCGCACTTTTTTCAATTGGACACTTCTGCTGCAGCGTCTTCTTCTTCCATCTCAAAGATGTCTTCCTCATCTTCTTCTTCGCCTAAAGTTCCTCAGCATATTTCTGCATCCACTCATAAGAGGGTCAAACAGGACCCACCTTCACCAGTAAAATCTCCCTCGCCGATTTCTCTTGAACTTGTGCTTGACGAAATACGTGCATTGCATCCTTTTATTGAAGAAACTAATTCTCAGATACAAAATCTTCATTCTAAGTGGTCTCAAATGGAAGTGAGAGTCTCTGCTTTGGAACAAAGAGTCAGCGACGTGCAGGATGAAACACATAAAATGATTAGTTTGGAGAAGGAAGTGGCAACCTTGAAGACTCTTACGGAGGAGTGGAAAACAGAAATAGGCGCAATAATCTTTGCCTTTATGGATTACCGGCGGGTCTTGAAGGGAGTGCCCCAATTTCATTTTTCACCTCATTCTTTCCACAGTTGGTGGATCTACCATCTTCTACAGTATTAAACATCCAAAGAGCACACCGCATTGGTCATCGTTCTCCGCATTCCTCCACATCTAAACCAAGAGGCATGATTATTTTCTTTCTTGAATTTACTGACTTATTGAGAATTCTTAACGCAGCGAAAACCAAAAAACAAATTTTTTGGCACGGAAGTAAAATCTTCATTTCACAGGATGTGTCCAAAGCTACAGCAGACAGGAGGAAAGAGTTTTTGGATCTTCGTCCACAGCTTCGTGACTTGGGAGCTCGTTTTGGATTATTCCATCCATGTTTGTTCAAAGTGACATATCAAAACAAGACCACTTCATTTACCTCTCCTGCAGTTCTTCGTGATTTTCTATGAATACACTCTACAAATTCTATGGAAACAGCTGGTCCTTCTACACGTTGACTTTTCTTAATTTATTATGCCCTTTCACTATTATTGCGATAGAATTGATGGTCCTTTACATGCAGTTTATACAGTATACTATATTGACGTGACTACAGACCCTTTTTTGTTAGTGTATTGTTTTCTTTCCACAGGTTCCTGGTGTTCTATAATCATTATTTTTGCTCGTAACCTTTGTCCGTTGATGCGTTCCGTTCCCTTGCTGTGCCGTCTTCAGTCTGTGCTGTCACCACCCCTCCCCTATTGTTCATTCATCTCAGGTATGTTTTTGCAGTCGTCTTTATTTGACATGTACTGTCTCTTCTTTTTTTCTAGACTACTTTCCATCCTTTTTCCTGCTGTTTTCCCTTTACTCTTCTCTCTTTTTGATTTTTCTGTTTTCTTTTCCCTTATATGTATTTTCAGTTACTTATGGTACAAGGCCTTTCGTGTACATATATGGTTATGTGACATAAATTCAGGGTTGTTTCTTGGAATGTCAAATGTTTTATTAATCCAATCAAAAGGCAGAGAATTTTATCCCACTTATCTAAATATAATCCAGACTTGGTTCTTCTACATGAGACCCATTTGACGGACTCTGAAGCTATGAAACTTAAAAAAAGGCTGGGTGGGCAATGTTTTTACTTCACCTTCGTCTACAAAGAAAAATGGTGTCATTGTGCTTTGCCATAAAAATGATCAGTTAATGTTATTTCACAAGACTCGGATTCTGATGGTAGGTGGCTCTTTGTGAGGCTTAGTATTAATGGGATTACAATGACTATTGGTAATCTTTATGGTCCAAATAATTCAGATTATCTTTTCTGGCCCAATATCACTAAACAATGTTTGCATTATAATTATGATTTTCTTCTTATTGGAGGGGATTGCATTCAAATTCTTGATCCCTCTATAGATAGGCAATCTGTAATTACATTTTCTCCCCATAAAATGCATAAACAATTTAAGGCATTTTTCTCACAATGTAATTTAATTGACTCATGGAGAACTTGCAATCCTGATAATAGTGATTTTTCGTTTTATTCTCCCCCACATGGCTCCTTATCTAGACTTGACCATATTTTTGTTTCTAAATCATTATCCCAAAATCTTATTAACTCCTCCATTGAACCTATGGTAATATCTGATCATGCCCCAGTCATTACAGATGTTGACTTGCTCCCGGTGCATCCCAGATCCAATAGGTGGCGATTTAATAATTCTTTATTACTTGACTCTAAATTTTCCACTTCCTTTGTTGCCTTTGCGGACAATTTTTTTCGATTTAATGAAGATTCTCACGTTTCTCCACAATTGTTATGGGATTCGTTTAAGGCTGCGGCTCATGGTCATATAATAAATGTTGTCTCTAATGAAAAAAAAAAAATCAATGCCCAGCATCAAGCACTACTTCTCAAAATTAAACGCTAAGAACATCAGTACTATTCTTCCTCCTCCAATTTTAATATACAAGAACTTATTCAGGCAAAACTGCAATTTAACAAAATCTCTATGGATAATGCTTTCTCTTTTCTTCTACGTAGTAGTGCTCATTATTATGGAGGTCGGAATAGAGCGGGAAGCTTCTGGCTGCAACGTCATAATGTGAAGTCTATAGTTTCAGATACTGGTGAGTCCCTTTTTAAGGGTGAAGATATTTTAGCTGAATTTATTAATAATTACCAGACACTTTATACTCCTGAGTCAGTCCCGACCCCCTTACAGATTGATGATTATTTAAAGAATATTCCAAACACTAATAAGACACTGATTAATGCTACTTCACTTGAAGTAGATATTACTTCGTTAGAAATTTTTAAAGCCCTTCAATCTCTAAAAAAAGGGAAAACCCCTGGTCCGGATGGATTTACAGTGGAATTTTTTTTTCATTTTTCTGACCTGTTACTTCCTAAACTTTTTCAACTTTTCCAATTGTTCATAGATTCTGGTTTTACAGGGGTCACATTTCAGGAAGCTTCGATTTGCCTAATTCCAAAGGACGGTAAGGATCATACTTTTTGTAAAAAAATTTAGACCAATCTCTCTTCTTAATACAGATTATAAAATCTTTGCTAAATTATTAGCCCTAAATCTTGATACCCTTTTACCTGTGATGATAAGTAAGGAACAAACAGGTTTTGTCAAAGGTAGACTTGCTTCTGACAATTCTAGAACATTCTTTAATGTACTCAGCAAGGCTCCCGCTCTGTCATATTCTCTAGCGGCAATTTCCATAGATGCTGAGAAAGCATTCGACCGGTTAGATTGGTCTTTTCTATTAAAAGCTTTAGCCTGGCATGGTTTAGGGCCTCATTTCATTTCATTTATCTCTTTGCTTTATCAATCTCCAATGGCATCGATATCGGTAAATGGGAAATTGTCTAGATATTTTGTTTTACGCCGATTTGTACGTCAAGGGTGTCCGCTCTCTCCACTCCTATTTATTCAAGCTCTCGAGCCCTTTCTATCCAGTATTAGAAATAACATTAAAATTGAAGGTTTCCAGTATGGCGAGAAACATTTAAAATTAACGGCATATGCAGATGATATACTTTTATATATCTCAAACCCTGAGCTCTCAATTCCGTCACTACTTTGGGAAATTGATGGTTTTTCCTTGATTTCAGGTTATAAGATAAATTCGGATAAAACTGAAATCCTCCCTTTAACAAAATTTTGTTTAAAAGCATTGTTTGATATCACTAGTTTTCCCTGGAATTCTTCCAAAATTAAATATTTAGGTATTTGGTTCATTTCATCCATTAAAAAGTACATTGAAGTAAATATTTCAGAGGCTTTAGAGAAAGTTGATAGATCGATTCTGGCTTGGAATCCCTTATTTTTATCTTGCTGGGGTCGTCTTGATTCCATTAAAATGATGATTTCTCCTAACATATTATATATCCTATCCATGATTCCGCTTCCTTTACCTGGTACCTTTTTTACACAATTGGACTCCAAATTGTCTAAATTCCTCTGGAACAAAAAGAGAATCTAGATTTTCCCTTAGTCATCTTCGCCATTCTAAACAGGAGGGAGGAGTCAATTCTCCTGATTTTAGATTGTATCACAAATCCTTTTGTTTGCACCAAGCTTCTAGGTGGGTCTCCCTGTCAAACTCTAGGTTTACTCCATTATGGTTGGATATTGAGTGTTCTTTTCTTTTGCCTTTTTCCCCTAGTGAGGTGGTATCCTTTTCCTATAATATTTCACTTATCTCCTCTCTGCTTCTTAAACATACTTGCTCTCTTCTGCGTTCTCACTATTTACCTCCTTCGGTTTCTCATTCCTCTTTTCTGAATTCCCCTATTTGGCATAATTATCTTATCACTATTAATAAAAAACCCTTATTTTGGAAATCCTGGTTGACAGAGAAATATAATTTGGGTCAAGGATTTATTTTCCAATAATACTTCACTTTCTTTTTCACAATTCAAACTTCTATTTCATTCTCCCAATTCATTTATGCCTAAATATCTTCTTCTTATTGATATTATTCTTGATGTACTTTTTCCCTTGCCTTCCCCTTCTTCTTCTTCTTCTGAGTTACCCTTTTCTTTGTCCTCCTTTCTTATCTCATATCCTAAGGCATCTAATATCTATAAACTTTTTCAGTCTCCTGTTTTGACACAACCTAAATCTAAAATTTAATCTCAATGGGAATTGGATTTGGGATGTACCTGGACTGTTTCCTTTTGGAATAAGGTGTGACATCGCTCTTATAAAATATCCAGATCAGCTTCTACCACACAGTCACTTTTCTTTCTTTATCACAGACTTTATTTTACCCCTTCTACTATAGCAAAATTTTCTGTAACCTCCACTCCAAGTTGCTAGTCTTGCAATAGCCCAAAGGGAGATCTTATGCATATCCTTTTTGAATGTCCTCCTACTGTCTCTTTTTGGAGAAAAGTTTGGTGTCAGCTTACCTACATTTTTCATTTGCAATCCCAATTATCTCCGCTGGTGCTTTTTTTAGGTAGTCTCTCTGCTGACATTGTTTCAGATGATGATAACTTAAAATTGTTGGATCTCATGTTAGCTTTGGCCTTTCAACAAGTTACTCTCAATTGGAAAAAATCATCCAATATTTCCTATAAAGCTTGGTGGAATAATGTTTGTCACTACCATAGATTAGATATTGCTTTTACCTCTTTATGCTGCCCTTCCATAAATAGAGATTTGTACTGGTTACCTTTGACTGATTATCTTAATGCTGTTGCTTGTAATTCTACTAATTGTACATTATCTGAGAATTTTAAGCCACCATGAATTCTTTATTTTCTCTGTTCTTGAGTGAATTTTAACTTAGCTTACATTTATGCTTTTTTGAATATTACTTTCTTATATTTAACTGTTGAAGTTCCCATGCATTTTTCGCATTGTAAATGGTCTTGTCCCGTTTTCCTTGTTTCCTCCACTTATTTTTTATACTTTAAAATGTTAAACAGCTTTTACAACTCGTTTTAAAATTATATCACTATCATTATGATAGATATCTTGTATTGTTAGTATATAACCCATATGTATTTTGATTTTAATAAAGCTGATTTACCTTAAAAAAAAAACTGCTACTGCAATATTAGGATAATGATAGCACACCCTAAAGAGCAGAAGGACTCAGGAACACAGAATAAGGCTGACAATGCCGTGTCCCCTGAAAGAAATGTCAAAATAAAGATGCAAGACTTGAGTATGAAATGGCTTACTTGCTTGTGATTCCAGTGTCATTGATATTTTCTATTTGACTTCTTGTGGTTTAACAACCATGACTCGAAAAACTAGTTTCCATGGTACCGTGGGACAGGAGGGACCACACCACATCTTTGAATGGTACTAGGGCACATCCTGGAACGAAGGCATAAAGAAGTGCCTGTTTCCCTCGTCAAAAAAGTCAAAATAAACATGCAAACTGTGATAACGGGGCTAGGATATTCTCATCCTTCATCTTGAAAAAAATGTGGAGCCATGACAGAGAAAGTTGAAAATAGCCCTGAGACTTGTGCACACCCCAGGCGCTTTGAAAAAAAACATTTTGTCCCTGGCGAAAATATCAGAACAAGGATAAAATGTCTGGAAGACCACTGCAAAGGATCGTGAACCTCATTCTGAAAAAAAAAACTTGTGATAAGAAGTCATGAGGACGAAGCCAAACCAGTTCTCTAATTTTGACCTAGCAACACACATGCTGGGACAGTGTGTATGGCTTAATGGACACACTCGAACCTCACAGCGGCCCTGTGCACACAAATGAGGGATAGAAAATGCCATTTGCATGCATGAAATTGAAAAAAGGTGTAAGGTTTGAAAATCTGGTCCAGTGGGATGTTGGGACTAATGTTAAAAAAATGCTTCGCCATGCGGGGGCAATCCCCGAGCCCAAATAGACCGATAATACATCAAAATAAATACTCAATATTGGAAAACCAAATCCCAGGATGTTCTCGAACCTCATTCGGAAATATATGTTTACGTCCATGTGGGAGGAAAGTGACTTTACCTAATCTCCAGACAGGCTAAAGGCACATGGGATGGGGGTAAAACAATATTTCCTCAGTAAAAATAGGCAAAGCAATTAGATGAGAGTCGAAAACTGGTGCGTCTGTTTAGAGAACCGAATGAAAAAGTAAGTCCAACCTATTATGAAACTTGTACAGTATCATTCGAAATACATTGAACAAATTTGCGGATTTCTATTACTAATGACCGCTAATGACTGCAATTAAAGGAAATATTATTCTCTATATACAAAGATGACATCAGAAATGACATCATCAGTGGAATTTCATCATGGCATCAATCAATCAATCATCATGGCATCAGATATCACATCACTGGCGACCGCATGAATGTTACAAATAAATCCATCTAGCAATATCCGGTTAGTGATAGTGTAGCAGCAAAGCAGTGGCAGGCAGTTATTCCTCAAGCTCATGATGCAGTACCCATCAGCCAAACTCTAATTCAAGGCCCAAAGTGTCCTGCAATTCATGTCATTAGCAATACCTATTCTCTTAGCCCTAATTGCAGTTGGTAAAGTGCAGTACAAATTTCATAAGAAGAACAATGACTGTTGGAAAGGTGATTATACAAAGGGGCATATTTATACTCCGTTTGCGCCGAAATTGCGTCGTTTTTTTTTACGCAATTTAGACGCAAAACTAACTCCATATTTATACTTTGGCATTAGACGCGTCTAGCGCCAAAGTTCATGGAGTTAGCGTCATTTTTTTGCGTGAACACCTTCCTTGCGTTAATGATATGCAAGGTAGGCGTTCCCGTCTTAAAAAATGACTGCGATGCATATGCGTCGTATTTATACTCCCGGGCAAAAATGACGCCCGGGAGTGGGCGGGTCTAAAAAACCCGCATTTGCGCCGGATTTTAGCGCCTGGGTCAGGGCAGGCGTTAAGGGACCTGTGGGCTCAGAATGAGCCCAGAGGTGCCCTCCCAAGCCCCCAGGGACACCCCCTGCCACCCTTGCCCACCCCAGGAGGACACCCAAGGATGGAGGGACCCACCCCAGGGACATTAAGGTACGTCCAGGTAAGTATTTTTTTTTTTTTTTTTTTTGTGGCATAGGGGCGTCTGATTTGTGCCCCCCTACATGCCACTATGCCCAATGACCATGCCCAGGGGACAGAGGTCCCCTGGGCATGGCCATTGGGCAAGGGGGCATGACTCCTGTCTTTGCTAAGACAGGAGTCATTTCAATGGGGGTTGGGCGTCGTAAAAAAATGGCGCAAATCGGGTTGTGGCGAATTTTTTGCCTCAGCCTGACTTGCACCATTTCTGGACGCCCATATGCCATTTTCCCCCTACGCCGGCGCTGCCTGGTGTACGTCGTTTTTTTTAACGCACACCAGACAGCGCCGGCGGCTAACGCCGGCTAACGTCATTCAATAAATACGGCGCCCGCATGGCGCTTCAGAATGGCGTTAGCCGGCGCTAATTTTTTTGGCGCAAAACTGCGTTGGCGCAGTTTTGCGTCAAAAAGTATAAATATGGGCCAAAGTTCTAAAACAAATCTATTTAATTTCACCAATATGTTAACTATCCGATTTATCACAATACTGTGCCAGTATATTATATTGTCTTTACCACCTGCCTAACAGAATCTCAGTTTCAGTGATTCACATGCCCTGAATAGAGATCGCAGATTGTGTTGCCTCCTTAAGTTGGTGCAATCATATGAACATAAAGATGTACTATAAAATGCTGCTGCGCAACAACCAACGTGGCTGCTTTGCATCAAAGAAAGACAGAACAATACCATAAATACTAAGATAGGCCTCTGTTTCTCTCTCTCACTTCGCTGGTGCACTTTAGGCAGTCTTGCTCCACTCACATACCCTTGCACTATGCCCTGGCACCTAAGTGCAAGGGTGCTTGTGTGATATATTGCATATGTTTTGTACTGGAAGTGAGCTATTCCTAGAGCTGCTTCAAAACCTTTCCAAATTTGCTGTGTTGTATGCAAAATTGGGAAAGTGTTGTGAAAGAAAATCTCTCCAACATTATGCCTGTCTGGAGGAAGAGTACATTTTTGACACTGGTCCATATTTATACTTTTTTAGCGCCGTATTTGCGTCATTTTTTTTCTCGCAAAAGCAGCACAAATTTCCAAAATACAATTGTATTTTGTATGTTTACGCCGATTTTGCGTCAATAAACGACGCAAATGCAGCGCTAAAAAAGTATAAATATGGGCCTAAGTCATGTTTACGCTTTTTAATAGATTGAGCTTTCCATCAAAATCCATCAATGGTTGCATGGGTTGTGTATCTTTTGTAAGCCACACAAACTGTTAGTAAATCTGCCCAAGGGTTGCCAACGGTAAATATATTCTTAGAGAGTCCTCACCTGTAAACGCAGTAACAGAACCATGCAATAGTGCTGAATATTGAGTTTCCTGTCCACTCTGACAGTCATGCATTTTGGTAAGGGCGTGCAAACGTCCTGATAATAACAGTTTTCAAAATTTAAATAGTTAACATAATCAGGCAGTGTTGGCATTCATCTGGGTCACATGTTCGAATTCTGGGGGGATGGGTCAACTTTCATCTTTCTCAGGTCAAGAAAATGAGTACCAGGTATTTGCTAGATAATTACAGTGCCCACAGATTGTACAGTTAAATAACACTGCCCAGAGTCTATTCAACTTGTAGCGTGCCATATTATGCCAGAGTCAAATGGCGCTCGCTCCGCAGTATGATGCCTCTTTTTGGCCATAAGCGACCTAATTGAATGGGCATATTCTGTGTGCATTTGCGGAGGCATTGCCTAGTGAATTCGTATATCCGATTATATTAATTTTTCATAAAAAGCCAAACATACTATCTTAAAATTGTCTGCCAAAGTCTGGCGGATTCTTCTAAAAAGTCGTTTACATCTCTCCGTCTGGTTTTCTAGAAAAAAAGAAAGATAATAGCTTGCTCAGAGAGATGACTTCAGCAGTCAGTGGAGAGTTCAGAAGTAAGATTTATAGATGGGTGGATGGTGAAATCCCAATGAAACTGCTTCAGTAAGCTTTCCTGTCCAGATGACAAATACATCTATTAAATAACAGAATGATGCCAAAGTTTTGTGATGCTCCTTGAGAAAGCTGTGCTCAATCAAGGTCTGCCATAAAAAAGGATTGCATATGTTTATGGGACCACAGGTTTTTCCAAGTGGTTGGATTTTTTCTGACGCTGTGTACTTTTAGAATGGTTTTTCATGTGTGTCTCCAGTGACAATGTCAGGAATACTTGTCTTATGCGAAATCAAACTAAATTATATTATTTGATTAAACTTCCAAGTCTACTATCTTTGACAAACGTATTCAATCAGTGTTGGAAATGGCCTTTCTGCAGTTTCATCCCCAGACTTTTTGCCTTCCTCCTCTTTTTCTGACCTAATTTTTGCTGGCTTTAGGACTCTGCGCACTTTTCCACTGCTAATCAGTGCTAAAGTGCATATGCTCTCTCCCTTTAAACATGGTAACATTAGATCATACCCAATTGGACTATTTAATTTACTTATAAGTCCCTAGTAGAATGCACTATATGTGCCCTGGCCTGTAGATTAAGGGGCATATTTATACTCCGTTTGCACCGAATTTGCGTCGTTTTTTTCTGCGCAAATTCGACGCAAAACTAACTCCATATTTATACTTTGGCGTTAGACGCGTCTAGCGCCAAAGTTCATGGAGTTAGCGTAATTTTTTGCGTGAACACCTTCCTTGCGTTAATGATATGCAAGGTAGGCGTTCCCGTCTTAAAAAATGACTGCGATGCATATGCGTCGTATTTATACTCCCGGGCAAAAATGACGCCCGGGAGTGGGCGGGACTAAAAAACCTGCATTTGCGCCGGATTTTAGCGCCTGGGTCAGGGCAGGCGTTAAGGGACCTGTGGGCTCAGAATGAGCCCAGAGGTGCCCTCCCAAGCCCCCAGGGACACCCCCTGCCACCCTTGCCCACCCCAGGAGGACACCCAAGGATGGAGGGACCCATCCCAGGAAAGAAAAGGTAAGTTGTGGTAAGTATTTTTTGTTAATTTTTTTTTGTGGCATAGGGGGGCCTGATTTGTGCCCCCCTACATGCTACTATGCCCAATGACCATGCCCAGGGGACAGAAGTCCCGTGGGCATGGCCATTGGGCAAGGGGGCATGACTCCTGTCTTTGCAAAGACAGGAGTCTTGTTAATGGCGTCTGGGCGCCAAAAAAAAATGGCGCAATTCGGGTTAAGACGATTTTTTTGCCTCAGCCTGACTTGCCCCATTTTTGGACGCCCAAACGCCATTTTTCCCTACGCCGGCGCTGCCTGGTGTACGTGGCTTTTTTTCACGCACACCAGGCAGCGCCGGTCGGCTAACGCCATTCAATAAATACGGCGCCCGCATGGCGCTTCAGAATGGCGTTAGCCGGCGCTAATTTTTTTGCCGCAAAACTGCGTTAGCGCAGTTTTGCGTCAAAAAGTATAAATATGGCCCTAAATGCTACTAGTGGGCCTACAGCACTGATTGTGCCACCCACTTAAGTAGCCCCATAACCTTGTCTGGCCTGCCATTGCAAGGCCTGTGTGTGCAGTTTCACTGCCAATTCAACTTGGCATTTAAAAGTACTTGCCAAGCCTAAAACTCCCCTTTTTATACATATAAGACACCCCTAAGTTATGCCCTAGGTAACCCATAGGGCAGGGTGCTGTGTAGGCAAAAGTCAGGACATGTACCTATGTTGTTTACATTTCCTGGTAGCGTAAAACTCCTAAATTCGTTTTTATACTGCTGTGAGGCCTGCTCTCTTCATTGGCTAACATTGGGGCTGCTCTCATACATTGTTTGAGTGGTAGCTGCTGATCTGAAAGGAGTAGGAAGGTCATATTTAGTATGGGTAGAATGGTGATATAAAATCCTGCTGGCTGGTGAAGTTGGTTTAAATATTACTATTTTAGAAATGCCACTTTTAGAAAGTGAGCATTTCTCTGCACTTAAATCTTTCTGTGTCTTACATTCCACGTCTGTCTGGGTTTAGTTGAAAGCTCCTTGTGCATTCACTCAGACACACCCCAAACACAGAATACTCAGGCTCACTTTCATACAAGGGTAGGTCGCTCCCCCTGCCGCTGCAGCTCCTCCAAGTTCCCGAGTTCCTGTGTTCCTGAGACCCACCTAACTGTAAGTACCCCCCTCCTCCCAGCTCCTCGCCCTGCCCCGCGCCACTCACCTTCTCTCCTGCTCCTGCTTCTTTTCCTCCTCTCTGTCTCTTCCTCCTCGCCCCCCCTCTGCAATCTTCTTCTGTGTTCTTCTGTTCTTCTCTTCTGTTCTTCTGTTCTTCCCTTCTGTTCTTCTGTGTTCTTCCGGTCTTCTGTGTTCTTCTTCTCTGTTCTTCTCGGTGCTTCTGTGTTCTTCTCTGTTCTTCTCTGTTCTTCTGTTCTTCTGTTCTTCTGTTCTTCTGTTCTTCTGTCTTCTGCTCTTCCGGTCTTCTGTTCTTCTATTCTTCTGCTCTTCCGGTCTTCTGTTCTTCTGTCTTCTGTTCTTCTGTCTTCTGTTCTCCTGTCTTCGGCTCTTCTACCTCCTCCGTCTTCTTCCCCCGAGCCTGCCCTCCTGCTCCTTCCTCATCCCCCTCCCTCACTCGCCTCCCCCTCTCTCACCCCTAGCTAACCCGTTCGCTATCTACCTCCCTCACTCCTCCTATCTTCCTATCTCTCTAGCTCCCTATCTCACTATCTAACTCCCCCACTCTCCACCTCCTCCTACCTACCTATCTGTCTATCTATCTATTTCCCTATCTATCGACTTCTCTATCTATTTTCTCTATCTATTTCTCTATCTCTCCCCCCCTCCCGCCACCCCCTCTACTACCTATCTCCCTATCCTCTCACTCTACCTCTCTCCCTCACCCACCTCTACAACCCCCCCTCCCCTATCTTCACAACCCTACTCCTATCTCTCTCCCTAATCTCCAAACCTCCTAACACTCACCCTCCTCCACCCTAAACCCCCTCCCCCAGCTCCTCTCACTCTACCTGTCCCCCCCCTCCCTCGCGCTTTCCCGCCGCGACCTCCTGCACGCCCCCGCCCCCCAGCTCCCATTCGCCCCCAGCTGACCCCTCCCCCCCCCTCCTACCTCTTATGGCGGCCGCTGCGCGACAGTGGTAGCGACCCTTGACCCAAGGGTAGGTCGCTCCCCCTGCCGCTGCAGCTCCTCCAAGTTCCCGAGTTCCTGTGTTCCTGAGACCCACCTAACTGTAAGTACCCCCCCTCCTCCCAGCCCCTCGCCCTGCCCCGCGCCACTCACCTTCTCTCCTGCTCCTGCTTCTTTTCCTCCTCTCTGTCTCTTCCTCCTCGCCCCCCCTCTGCAATCTTCTTCTGTGTTCTTCTGTTCTTCTCTTCTGTTCTTCTGTTCTTCCCTTCTGTTCTTCTGTGTTCTTCCGGTCTTCTGTGTTCTTCTTCTCTGTTCTTCTCGGTGCTTCTGTGTTCTTCTCTGTTCTTCTCTGTTCTTCTGTTCTTCTGTTCTTCTGTTCTTCTGTTCTTCTGTCTTCTGCTCTTCCGGTCTTCTGTTCTTCTATTCTTCTGCTCTTCCGGTCTTCTGTTCTTCTGTCTTCTGTTCTTCTGTCTTCTGTTCTCCTGTCTTCGGCTCTTCTACCTCCTCCGTCTTCTTCCCCCGAGCCTGCCCTCCTGCTCCTTCCTCATCCCCCTCCCTCACTCGCCTCCCCCTCTCTCACCCCTAGCTAACCCGTTCGCTATCTACCTCCCTCACTCCTCCTATCTTCCTATCTCTCTAGCTCCCTATCTCACTATCTAACTCCCCCACTCTCCACCTCCTCCTACCTACCTATCTGTCTATCTATCTATTTCCCTATCTATCGACTTCTCTATCTATTTTCTCTATCTATTTCTCTATCTCTCCCCCCCTCCCGCCACCCCCTCTACTACCTATCTCCCTATCCTCTCACTCTACCTCTCTCCCTCACCCACCTCTACAACCCCCCCTCCCCTATCTTCACAACCCTACTCCTATCTCTCTCCCTAATCTCCAAACCTCCTAACACTCACCCTCCTCCACCCTAAACCCCCTCCCCCAGCTCCTCTCACTCTACCTGTCCCCCCCCCTCCCTCGCGCTTTCCCGCCGCGACCTCCTGCACGCCCCCGCCCCCCAGCTCCCATTCGCCCCCAGCTGACCCCTCCCCCCCCTCCTACCTCTTATGGCGGCCGCTGCGCGACAGTGGTAGCGACCCTTGACCCAAGGGTAGGTCGCTCCCCCTGCTGCTGCAGCTCCTCCAAGTTCCCGAGTTCCTGTGTTCCTGAGACCCACCTAACTGTAAGTACCCCCCCTCCTCCCAGCCCCTCGCCCTGCCCCGCGCCACTCACCTTCTCTCCTGCTCCTGCTTCTTTTCCTCCTCTCTGTCTCTTCCTCCTCGCCCCCCCTCTGCAATCTTCTTCTGTGTTCTTCTGTTCTTCTCTTCTGTTCTTCTGTTCTTCCCTTCTGTTCTTCTGTGTTCTTCCGGTCTTCTGTGTTCTTCTTCTCTGTTCTTCTCGGTGCTTCTGTGTTTTTCTCTGTTCTTCTCTGTTCTTCTGTTCTTCTGTTCTTCTGTTCTTCTGTTCTTCTGTTCTTCTGTCTTCTGCTCTTCCGGTCTTCTGTTCTTCTATTCTTCTGTTCTTCTGTCTTCTGCTCTTCCGGTCTTCTGTTCTTCTGTCTTCTGTTCTCCTGTCTTCGGCTCTTCTACCTCCTCCGTCTTCTTCCCCCGAGTCTGCCCTCCTGCTCCTTCCTCATCCCCCTCCCTCACTCGCCTCCCCCTCTCTCACCCCTAGCTAACCCGTTCGCTATCTACCTCCCTCACTCCTCCTATCTTCCTATCTCTCTAGCTCCCTATCTCACTATCTAACTCCCCCACTCTCCACCTCCTCCTACCTACCTATCTGTCTATCTATCTATTTCCCTATCTATCGACTTCTCTATCTATTTTCTCTATCTATTTCTCTATCTCTCCCCCCCTCCCGCCACCCCCTCTACTACCTATCTCCCTATCCTCTCACTCTACCTCTCTCCCTCACCCACCTCTACAACCCCCCCTCCCCTATCTTCACAACCCTACTCCTATCTCTCTCCCTAATCTCCAAACCTCCTAACACTCACCCTCCTCCACCCTAAACCCCCTCCCCCAGCTCCTCTCACTCTACCTGTCCCCCCCCCTCCCTCGCGCTTTCCCGCCGCGACCTCCTGCACGCCCCGCCCCCCAGCTCCCATTCGCCCCCAGCTGACCCCTCCCCCCCCCTCCTACCTCTTATGGCGGCCGCTGCGCGACAGTGGTAGCGACCCTTGACCCAAGGGTAGGTCGCTCCCCCTGCCGCTGCAGCTCCTCCAAGTTCCCGAGTTCCTGTGTTCCTGAGACCCACCTAACTGTAAGTACCCCCCTCCTCCCAGCCCCTCGCCCTGCCCCGCGCCACTCACCTTCTCTCCTGCTCCTGCTTCTTTTCCTCCTCTCTGTCTCTTCCTCCTCGCCCCCCCTCTGCAATCTTCTTCTGTGTTCTTCTGTTCTTCTCTTCTGTTCTTCTGTTCTTCCCTTCTGTTCTTCTGTGTTCTTCCGGTCTTCTGTGTTCTTCTTCTCTGTTCTTCTCGGTGCTTCTGTGTTCTTCTCTGTTCTTCTCTGTTCTTCTGTTCTTCTGTTCTTCTGTTCTTCTGTTCTTCTGTCTTCTGCTCTTCCGGTCTTCTGTTCTTCTATTCTTCTGCTCTTCCGGTCTTCTGTTCTTCTGTCTTCTGTTCTTCTGTCTTCTGTTCTCCTGTCTTCGGCTCTTCTACCTCCTCCGTCTTCTTCCCCCGAGCCTGCCCTCCTGCTCCTTCCTCATCCCCCTCCCTCACTCGCCTGCCCCTCTCTCACCCCTAGCTAACCCGTTCGCTATCTACCTCCCTCACTCCTCCTATCTTCCTATCTCTCTAGCTCCCTATCTCACTATCTAACTCCCCCACTCTCCACCTCCTCCTACCTACCTATCTGTCTATCTATCTATTTCCCTATCTATCGACTTCTCTATCTATTTTCTCTATCTATTTCTCTATCTCTCCCCCCCTCCCGCCACCCCCCTCTACTACCTATCTCCCTATCCTCTCACTCTACCTCTCTCCCTCACCCACCTCTACAACCCCCCCTCCCCTATCTTCACAACCCTACTCCTATCTCTCTCCCTAATCTCCAAACCTCCTAACACTCACCCTCCTCCACCCTAAACCCCCTCCCCCAGCTCCTCTCACTCTACCTGTCCCCCCCCCCCCTCGCGCTTTCCCGCCGCGACCTCCTGCACGCCCCCGCCCCCCAGCTCCCATTCGCCCCCAGCTGACCCCTCCCCCCCCTCCTACCTCTTATGGCGGCCGCTGCGCGACAGTGGTAGCGACCCTTGACCCAAGGGTAGGTCGCTCCCCCTGCCGCTGCAGCTCCTCCAAGTTCCCGAGTTCCTGTGTTCCTGAGACCCACCTAACTGTAAGTACCCCCCCTCCTCCCAGCCCCTCGCCCTGCCCCGCGCCACTCACCTTCTCTCCTGCTTCTTTTCCTCCTCTCTGTCTCTTCCTCCTCGCCCCCCCTCTGCAATCTTCTTCTGTGTTCTTCTGTTCTTCTCTTCTGTTCTTCTGTTCTTCCCTTCTGTTCTTCTGTGTTCTTCCGGTCTTCTGTGTTCTTCTTCTCTGTTCTTCTCAGTGCTTCTGTGTTCTTCTCTGTTCTTCTCTGTTCTTCTGTTCTTCTGTTCTTCTGTTCTTCTGTTCTTCTGTCTTCTGCTCTTCCGGTCTTCTGTTCTTCTATTCTTCTGTTCTTCTGTCTTCTGCTCTTCCGGTCTTCTGTTCTTCTGTCTTCTGTTCTCCTGTCTTCGGCTCTTCTACCTCCTCCGTCTTCTTCCCCCGAGCCTGCCCTCCTGCTCCTTCCTCATCCCCCTCCCTCACTCGCCTCCCCCTCTCTCACCCCTAGCTAACCCGTTCGCTATCTACCTCCCTCACTCCTCCTATCTTCCTATCTCTCTAGCTCCCTATCTCACTATCTAACTCCCCCACTCTCCACCTCCTCCTACCTACCTATCTGTCTATCTATCTATTTCCCTATCTATCGACTTCTCTATCTATTTTCTCAATCTATTTCTCTATCTCTCCCCCCTCCCGCCACCCCCTCTACTACCTATCTCCCTATCCTCTCACTCTACCTCTCTCCCTCACCCACCTCTACAACCCCCCCTCCCCTATCTTCACAACCCTACTCCTATCTCTCTCCCTAATCTCCAAACCTCCTAACACTCACCCTCCTCCACCCTAAACCCCCTCCCCCAGCTCCTCTCACTCTACCTGTCCCCCCCCCTCCCTCGCGCTTTCCCGCCGCGACCTCCTGCACGCCCCCGCCCCCCAGCTCCCATTCGCCCCCAGCTGACCCCTCCCCCCCCTCCTACCTCTTATGGCGGCCGCTGCGCGACAGTGGTAGCGACCCTTGACCCAAGGGTAGGTCGCTCCCCCTGCCGCTGCAGCTCCTCCAAGTTCCCGAGTTCCTGTGTTCCTGAGACCCACCTAACTGTAAGTACCCCCCTCCTCCCAGCCCCTCGCCCTGCCCCGCGCCACTCACCTTCTCTCCTGCTCCTGCTTCTTTTCCTCCTCTCTGTCTCTTCCTCCTCGCCCCCCCTCTGCAATCTTCTTCTGTGTTCTTCTGTTCTTCTCTTCTGTTCTTCTGTTCTTCCCTTCTGTTCTTCTGTGTTCTTCCGGTCTTCTGTGTTCTTCTTCTCTGTTCTTCTCGGTGCTTCTGTGTTCTTCTCTGTTCTTCTCTGTTCTTCTGTTCTTCTGTTCTTCTGTTCTTCTGTTCTTCTGTCTTCTGCTCTTCCGGTCTTCTGTTCTTCTATTCTTCTGCTCTTCCGGTCTTCTGTTCTTCTGTCTTCTGTTCTTCTGTCTTCTGTTCTCCTTTCTTCGGCTCTTCTACCTCCTCCGTCTTCTTCCCCCGAGCCTGCCCTCCTGCTCCTTCCTCATCCCCCTCCCTCACTCGCCTCCCCCTCTCTCACCCCTAGCTAACCCGTTCGCTATCTACCTCCCTCACTCCTCCTATCTTCCTATCTCTCTAGCTCCCTATCTCACTATCTAACTCCCCCACTCTCCACCTCCTCCTACCTACCTATCTGTCTATCTATCTATTTCCCTATCTATCGACTTCTCTATCTATTTTCTCAATCTATTTCTCTATCTCTCCCCCCTCCCGCCACCCCCTCTACTACCTATCTCCCTATCCTCTCACTCTACCTCTCTCCCTCACCCACCTCTACAACCCCCCCTCCCCTATCTTCACAACCCTACTCCTATCTCTCTCCCTAATCTCCAAACCTCCTAACACTCACCCTCCTCCACCCTAAACCCCCTCCCCCAGCTCCTCTCACTCTACCTGTCCCCCCCCCTCCCTCGCGCTTTCCCGCCGCGACCTCCTGCACGCCCCCGCCCCCCAGCTCCCATTCGCCCCCAGCTGACCCCTCCCCCCCCTCCTACCTCTTATGGCGGCCGCTGCGCGACAGTGGTAGCGACCCTTGACCCAAGGGTAGGTCGCTCCCCCTGCCGCTGCAGCTCCTCCAAGTTCCCGAGTTCCTGTGTTCCTGAGACCCACCTAACTGTAAGTACCCCCCTCCTCCCAGCCCCTCGCCCTGCCCCGCGCCACTCACCTTCTCTCCTGCTCCTGCTTCTTTTCCTCCTCTCTGTCTCTTCCTCCTCGCCCCCCCTCTGCAATCTTCTTCTGTGTTCTTCTGTTCTTCTCTTCTGTTCTTCTGTTCTTCCCTTCTGTTCTTCTGTGTTCTTCCGGTCTTCTGTGTTCTTCTTCTCTGTTCTTCTCGGTGCTTCTGTGTTCTTCTCTGTTCTTCTCTGTTCTTCTGTTCTTCTGTTCTTCTGTTCTTCTGTTCTTCTGTCTTCTGCTCTTCCGGTCTTCTGTTCTTCTATTCTTCTGCTCTTCCGGTCTTCTGTTCTTCTGTCTTCTGTTCTTCTGTCTTCTGTTCTCCTTTCTTCGGCTCTTCTACCTCCTCCGTCTTCTTCCCCCGAGCCTGCCCTCCTGCTCCTTCCTCATCCCCCTCCCTCACTCGCCTCCCCCTCTCTCACCCCTAGCTAACCCGTTCGCTATCTACCTCCCTCACTCCTCCTATCTTCCTATCTCTCTAGCTCCCTATCTCACTATCTAACTCCCCCACTCTCCACCTCCTCCTACCTACCTATCTGTCTATCTATCTATTTCCCTATCTATCGACTTCTCTATCTATTTTCTCTATCTATTTCTCTATCTCTCCCCCCCTCCCGCCACCCCCTCTACTACCTATCTCCCTATCCTCTCACTCTACCTCTCTCCCTCACCCACCTCTACAACCCCCCCTCCCCTATCTTCACAACCCTACTCCTATCTCTCTCCCTAATCTCCAAACCTCCTAACACTCACCCTCCTCCACCCTAAACCCCCTCCCCCAGCTCCTCTCACTCTACCTGTCCCCCCCCCCTCCCTCGCGCTTTCCCGCCGCGACCTCCTGCACGCCCCCGCCCCCCAGCTCCCATTCGCCCCCAGCTGACCCCTCCCCCCCTCCTACCTCTTATGGCGGCCGCTGCGCGACTGCGCAGCGGGCGCGCGCAGCGGGCACGCCGCTGGCGCGCCGGAGGCGCGCCAGAGGCAAGCCCGTCTGCGCCCGTCCGCGCCTGGCCCGCGCCCAGCGCCACGACCCCTGGTCCCCAGCTCCCCCAAGCCCCGCTGATCCGCTACGACCCCACCACCCTCCACGCCCTCAACCCAGGGCGCTCCAAAACCTGCTTCCTAGCTCACCCCAAACGCACCCATGGACCCTTCGCCTGCAACTCCTGCAAACGCATCTTCCACCACGCAACTACCACGACCACAAGCCCACGCGCCATCAACCACCTCAAGTGCATCCTGATCAACGCTCGTTCCGTCCACAAGCACGCCGTTGAACTTTGGGACCTCCTGGACTCCACAGCCCCGGACGTCGCCTTCATCACGGAGACATGGATGAACGCCTCCTCTGCTCCAGACATCGCTACCCGCCATCCCCGAAGGCTACAAGATCTCCAGAAAAGACCACACCAACCAAGTAGGAGGAGGTGTCGCCATCATCTTCAAAGACTCCATCAGCGTCACCACCTCCACCGAAGACCCCCCCCTCGCCGCTGAACACCTGCATTTTCAGATTCGCACCGACCCAAGGACCACCCTCAGAGGATCCCTCGTCTACCGTCCTCCCGGACCTCGCGCCTCTTTCAGCGACGCCATCGCCGACTTCATCTCCCCGCACGCCCTCGCCTCACCGGACTACATCCTCCTAGGCGACCTCAACTTCCATCTGGAACAAAACAACGACCCCAACACCACCACCCTGCTCGACAACCTCGCCAACCTCGGCCTCAAACAACTGGTGAACACCGCCACCCACATCGCCGGACACACGCTCGACCCTATCTTCTCCGCCAGCAAACACGTCTTCTTCAGCCACACCTCTGCCCTACACTGGACCGACCACAGCTGCGTCCACTTCACATTCCGACGCGAGACCTCCCACCTCCGCACTCAACCCATCCCTCATCGACAGTGGAACAAGATCCCTGAAGAGCAACTCTTCTCCGCTCTCGCCGCCAACCAACCCACCCTCACCACCGACCCCAACGACGCAGCTCTCAACCTCACAAACTGGATCTCCAACTGCGCTGACAACCTTGCTCCCCTCAAACGCACGCATCGACAGACCAACACCAAAAAACCTCTCTGGTTCTCTGACACCCTCAAAGAATCAAAGAAAACTTGTCGTGCCCTTGAGAAGGCCTGGCGCAAGGACCACACCGCTGACAACATGACCGCCCTCAAGAACGCTACACGCGAACACACCACCTGATCCGCACTGCCAAAAGGAACTTTTTCACCGACAGACTAGACAAAAACAGCCACAACAGCAGAGAACTCTTCAGCATCGTCAAAGAGTTCTCCAACCCCAGCGCCAGCGCCAACGCCGTCACGCCCTCACAGGATTTGTGCGAATCCCTCGCCACTTTCTTCCATCGCAAGATCAGCGACCTCCACGACAGCTTCGGACACCAGACCCAACCATACACCACTGAACCCGCTTCCCCGGACATCACCCTCAACAACTGGTCCCACATCAACACGGAAGAAACCAAATCCATCATGAACTCTATCCACTCCGGCGCCCCTTCGGACCCCTGCCCGCACTTCATCTTTAACAAAGCCGACGACATCATCGCCCCGCACCTCCAGACCGTCATCAACTCTTCTTTTTCTTCTGCTACCTTCCCCGAATGCTGGAAGCACGCTGAAGTCAACGCCCTACTAAAGAAACCTACGGCTGACCCAAGCGACCTGAAAAACTTCCGCCCCATCTCTCTTCTACCTTTCCCAGCCAAGGAATAGAAAAGACCGTCAACAAACAGCTGACCACCTTCCTGGAAGACAACAACCTGCTCGACCCTTCACAAACCGGATTCCGAACCAACCACAGCACGGAAACCGCCCTCATCTCAGTCACAGACGACATCAGAACCCTGATGGACAACGGTGAAACAGTCGCCCTCATTCTCCTCGACCTCTCGGCTGCCTTTGACACCGTCTGTCACCGCACCCTAATCACCCGCCTACGCTCCACCGGGATCCAAGGCCAGGCCCTGGACTGGATCGCCTCCTTCCTCGCTAACTGCTCCCAAAGAGTTTACCTCCCTCCGTTTCGCTCAGAACCCACCAAGATCATCTGCGGCGTACCTCAAGGCTCATCGCTCAGCCCGACACTCTTCAATGTCTACATGAGCCCCCTCGCCGACATCGTACGCAAGCACGACATCATCATCACCTCCTACGCCGACGACACCCAACTTGTACTCTCCCTCACCAAGGACCCCGCCAGCGCCAAGACCAACCTACAAGAGGGTATGAAGGACGTCGCAGATTGGATGAGGCTCAGCCGCCTAAAGCTGAACTCTGAAAAAACGGAAGTCCTCATCCTCGGCAACACCCCGTCCGCCTGGGACGACTCCTGGTGGCCCACGGCCCTCGGCACCGCACCGACCCCCGCAGACCACGCCCGCAACCTCGGCTTCATCTTCGACCCTCTTCTCACCATGACCAAGCAAGTCAACGCCGTGTCCTCCGCCTGCTTCCTCACTCTCCGCATGCTCCGTAAGATCTTCCGCTGGATCCCCGCCGACACCAGAAAAACCGTGACCCACGCCCTCGTCACGAGCCGCCTGGACTACGGCAACACCCTCTACGCCGGGACCACAGCCAAACTCCAAAACCGCCTGCAACGCATCCAAAACGCCTCGGCCCGCCTCATCCTCGACGTACCCCGCAACAGCCACATCTCCGCACACCTGAGACACCTGCATTGGCTCCCAGTCAGCAAAAGGATCACCTTCCGTCTTCTCACCCACGCACACAAAGCCCTCCACAACAAGGGACCGGAATACCTCAACAGACGCCTCAGCTTCTACGTCCCCACCCGCCCCCTCCGCTCCGCTGGCCTCGCACTTGCTGCCGTCCCTCGCACCCGCCGCTCCACGGCGGGTGGGAGATCTTTCTCCTTCCTGGCGGCCAAGACCTGGAACTCCCTCCCCACCAGCCTCAGGACCACCCAGGACCACTCCGCTTTCCGGAGACTCCTAAAGACTTGGCTGTTCGAGCAGCGATAACCCCCCCTTTCCCCCCTAGCGCCTTGAGACCCGCACGGGTGAGTAGCGCGCTTTATAAATGTTAATGATTTGATTTGATACATCTGCATTTTGAATGGGTGTTCCTGGGCTGGGAGGGTGGAGGGCCTGCTCTCACACAAATGACTGCCACACCCCCTACTGGGACCCTGGCAGACAGGATTGAACTGAAAGGGGACCTGATGCACTTCTAAGCCACTCTTTGAAGTCTCCCCCACTTCAAAGGCACATTTGGGTACAGAAACAGGGCCTCTGCCCCTTCCAACTCTGACACTTCCTGGAGATGAAACTTGTAACCAGAACCAGCATCCTGCCAAGGAGAACTGCCTGGCTGCCCAAAGGACTCACCTGACTGCTTTCTCGAAGGACTGCTGCCTTGCTGTTGCCCTGCTGCCTTGCTACTCTCTGGCTGAGGTGAAGAAGTGCTCTCCAAGGGCTTGGATAGAGCTTGCCTCCTGTTCCCTGAAGTCTCAGGACCAAAAAGACTTCATCTCTTCAAGAAGGACACCTTGTGCAGAGAAATTCGACGCACAGCCTGCCAGAAACGACGCACAGCCTGCACCACGGTGAAATGTTCACAGCACACCGAACCGGAACGATGCAGCCCGACTTCCAATGAGAAGATCAACGAAGCGCCAGCGTAGCGACCGGAAATTCGATGCACACCCCACTGGATCAACGCATAGCCGAGCCGGAACGACGCAGCCCGTCTTCCAGAGAGGAATCAACACAGCGCCTGCCGCTCAGTAGAAAATTCAATGCAATGCCTACTGGATTGACCGAGCGCGGATAATTGACGCACATCCGTCCCTGTGTGAAAACGAAATGACGGATCGCCATGTGCGGCCCGAGAAATCAACGCACACCCCTTTGTTTCCAAGCATCTCCTCTGCGATTCTTTGCAGATAATTTTTACACGAGCCAGGTACTTTGTGCTTGAAAGAGACTTTGGCCCTTATATACAACCCTGGCGGACGGTGTTAAAACAGCGGTAATACTGCCAACAGGCCGGTGGAAAAAAAAAATGGAATCATGACGATGGCAGAAACCGCCAACATAGACAGCCACTTTAACACTCCGACCGCCACGGCGGTAGAAACAAACACCGCAGCGGCAACCGTCAACAGGCAGGCGGAGGACAAAGTACCACCCACTGTATTTCAACACGCATATCTGCCACCTTTTCCGGGGCGGAACCAACGCTATCAAAAGCACGGTGGAAACAGTACACAGAAGGGACATCACTCAGCTCTCGGCACCCAACGAGGAACCAGGACGCCATGGAGCCCGAGTTACACGTCCTGCCCGTGCTGGTCTTCCTCCTGCTGTATCAGGAGCAGGACAGACGCCGTCGATGACCATGGTGAGTACTGCGCCTACAACACAGGGGAGGTGGGGAGGGAAAAGAGAGTGACACACACATGCAACACGCAATACCCCCTCCCCCACCCTCACCCACAACACCATACACACAAATAGATGGCGCAACATTACATATACAGTCCCTCACCCCCTGGAAGAACGCAAGGACAAAATTAAATGATTGTAACAAGTGTAATCATGAAAAATCAGCTAGTGAAAGTTAAAAAATCAGTATATACAAATATGTACACCAACTACACAAGTCCGGATAGTGTACCAATCATTGTCCGTGGACCAGTGGTACCAAAATGCATGGGCGAAGCCCACACAAGATACCTGACTCGAAACGGAGAGAACACTGCAGGGGCATCAGAATGAAAATAAATAGGCACCTCAGGGGGATGGGGGGGCACTTCAGCCGGATGAACGCACGACGCCACTGCTGCACAAGGGGGCTCCATGCCCATTGCTGTATCCTGGGGAGTGCAAAGCCACAGTCTCTCAAGTCTTTCCAGTGGGTGGTTTTCCCACTGCTCAATACTGGGGAGTGCAAAGCCACAGTCTCTCAAGTCTTTTCAGTCAGTGGTTTGCCACTGCTCAATCCTGGGGAGTGCAAAGCCAGAGTCTCTCAAGTCTTTCCAGTGGGTGGTTTGCCCACTGCTCTATCCTGGGGAGTGCAAAGCCACAGTCTCTCAAGTGGATGTCAGTCTCCACTGGTTCTGGAGGGGGCTTGGTGCCCAGAGTGCTTCATCCTGCCAAGGACTGAGGTAGTGGATATGATTCTCCACTGGTTCTGGAGGGGGCTTTGTCCCCAGAGTGCTTTATCCTGCCAAGGACTGAGGTAGTGGATGCTTTTCTCCACTGGTTCTGGAGGGGGCTTGGTGCCCAGATTGCTTTATCCTGCCAAGGACTGAGGTAGTCGATGCTTTTCTCCACTGGTTCTGGAGGGGGCTTGGTGCCCACAGGGCTTCATCCTGCCAAGGACTGAGGTAGTGGATGTGATTCTCCACTGGTTCTGGAGGGGGCTTGGTGCCCAGAGGGCTTCATCCTGCCGAGGACTGAGGTAGTGGATGTTTTTTTCCCACTGGTTCTGGAGGGGGCTTGGTGCCCAGAGTGCTTCATCCTGCCAAGGACTGAGGTAGTGGATGTGATTATCCACTGGTTCTGGAGGGGGCTTGGTGTCCAGAGTGTATCATCCTGCCAAGGACTGAGGTAGTGGATGTGATTCTCCACTGGTTCTGGAGGGGGCTTGGTGCCCAGAGTGCTTCATCCTGCCAAGGACTGAGGTAGTGGATGCCTTACTCCACTGGTTCTGGAGGGGGCTTGGTGCCCCGAGTGCTTCATCCTACCAAGGACTGAGGTAGTGGATGCTTTTCTCCACTGGTTCTGGAGGGGGCTCGGTGCCCAGAGTGCTTCATCCTGCCAAGGACTGAGGTAGTGGATGTGATTCTCCACTGGTTCTGGAGGGGGCTTGGTGCCCAGAGTGCTCCACATGCAGTGTGGCTGGTCCCATGACCTCACATGGCTGTGTGTGCCACGAGATTGCTTAGGAACAGGTAGCATGATACGCCATGGAGGCAGAGACATACCCCACCCTGCTGCGGCTTCGCCTTCCTCCTGCAGGTGAAACAGTGATGAGAGTCATGCCTCATGGAAGAAGGCAGGGTCTAGGAAGTCTCCTCCATCCTCGGACGGCTGCCCACTGGGGTGGTAGCCATGTCAGCTGTGGTGCCACTTTCCAAGCACATCACGGGGCTGGTGGCCGTGCTTGCAGCGTTGTCTGTGGTGCTGGCGGTAGTGCATGTGTCAGCACCTGTTGAGGGACACAGCAGGACGTCTCCTGCAGCCTCGGACGGCTGCCCACCGGGGTAAGATGCCGGGGACTGTTGCTGAGGCTGTAGATGTGCAGGTGGCAGTGCAGGTGGCTGTGCAGGTGGCGGTGCTGGTGGCGGTGCAGTGGCGGTGCTGGTGGCGGTGCAGGTTGCGGTGTTCGCCGCCGTACAAGTTGGTGTAGTTGTTGACAGAAGGGGTGACACTAGTCCCTCAGTCGGTGCCACCATGCCCTGTCCTGACCTGCTCTTCAGCTTTTGTCCCTTCCACACCTTTGATGGTGCCGAAGGTGTCTTGCCACTGTCACCTTTTGTTTTGGAGGAGCCCTTGTTGGCTGGTAGGTGCGGCTTCTCCCTCCGGGATGTGGGCATCTTCTTCACCTTGGCAGGTGGCGGAATGTCCTTGGCCCTGCAAGGTGGCACAGTGGCAGCCATGATGGGGGGCGCATTCGATGACTCCACAGTTGCTGGCACCACTGTGCCTGGGGATTTGGTGGCTGAGGTGCTCGGCTGGGACCTGGAAAGCCTCGCCCTAGGGGATTGACTTGGGGGGGGGGGTGTAGCGAAGAGGTCAATGTTAGCCAGGAAAAGCTTCTTAGACACACTGGGATGGGAAGATGGAGGGGGTTTGGGAGTGGAGGAAGAGGTAGTGGTTGTAGGAGGTGTACGTTTGCTGAATTTGGGTGAAGGTGCATGGGCCAGAGGCTTTTGTGAGGAGGATGGCTGTGGGGTGGGTGTGTGCCTGCGTTTGTGTACTTTGGGAGGAGGGCTCACAGACTCACTGGGAGAGGACACTGGGGATGTGTGCATAGTAGTGGGGATGGTGATTGCACGTGAGTGGTGTGTGCTGCTGGGCGTGCTGGTGATGGAGGTAGTTGCTGAGGATGTAGTGCATGCAGGTGTGAGTGGAGACGAGACAGGGAGGGAGGTGGAGGACGTGGAGGAGGGAGACACAGTGAGGCAGTGGATGTTAGTGTGTCTGCATGGGTATGGTGCTTGTGTGAGTGCCTGTGGGATGTGTGGTGCTTATGTTTGCCATGTCCACTCTTGTGTGTTGATGAGTGTGCATGCTGGTCTGATGGTGTGCTTGGGATAGGCTGAGGTACAGGGGATTGGGTCGGGGTGGAGGAAGTTGGAGGGGGGAGGCTGGACACAGGGACAATGGCTGCCATCAATGCTGAGGCCAGAGCCTGAAATGCTCTCTGTTGGGCCACCTGCCCAGAATGAATGCCCTCCAGGTATGCATTTGTTTGTTGCAAATGCCTCTCAACACCCTGGATGGCATTCAAAATGGTAGATTGCCCAACAGTGAGGGATCTCAGGAGGTCAATAGCCTCTTCACTGAGGGCAGCAGGGCTGACTGGGGCAGGGCCTGAGGTGCCTGGGGCAAAGGAGATGCCCAGCCTCCTGGGTGAGCGGGCACGAGACACACGCTGAGGGGCTGCTGGGAGGGCGGTGCTGGTAGGGGGGTGGAGGCTGTACCTGTTGATGGGGTGGGCACAGAGGTGCCCGCCACCGCAAGGCAGCTCCCATCAGAGGAGGAGTCGCTGTCGCTGGTGTATGCTCCTGTCCCCGTTGTGGAGCTCCCCTCGCCCTCCGTCCAACTGGTGGCTTCAGACTCCGTTGCTTCACCCTCCAGGGCCATTTGGGTTGCAGCGCCCTCCTGCTCCGGTGCCACTGCTCCTCTGCCAGATGATGCTATTGCACGCAAGAACAGGGAGACAAAACAAAAAGGGGGGGAGACAGAAGAAACACATGTTCAGTGCATGCAACACTACTACCGTTGGCAGACACAACACACAGGGAGCAGCCCTATGCACTAAGCCATGCACTAACAGTTCCTAGCAAATTCACATGCCCATAAGGGACGAGGCCTAAGCCCAATTGCTGCACACCTGGAAGTTACAGGAGCCTGACTAGGTGTAGATGGCTATTATCAGTAGTGGGGTTGGGGTGCCACAGAGCCTGCCTAACAAGGGACCAACCCTACCAAGTTTGCCCTGGCCTAGGGGAACCCACAGCCCACTTCGACCACCCAGACACCTCGTAAAGTGCGCAGAGTCAGCTGAATTAGAGTGTACTCACCCCCTTGTGGCTGCTGTGATGCCCTCAAGCGCCCATCCAACTCCAGATAGGCCACCGCCAGGATCCGGTACATCAGGGGGGCCATGGTGTGACCGGCACCCCTTCCACGTTGGGAGGCCATCCCCAGCTGGGCCTCCGGCATCTTCTTGCTCCAGTGGCGCAGGTCCTCCCATCTTTTACGGCAGTGGGTGCTCCGTCTATGATAGACCCCCAGGGTCCAGACGTCCTTGGCGATGGCATGCCAAATCCCCTTCTTCTGGTGGGCGCTGACCTAAAGAAAAAGTGGAGTAAAAATGGATGCTTCTAGCCCGTACATTTAATCTCACGCATTGCTACAAACACCTCCCACCCTGGCCCAGCCATACATACACACACAATCCTGACATGCTGGCCTGTCCCCCTCCCCACCCTCTTCTATCCACGACCCTCCATACACTCATGTGCCATCCACCATGCTCAAAGTGTACTCACCTGTTTGTCTGGAGGACCGTACAGTTGCGTGTACTGGGGGAGGACCCCATCCACCAGTTTCTCCAACTCCTCCGAAGAGAAGGCAGGGGCCCTTTCCCCAGACACTGTAGCCATCGTCACTTCCAGACACAGGTCACAGCAGCACTTGCAGTGTAGGTCCTCTCCTGTTGAAGATCAGGTATCAAGTTAGGGAACAGTAAGAAAATGGCGGCCATGTCCGTGGTGGTGCGTACCGTCACTGCCAGCGTACATCATCATTGGCTCCTGGGACCCATAGGGCTCAATGTTAACCAACGCTGAATTGCGCTGCAGTCTTCGACCGCCCACAGTGACGGTGTACAATGCCAGTGCAGTTACCTCATTACCCCTTGTCCCACCTTACAGGTCAGGCATCCGCCATTTCAGGGGGCCACATGGCATGGAAAAAAACTGTGTCACACCTATTTAGGCCTGGAATACAGACAGATACAGGCACATTGAGATTTTCCAACGTTTTACCAAATAACACATAGTGCTACCTAAGTGTTGGATGACCCTCTGCTCGCTGTTCTCCTCCATAGGGCACATCTCCTGGAGCAGGTGATGAGATGGCGGCATCCTCTGGTGTACAGACCCCTGGTGGACCTGTCAACAATGGAAGAGAGACACATCATTATCACATACAGACTTGATCGTGCAACAATCCTGGAACTGTGTGCCCAGTTGGAACCAGACCTGATTTCAGCTATCCGCCATCCCACAGGAATCCCCCCTCTAGTGCAGGTTCTGTCTGTACTCCATTTCCTGGCCAGTGGGTCTTTTCAAACAAAAGTGGCCATGGCATCAGGGATGTCCCAGCCAATGTTCTCTAACGTGTTGTCCAGAGTGTTATCTGCCCTGCTGAAACACATGCGCAGCTACATCGTTTTCCCTCAGGTGGAGGATTTGCCCACAGTGAAAGGTGACTTTTATGTCCTGGGACATAACCCCAACATCATTGGTTCCATTGATGGTACATATGTGGCATTGGTGCCCCCCCTCAGGAATGAACAGGTGTACAGAAACCGGAAAAGCTACCATTCCATGAATGTGCAGATGGTGTGTTTGGCAGACCAGTGCATCTCCCATGTGAATGCCAAATATCCTGGCACTGTGCATGACGCTTACATTTTGAGGAATATCAGCATCCCTTATGGAATAGGGCAACACCTGAGGCACCGTGTGTAGCTAATAGGTGAGCCCAAGGTCCCAACACATTTGACATAGGTGTCTGGGTATGGGGTTGTCCCTAAGGGTGATTGTATGTCTAACAGGTATCCCTCAAATATTTCCAGGTGACTCTGGTTACCCAACCTGTCATGGCTACTGACCCCAGTGAGGAATCCCAGGACAAGGGCAGAGGAACGCTACAATGAGGTACATGGGTGAACTAGGAGGATCATAGAACGCACCTTCGGCCTCCTGAAAGCCAGATTCCGGTGCCTCCATCTTACAGGTGGCTCCCTATACTACTCACCGAAGAAGGTGTGCCATATAATTGTGGCCTGCTGTATGTTGAACAACCTGGCTTTGCGACACCAGGTGCCTTTTCTGCAGGAGGATGGGCCAGATGGTGGTCTTGTGGCAGCTGTGGAGCCGGTGGACAGTGAAGAAGAGGAGGCAGAAGAAGAAGATGTCGACAACTGAAACATCATCATCATGAAATACTTTCAGTGAGACACAGGTAAGAAGATGTAACTGCTTCCCACATCTCACACAATTGTTGGAGCTAGCATAAGTCTGTCATTTTCACTCAGTGTATGGACCCTGACTTGTTACTTTGCCTTTCCATTTCACAGATCTGGGTCCCACTTTGTGCCCTCTGCTATGTTTACTGCTGGCCTACAGCTGTGTTACATTGGTATGTGAACAGGTACATTGACATTGCTATATTCCAGAGGTTTTGCAATTACACATTAGTGAAAGCACAGACAGACTCCAGATTGTTTTGTGATTCAAGTGTGTTTATTTCTGTGCCTATAAGTGGAGGGGTGTGTGAAATGGGCTGGGGTGATGGTGGAGGAATGTCCATGGCAGAGACCAGTCTATTTGTTTCACAGGTGCATTGTCCAATGGGGCATAGGAAGTGGAGCAATGGCAGTTTAAGGTGGACAGGGTGACAAAGTGGGACAGAAGAGTGACATTCAGGGGGTCTTATTTCCTGGTGGGGGTCTTGGCCATGTTCTCTGTCTTGTTCCTGGATCTCAGGGACCGTTTGCGGGGTGGTTCTCCTTCTGCAGGGGGTAGGTTGCTGGTGGCTTGTTGTTCCTGTGGTGGTGCCTCCTGTCCACTAGCGCTGGCGGTAGTGGAGGGCTGTTCATTGTCCAGGCCCGTTGGTGTGCCACTGTGTCCCTCCTGGTGTTGACAAGGTCTTCTAGCACCCCTGCAATGGTGACCAGGGTGGTGTTGATGGACTTCAAATCCTCCCTGATCCCCAGGTAGTGTTTCTCCTGCAGCCGCTGGGTCTCCTGAAACTTGGCCAGCACCGTGCCCAAGGTCTCCTGGGAATGGTGGTAAGCTCCCATGATGTTGGAGAGTGCATCTTGGAGAGTGGGTTCCCTGGGCCTGTCCTCCCCCTGTCACAAAGCAGTCCTCCCAGCTTCCCTGTTATCCTGTGCCTCTGTCCCCTGAACCGTGTGCCCACTGCCACTACCCCCAGGTCCCTGATCGTCCTGTGTTAGTGGGTTTGCCTGGGTTCCCTGTAGAAGTGGACACACTGCTGATTGACGTGTCCTGGGGACAGAGGGATGGGTCCGCTGGGTGGTTGCTGTGGTGGTGTTTCCTGAGGGGGGAGACTCTGTGGTGGTTTGTGACTGTGTCAGGGGAACCAACTGTCCCGAGGTCCCTGATGGGCCGGGTTGGTCATCTTGATCCAGGCGTGCAGAGCTGCTGTCATCACTGTGGACCTCTTCTGTGGGGGGACTGGATATGTCTGGCACCTCCTGTCTGGTGACGTTGGGTAGGGGTCCTGTTGGGGTGTGAATGCATAATCTTAGTATCTGTGTGTGCCATCTTGTGCAATGGGTGAGTTAGCCTCTACTCCTGTGCTTGCATTATTGCCGTGGCCCTGGTGTGATTGGTGATTTTGGGGCATGAGTGTGTCTCTCTACTGGACATGCTTTGGTGATGGGTGTCCATGCATTGGTGTTACATACAGGGCTTGATTTTGGGATGTCTGGGTAGTGGTAGTGGGGTGTCTGTGGGGTGTTGGGGTGATGGGTGTGAGGGTGAGGGTGGGAGTATGTGATGGCATGCAGGTGGGGTGGGGGGGATAAAGTAGTAAAGATTTGTCTTACCAGAGTCCAGTCCTCCTGCTACTCCTGCGAGGCCCTCAGGATGCAGTATTGCCAAGACTTTCTCCTCCCTTGTTGTTAGTTGTGGGGGAGGAGGTGGGTGTCCCCTGCCAGTCCTCTGTACAGCAATCTGGTGTCTGGATACCACGAAACGTACCTTTCCCCTGTAGGTCGTTCCACCTCTTCCTGATGTCAGCCAGTGTTCTTGGATGCTGTCCCACTGCATTGACCCTGCCGACGATTCTCCGCTATAGTTCCATCTTCCTAGCAATGGATGTCTGCTGCACCTGTGATCCGAACAGCTGTGGCTCTACCCGGATGATTTCCTCCACCATGACCCTGAGCTCCTCCTCAGAGAACCTGGGGTGTCTTTGAGGTGCCATGATGTGGTGTGGGTGATGTGTGAGGTGCTGTCTGTTGTGATGTGTGAGGGGATGTGTTGGTGTGTGTTGTTTGAGGTGCGTACATGTTGTATAAGTGATGGTGTTATGTGTCTGTGGATGCTGGTGTTGTGTTAGGTAATATCTTTCTCTGGCCTTCTTTCAAAATTTTTGTTGTAAGGGTTTGTGGGTGATGTGGGTGTGTGCTTTATATTGGATTGGGTGTGTGGGTGTGGTGTGTGTATGTGTGTCAGGTGTGTGTATTTTGAATTGTCCAATGTGGGGCTGTTTTGTAAATGTGGGTGTATATTGAGCGCGGCAGTGTGTACCGCCAATGGATTACTGCGGTTGAAAGACCGCTTCATTGATTCGTGGGTCGTGATACTGTGGGCTTATTCCTGTTGGCGTGACGGAGTAGGTTTAGGTATTGCCAGTTTATCACTGACCTTTGGTGTGGCGGACTTGTGTGGGTGTCTGTATTGTGGCGGATTCCGATCTGTGAGTCGTAATACCTGTAGCGGAATTCCGCAGCCGCAACGGTATGTTGGCGGTCTTCTGCACGGCGGAAAGTGAGATTTACCGCCAGGATTGTAATGAGGGCCTTTGTTTGCTTTTAAAAGACTTAAGACACTTTGGGGGTCATTCTGACTCCCGCCGGCCGTGGTAACCGCGGTGCCGGCGGGAGCCGCCAGAATACCGCTGCGCGTTCAGAAGACCGCCACGGTTATTCTGTGTTTCCCGCTGGGCGGGCGGGCAACCGCCAGAAGGCCGCCCGCCCGCCCAGCGGGAAACCCCTTTCCACGAGGATGCCGGCTCCGAATGGAGCCGGCGGAGTGGAAAGGGTGCGACGGGTGCAGTTGCACCCGTCGCGAATTTCAGTGCCTGCTATGCAGACACTGAAATTCTCAGTGGGGCCCTGTTACGGGGGCCCCTGCAGTGCCCATGCCATTGGCATGGGCACTGCAGGGGCCCCCAGGGGCCCCACGACACCCCATACCGCCATCCTGTTCCTGGCGGCCAAAGCCGCCTGGAACAGGATGGCGGTATGGGGGTCGGAATCCCCATGGCGGAGCAGCAAGCTGCCCCGCCATGGAGGATTCCCCAGGGCAGCGGAAAACCGGCGGTACACCGCCGGTTTTCCGTTTCTGACCGCGGCTGTACCGCCGTGGTCAGAATGCCCTTGGGAGCACCGCCAGCCTGTTGGCGGTGCTCCCGCGGTCCCCGGCCCTGGCGGTCCATGACCGCCAGGGTCGGAATGACCGCCTTTATATCACTTTTCAGTGTTATTTCTACATTTACTTATTGCATCTTTGATTGTTTAGACCTGCATTTATCCAGATAAATATTATATATTTTTCTAAATACTGTGGGGTGTATTTTTGTTGTGCTATGTGGTGGTATTGTATGATTTATTGCTCAAATACTTTACACATTGCCTTCTAAGTTAAGCCTGACTGCTCAGTGCCAAGCTACCAGAGGGTGGGCACAGGATAATTTTGATTGTGTGTGACTTACCCTGAATAGAGTGAGGGTCCTTGCTTGGACAGGGGGTAACCCGACTGCCACCCAATGACCCAATTTCTAGCAATCAGTCTTTAATTCACTATATGAGTTTCAGTCCTTAAAAGACAGAAACTGCCCAAAGAGAACAAAACTGACTCCTACTTGGCCCGGAAATGCTTATTCTAGGGATTTGTTTGGAGCTATGCACTGAAAAAATAGATAAAATTATTTAAAAGCAAGTATCTAACAAAAGAATCAGGTCCAATGTGTAAATAATGTACATGAAATAAGATTAATTATTGATGTTCATTTGGAGGCATGTATTTCCTACTGTATTGCTGTATAAGGCCCACCAATAAGTATTGCATTGTGACTCAAAGTGGTGCAATGGGAAGCACTGATCAACTTTTATGCAGAAAAGATTTTTCCGTGCTGAAAGTTGACGTGAGAGTAGTGCGAATTGACTTTCCATTGCAGTGCACCAAACCCCCAACTATATATGCAAAGCAAGAGTAACAGAGTAGCAGTGGTGCAAATACTTGACAATCATGGACATCAATTCATCTAAATGCCGGGGAACAAATGATATCACACGCCACTTGACCTTCCCTTTTTCTCATACACACAAATTTGCATTTACATACACTCTTTCGCACATAAACACACAATATACATTTAAAAACATTTTCTACATACCTCAGCTGCCATGGACAGGCATATTCCAGCTAATTGTACTACATTTGTGTTATACTAATAGTGAAAAATATATTATTAATCACTATTAGTGTAGTGTCATAAAACATTCACAGACTTCAAAGAGAGTGGAGGCCCAGCTGACATCAGTATGGACAAACCTGCCTCTGTGTTCTTGGCACTGAATTTGTGACCTCTGAGGTCAGGGGTTGCAAAAGCAGTGCCAGGAGTTGCAAAGGGCAAGCCAGGGGTCACAGCTGCGACCCCTGGCTTGCCCTTTGAGAGCCCTGGTGAACTCTAAATCATGTCCATGCCTACATTGCCACCAGTGGTGTGACCAAACTTGAGGGGTCCCCTTGCAAAATAGATGGAGCAACCTGCAACCCAGTGAGGAGCTCTTGGCCAGAGCTCACCACCCAGACCCATTGTAATGCACTCAGAGGGCCCCCCTGGAGCTTGCACTCCCCCACGCACCTCAGGGCCAGTGGGGGCTAATGTTATGTCACTGAATCGCACATAAAGCAACATCTATCAAGTTAGCATGACCTAGCTTCTAATGAAATACCACTGTCAAATAAAATCGCATGTAAAAAAATAGGCAAGTGGAATATCATGTGATAGTCCTGCAATTAGCGTGCAATTTCCACAAAATTATATATTTGTCGTGGCTTACCCTTGTCAGGTTGTAATCACATACACATTTGTGCTGGAAGGGCTAGCTAATGGGTCATTCAATGCTGCCAGTACCCACTTTCCACCACAGGCAGCTCGCAGAAGTGCCTAGAGGCAATTGACTTATGCAGTAGTAACCAATCTCAATCATGCATTTGTAAAAAAGTAATTTGTTTGGTGTGTTTTAAAATTAAAACACACATTTTGGGGCAGCTATTCTAATTTTAAAATGCAGTGGTGTGCAACAGAGGTTTTGGAGTATGTAAACTGGTGCACAAGTCATCCATCTGTCCAGCAGTACAGTGCTACTGCTGCCTAGTTTCACCTTGGTGCAATGTACTTCAAACTATGGGGCATATTTAGGAGAGACTTGTGCTGGCTTTGCATCATGTAGTGCGAAGCAAGGCAGGCGCAAGCAGTAAATCATATTTAAATACAATGCATCTCTAACAATGCATCATTTTTTAAGGTTTGCATGAGGCAAACGTTGTGCTGAATCTAGCTGAGTCACACATTATTCATTATATGCAATACAGACAATCCCTCGCAGAATTCAGAGCAACTGTAAAGCAGTTGTATTTATGAGAGCAGCACTGTGTCATGAATCGTGTAGTAGATCATCACAAACCTAGAAATGGGCCAGACTTACTGGACATCAGCAAACAAGATGTAGGAAATAATTGAGTGGTTGAGCAACATCACAGAAAACTTTGGCAAGCTCAACGACACCACGGATGTTGTCATACTTCAGTTGGGAGTAGCTAGGAGTCCACCACCAAATAGGCAGGGAAGGAGGAGGGAGCGTGTTTCTGAGCAGCACATATCCCTCATTGACCTCAGGAAGCAGGATGTCATACAGTTCTTCCGACTCAAGAGGGAGTTCATCATGGAATTGCTGGAGAAGATTGGGCAAAGTCTCCAGCCAGCCACTGCATGGCCCAATAACATCCCAGCACACTTACAATTGATGGTTGTGCTCCACATGCTGACATCAGGTTCCTTCTAAATCACAACAGCCAGATTGGCTAGAACATCACTGGGATTATTTCCTCCCATCTGTTCTGTATGCCATCATTAAACTTATACCCCAGTACCTTCTCTTCCCCAAAACTACACAACAACACCAAGATACCAAACACATATTCTACACCATTGCTGGATTCCTTAATGTTCTTGGTGCTATTGATTGCACATGTGTAATTGGTGCCCCTTGCTGCGACATCCCACCTGTACAGAAATCACAAGCACAACTACTCCATCCATATCTAGGCCATGTTAGACCATCAGGGAATGTTCATCAATGTACTGGCAAAGTATTGTGGAAGTGCACATGATGCGTACATCTTCCACCACAGAACTATCATTGAGAAATTCCAGAATGGAAGATATGGGAATGCCCTACTTATTGATAAGGAAGGCAGAAATATACATTATACTAAGAAGTTGTAATGTATGACATAGTAGCCATTTTTGTGTTTGTGTATGGATCTTGTGTCATGTGCACATATCGGGAATACCTTAACCCAACATGTAGTCACTGCTGTCCCGTTGTTTCAGTTCCTCACTGAGCCTGCAATGGAAGCAGGAAAGATCCCACAGTGACAAGTATTGTTTCATCTCATATTCTGTGAGTAGACAGAACCACATTTGTTGGAGATGTTGGGTTTTCTCTCACCACCAGGATGCAGAAGAGGGGGTCTGCATGCAGAGGCTGCAGGCAACTTGGGGAAGTCCAAGAGAGGTGAAACCCAGGTGGACTCGGAACCTGGACAGGTGGGGAACCTTGCTAGCCCCATTGGCATGCTTCACCTCAGGTCGTGGATATCAGGTGCAGTGGTCACTTCGGGTGTCAGGTCCTTCCTGTTCCAGAGGCTGCAGAGTCCTTTATTGAGTCTTTGTTGCAGAGCAGATCTGTTGCTCATGGGAGTCAGGGTCTTGGTGGAAGGCAGACAGTCCTCCTGGGTTCCTTGGAGGCTCATCTGCAGGATGAGTTGTCTTTTTGGGAAGAGTCCGTCAAGGTCAGCAGGCAGGCCGATGGGGCTGGTACCAAGTCAGCTACTTCCTCTTTTCCTCTTCTGCTGGTGCAACTCCTCTGGGTCCATTTCTTTGTAGGTTACCAGGAAATGAGTTCTAGGATTGAAGGCTACCACCTAAATACTTAATTTAGGGGTGTTACAGGGAGTGTTAGGTGGTAGCCAATGGGTTGACCACATTTAGTGTGACTACACCCTTCTGATTACCACTTCCGCTGGAAGTGGTAATAAGAAGTGGAAGTGGTAACCCTAACCCTACTGGCCTAATTGCTAACAAACATGATGGAGGAATTTAAATGTAGTGTCCACTTTAGCTCGTCCACCTTGGGGATAGGACTAGCATGAAGTGGGCACACCTCTCTAATCTGACTAATTTTCCCATCAGCTCTGCTGCAAAAGTGGGGTCGGGACAGGGGGGTTGGTCATTTCTGCCATCTGGAAAGACCTAGGTCACATTACAAAAGGAGCTAGGCCTTTGAAGTTCCCCACCCTGGAAGGTCCATCCTGCCTGGATGAAGTGGTGAAGCCCCTATCCAGTGCAGGCTATGGTCTCTGGCCCTGAAGAGCACTGACTCTCAACTTGGGGGGCCTGAAATGTGTCTAAGGTGGCTGAACTGGCCTGGACCTGTCAGTCAACACACTCGTAGCTGGTAGGTTTTCAGCTGGACGTCTAAGGTGTCCTCTGTGTGCAGGTATTAATAAATCCCTCACTGGCATCAGTGAGGGTTTATTAATATGAGAAGTTTGATACCTAACATCCCTATTTTCGGAGAAGCCATCATATAGCTGGGAAACTCATAGTGACGAGTGTCCAGCACATGTATTTAAAATGGCTTAGTTGATCATTTACTATGTCTGAGAATCAACAAAGACGTAGCAGGGGCATATCTGCTCTGGCAGATATGCCCTCACATGTAATATAACACACCTCGCTTTAGGGCTGTAAAGTCTGCTAGAGTGGTGACTTACATATATTGGATGCAGTGTTTAGGAGACATGGCACACAGGCTGTGTACCCTGTTGTGTTTTCACTTTTGTCTGCACCAAGACATGCAGTCTGCAATGGCAGCCTGTTATGTGCTTGGTGAGGGGTCTCTTAGGGTGGCACAATGCGGGCTGCAGCCCTTAGGGACCCTTTTTAGTACCCCAAGTACTAGCTACCAGGGGTACCATTTACAAGGGACTTAAAATGGGTGCTAATGATTTTGCCAATTGGGAAAAATGACTGTGCCATTTTGGGGGAAAGAGATCTTGCACTGGGGACCTGGTCGGCAGGATCTCAGTGCTCTTTTCCATGCAAAATTACTCCAGAATCCAGGCAGAAAGTGTGTGGGGGTGACAATGTCAAAAGAGGCACTTTCCTACATGCCCCCTTCCCAAACCAAAGAGGATGAAACTAACCCTTCCCAAGGCAACCTTCATCTTCTAGGTGGAAATCCTGGAAAGGCCATCTGCATTGGCATGGTCAGACCCAGGTCGGTGTTCCACTGTAAAATCAGTTTCCTGTACGGAGATGGACCACCTTAACAGTTTGGGGTTTTCACCTTTCATTTGCTTTAGCCATCTGAGAGGCCTGTCGTCAGTTTGAACTAGGAAGTTAGAACCAAACAAGTATGATCTCAACTTATTCAGGGACACAAATACAGCAAAGGCTTCCCTCCCAATGTCACTCCAATACTGGTCTCTGGAGAGTAACCTCTTGCTAATACAAGCAACAAGTTAGTCATGGCCATCATCATTGATTTGGGGCAGGACTGCTCCCATCCCATGTTCAGAGGCATCTGTCTGCATTATGAAGAGCTTGCTATAATCTGGAGATTTAAGAACAGGTGCTGAGCACATTGCTTCTTTCAGGGTGTCAAAGGCCTTTTAAAAGCTTACTGTCCAGTTCACTTTCTTTGGCATTTCTTGGAGGTCAGTTCTGTGAGAAGGGTCAATATCCTTTCACAATTCTCCTGTAGTACTCAGTCAAGTCAAGAAATACGCTGACTTGAGTCTGTGTTGTTTGAGCTACCTGTCCAGAATTACCTGGATCTTGGGTTTTGGTGGTTGCACTTGGACTCCACCTACAAGGTGTCCCAAGTATACAACCTGACCCTGCCCTATCTAACATGTGCTTGTCTTGACAGGGTGGCCTGCCTTTTACAGAGCCTCAATGACCTACCCAGGGTAGATGAGGTGATCCTGGCAGGTAGAGCTAAAGACAGCAATATCATAAGGATATACTGAATTAAAGTCCCCTAACCCAGTAAGGACCATGCTCACCAACCTCTGGAGGGTGGCATGGGCATTCTGCAAACCAAAGGGCATAACAGTAAACTGACAGTGCCCATCAGGAGTGAACAATGCTGAGTTTTCTTTTGCTCCAGGGGTCAGACCTATCTGCCAGAACCCTGATTATGAGATCAAAAGTACTGAGATACTTGGCTGCCCCTAGCCAGTCAATCAGTTCATCAGCCCTAGGAATTGGGTGGGCATCTGTTTTGGTCAGAGCATTGAGATCCCTATAGTCCACACAGATCCTAATTTCTTTCTTTCCACCGCAGGAATGAGGCTTGGGAACTAGAACAACTGGGCCAGCCCAGGAGCTCCAGAGTGCTCAATTACTCCCAATTTCAGCAGCTTGCTTACCTCAGCTTTAATACCCTGTTTGACATGATCAGAATGCCTATAGATTTTGTTCTTGACAGGCAAGCTATCTCAAGAAGCCACATCATGTGTACATCAGGTAGTCTGACCAGGGGCCCAGGAGAAGAGCTCAGCATACTGATGCAAGACTTGCTTGCAGCCAGTTTGCTGCTGGTCAGTGAGGGTGCCTGAAAATACCACTCCTTCAACTGAGCCATCTTTTGGGTTGCTGGAAAGGAGATAAGGGAGAGGTTCACTCTCAGCTTACTGTTCCTCATCAGTGACCATGAGCATGGTCATCTCAACTCTGTGTGATACGGTTCAAGGTGCTTTACATGGATAAGCATTTTGGGGTTCCTGCAAGAGTCAAAGTCTACCAAGTAGGTGACCTCCCCTTTTGTCTTTAGGATAGGATAGGGTTGAATCTACTTGGAGGGCCCTAGGAGCCGCAGGCTGTAACACCCACACCTTCTTACCTGGTTGAAACTCCACCAGTGCATCCTTTTTGTCATAGCAGCGCTTCTGGAGCTCTTGGCAGGCCTCAAGATTTTTGGAAGCTTTTTACATGTACTCAGCCACCCTGGAATGAATGGCAAGCACATAGTCTACAATATCCTGCTTGGCTTCTTTGAGAGGTCTCCCCCATTCCTCCTTCACAAGATGAGGTGATCTCCTTACAGGATGCCCAAACAGATCAAAGGGGTAAAACCTTACTCCATTTTGTGGCACTTCTGTGCATGCAAAAAACAGGCACGGAAGTAAGAGAGACCATCTCCTTCTGTGTTTTTCAGGGAGTCCACCAATCATACTTTTCAAATATTGTTGAATCTCTGAACACGGCCTTTAGATTGGGGGTGATATGGGGAAGTGAATTTATAGGTCACACCACATTCAGCCCACATGTGTTTCAGGCAGCCAGACATGTTTGTACCTCTGTCTGACACCACCGCTTAGGAAGGTCCACTCTGATAAATGTATCAATGAGGGCACTAGCTACTGCAGGGGCAGTAGTATTCCTCAGGGGAATTGCTTCCAGGTACCTGGTTGCATGATCCACTACAACCAGTATAAATCTGTTCCCTGATGATGTTGGTGGGTCAAATGGACCAACTATGTCAATCCCTACCCTTTCAAAGGGAACCCCAATCACTATAGGTGGAATTAAGGGGGCCTTTGGGTGGCCACCTGTCTTGCCAATGGAAATCTCCTTAACATTCTGGGACATACATGGTCCGTAGAAGTGGTTCACCAATCTACTCCGTGTTTTTCCCTGGTCAAGATGACCAACTAGGGGGATATCAAGGGAGAACGTGAGGAGGAACTCTCTAAATTGCTGAGGCACTACAACTCTCCTAGTGGCACCAGGCTTGGAGTCTCTGACCTCAGTGTAAAGAAATAACTTCTACCAATAGGTCCTGTGGACACTACTGATCCCTTTTCCTGATCAACAGCTTGCTGTCCCAGGACTTAAATAGTGGGACAGGTCCTCTGTCCCTGGCACAGATCCTACCTAGAGCCCCCCTGGTTCTAAGAGCTCAGCTGTGTAAGGCCCAAGCTCCTGAGGCTCAGTGTCCTCTGGGGCTGACAGGTCTTCTCCCTTAGGAGAGGGGAACTGGTCTGGTGTCTGATTGGAAGCTGTCTTCCCAGACTTTTTGCATTTCCTCTTGGTAGGTTGGACCATTATTCCAGACTCCAACTCTATTTTTTCACCCTGAGCCTTGCTCTGTGCTCCTGTGTATACACACACCCATTCATGGATCCCCAGAATGGCTGCATGGGTTTTTCTTTCCACCTGAGGAACCAGTGCCTCTAAGTGCTTCAACCTTAATCCCATTAATATGTGGCTGTTGTTTAGATCTCTCCATATTACTGGGCCAGACAGCCAGGGCAGATACATCTACCCCATCCCCTGAGACTAGAGTTGCTCAGTAGGCTCACTGACATGGTCAGTGACTACCTGGAATCCCATCTTGAGACTTACCAATGCATTTAGAGTAGATGCACTTGAGGCATTCTTTTTGTGAGGACAGGCAGGATCTCCACTTCGGTGTCCAAGAGACTTGCAATCATGACACCAAGCCTTTTTGGCATCCCAATTATTCCCTTTGTACCCACCTTTGAATTGTAAAGAGTCTCAGGGCCCACCATCCTGTGCAGGTTTTTGAGGGCCTTTTGAAGACTCTTTACCTTTATCCTTTTTCTGGTTATTCTCTTTCCCTTGTGGCAGCTTTGTAGCCTCTTTCTTGTGCCCCCCAACCAGTGAAAGTTTTGGTTACTCGTATCCTGACCGAGTGGTCTGTCTGCTTTCCCAACCCTTGAGGAGAAAGTGGACCTAGGTCTACCAGGTACTGATGTAACTTCTCCTGCACACAATTACTCAACAGATGCTCTTTTATCAATAAATTGTAAAGCACGTCATAATCATGCACATTGTTACCTTTTAACCAGCCACCTGGTGTTTTAATTGAGAACTTCACAAAATCCATCCAGGTCTGACTCTGGGCTTTGCACGTTTCCCTGAATTTGATTCTGTACTCCTCAGGAGTGAGCCCAAATCCCTCAATTAGTATATCCTTCATGAGGCCATAGGACCTTAAGTCTGCCTCATTCAATGTCAGGAGTCTAGCCCGCACTTTCCTGAGAACAGTTCCCAAAGGAGAGGACCCCAATTATTTTTGCTATCATCTCTGGACACACAGGCCCTCCCAAAGGCTGTGGACCACTTAGTAATATCATCACCATACTCATATTTGGGGAAAATCGCTTTGGAGATTTTAGAGTCAGAGTGCTCTACTCTATCCCTAGGTATTAAATTGCTGCCACCAATCATGGGTGCTAAACCCATTTCTGCTCTTTCCCTTTCCATGGCCAGTATCCTGTCCTTCAGGGAAATTCTTAGAACAATATCTCTAAAATAATCTCATCTTCAGAGAGCTCATCTCTGGGCCCTGAGGAGCCTGAGCCATCCTCACTAGAGGGAGCTGCTCTAGGTATCTTGGGTTGTTTGTGGGGTGCAGGTTCCAATCTTTCAAGTGATGAAGGGTCTAGATCCTCCTCTTCACTTGAGCTGCCCTGGCCTATAGGGTCAGTGGCCAATCAGTAGGATGGGTCTGCTCATACTACACCAACTGCTTCTTGATCTTCAGAGAGGTAGGGTTTGAGCCTGTTTTATGTTTTTACCTTTTACAGAGGGCTCTTAACTGCTTGTGAGAAAGCTGAAGGTATTGGGTAAGGCCGAGCTCTTTATACATACCCTCTGTAGTTCTCATTGTTATTCTAAAGTTGGGAACTTTTTGGGGTAGAGAAAAAATCCTAACACAGTTTTTACAATCCTAACTAAAGTACATTTTAAAGATTTTTAAACTGTTAAACTACAGGGACCTAACCAGGGAATTTGAATTAAAGAATTTGGAAAAAATACCTAATAAATAAAATGCAATTTAACAAAAGGCAATTTTGGGATTTACTCGTGTAGGCACTTATTGACCCAGTGATATCAGTAAATGCAAAGCCACAGACCACACCACTGTTCCACCTGTGTAGGAACCTGGCCCTCTATATTGTGTACTAAAAAGAAGTACACCATGCAGAGATACTGGTGGACCCCCAGTTATTTTGCAAAGGCAAAATTAGTTAATACTAGTGCTCTGTTTTGTGTGGGCAAGCAGTTAGGCCTAACAGAGGGTAGAGCTAAGCATTTGTTGTACTCACAGAGGCAATAAATGAGACACACACTCAAAGAGTAAATCAGAGGCCAATTTAGAAAACTAATACTTTTGATTATATCTACTTTAAATCTAAGAACCTCGTTTTAAGGTAAGTGAGTTTTCAAGCATAAATCATTTTTAGTTATAAAAAATCAGCACAGTGCAATTTCAGAGTTCTTCAATGTTAACCCGTGGAAGAAAACAATGGTCAGCAAACACACGGTTTAATGAAAACTTACAAGGACAATCTTAGTTGAGATGTGTACTGGGTACTAATCAGATTCACAACAGCAGGTCACTCCGGGCATCACTAGGGTGATTGGGTGCAGGGGTTCAGCAAGGCTTCAGGTGCCCAATGGTTTTTAATGGGAATTGGTCCTTGTGAAGACAGGCTACAGGGTCTGGGTAGGAACCAGTGGGGGACAACAAACAGGTAGTTTGTAGATGTGGTGTGCTGAGAGATGCAGGCGCACGTTTGGTCCCTTACTCCAGGGACCAGGGGCAACAGATGCTGGAGTGTCTTTAGGTGTTGGGTTTCTCCATCCGAGAGCACTTGCAGTCAGAGGGATTGCAGGCATCATTGGTGAGTTCAGCAGGGGTGCAACCAAGGTGGACTCAAGCTTAGGGGAGCCGGGGGACATCATTACAGTGGTGACCCACCTCAGATTGGGCTGTGGGCGATTGGTGCAATGGTTGATGGAGATGTTTGGTTTTCTCTCACCACCAGGCCCTACGAGAGGGGGCCTGCATGCAGAGGCTGCAGGCAATTTGAGGGAGCCCAAGGGAGGGTGAAACCCAGGTGGACTCAGACTCGGGACAGCTGGGGAACCTTGCTGGCACTGTTGGTTTGCTTCACCTCGGGTCATGGACGTCAGATGCAATGGTCACCTTGGGTGTCGGGTCTCTGCTGTTCTAGAGGCTGCAGAGCTTGAGACTTTGTTGCAGAGCAGATGTGTTGCTCACTGTTGTGTGAGTCTTTATGGAAGGGAGGCAGTCCTCCTCGGTTTCTTGGAGGCTCAGCTGCAGGATGAGTAGTCTTTTTGGGCAGAGTCCGTCAAGATCGGTAGACAGGCTGGTAGGGCCAGTACCAGTCAGCTGCTTCTTCTTTTCCTCTTCTGCAGGTGTGACTCCTCTGTATCCTTATCTTCTTAGGTTGTCAGGATCTATGTTCTAGGGTTCAGGGTTGCCACCCAAATACTCAATTTAGGGGTGTTACAGGGAGTGCCAGGTGGTAGCTAATAGGCTGACCACCTTTAGGGTGACTACACCCTTCTTATGATGGTCCTAACCATAACCCTAGCAGCCTAATTCCTTCCAAACAAAATGGTGAAATTTAAAAAGTAGTGTGCACTTGAGCTCATCCACCTTAGGGGCTTGTCCGGCATGAAGTGGGCACACCTCCTAATCTGACTAATTTTCCCAACTGTTCCGCCACCAAAAGTGGGGTTAGGAGATGGTCATCTCCGCCATCTGGGGATAGTCATCTCCGCCATCAGGAGAGACCTGGGTTGCATTACAAAGGCAGCTAGGCCTTTGAAGCTCCCCGCCCTGGAATGTCCAACTTCCCTGGGTGAGGTGCTAACACCACTGTCTAGTGCAGGCTTTTGTTTCTGGCCCTCGAGACTGCTGGCTTTCACTCTGGGGGAGGAGGCAGAAAAATATCTAAGGTGGCTGTATTGGTCAGGACCAGTAGGTCAGCACACTAGTAGATGGTAGGTTTTCAGGGTGGACACCGAAGGTGACCTCTAGGTGAAGTTATTAATAAATCCCTCACTGGCACCCGTGAGGGTTTATTAATCTGAGATGTTTGATACCAAACATCCCTATATTCAGAGAAGCTGTCCTGTAGTTGGGGAACTCGTAACAACCAGTGTTCAGCACATGTATTTAAAATGGCTTCCCTGGTCACTTACTATGTCTGAGAATCGACAAAGACATAGCAGTGGCATATCTTTTCCTGCAGATATGCCCTCACATGTAATATAATGCACCCTGCCTTACAGCTGTAAGGCCTGCTAGAGGGGTGACTTACATATATTGCATGCAGTGTTTAGAGGACATGACACACAGGCTACCAGGGGTACCGTTTACTAGGACTTACAGTGGGTACTAAAGGTTTTGCCAATTGGGAAAAACAACTTTGCAGTTTTGGGGAAACAGATCTGCCACTGGGGACCTGGTTGGCAGGAACCCAGTGCTCCTTCAGTTCAAATTACACCAGAAACCAGGCAAAAAGTGTGTGGGGGTGACTGTGTCAAAAGGCGCTTTCCTACAATGTGTAAATGGCAAATCTAGGTACATCCCATAAATACAAAGACCACCTATTTTTCAGCCACTCCACACTTTGGGAGCCGAATGTGCACATAGATAATAATCCACATTTGCTCCAATGTGATAGGTTACCAGTTTAGTGGCTCAAGTTGCCAACATTTCCTGCATCTCGGTCCATCAATGTGAAAATTACTGTAATTGAATAAGATGTGAAAAATGCCATACACTAGGAAATAACATAGGAAGGAATGCAACCAAGGAACTGTATCACAGTGTACTTGGGATCCAAAACTGAACCCTCTACTGCTACATCAATGATGTCATAATAAAGGCATATAAGTACAGAATCACCTATAAGACAAAATAACATACACACACGTGAAGACCAAAAGTGTTTTGTACAGGTCTGTAGTATAAAGTTATCTATATCTACATCTTGTTGTCCCTTATGAAAAAGACCTATATTGCCATACCAATGTGTCAACCTAAGTTAAGCATGACAACTTGCATTAGCTGACGTATGAAAAAAATCCAATTTAAATATGCATGTCACATGCTGGAAATTGCTCACATTTACTAAGCAAATAGCCATGCTAAATTAATTTAACAAATGAAAGACTGTTCAACTGTCATGTAGGCAAGCAAGGACATCATAGGTGACAAAAGGAAAAATGTATGTGTGGGTGTCAAACATGAGTGCAAATAACAGAGCTCTTAAGATTATTCTAAAGTACTTACCATAGCAAATCTTCTGCCTAAACATGAAAGTCAGCATGTAGATGCTTTCTATGTTTCACACCATGGATATATGTTCAATGACTCATAGAAGTACATACATATATATGTAAACCTCTACTAAGGCATCTCTGCACATGTGTGCTACACAAGAAGTAAACTGTCTAACACACCCCTGTCAGACTATTACTCAGCTTACCTTGTGGAACACACACATCACCTCAGAAAATTACATTGCCTCACCATTTAGGCACACTGGTACTTCAAGACATTCAGGGGGTCATTACAAAGCGGTAACCGCCGTGCGGCCGCCAATGCGGCCGCACTCCCACGGACCCCATTACAACATCCCGCTGGGCCGGCGGGCGCAAACCTAGTTTACGCCCGCCGGCCCAGCGGGGATGCGGCCGCAACATAGGAGCTGGCTCCTAATGGAGCCGGCGGTGTTGCGGCCGTGCGACGGGTGCAGTAGCACCCGTCGCGCTTTTCATTGTCTGCTATGCAGACAGTGAAAAGCTGCATGGGGCCCTGTTAGGGGGCCCCTGGACTCCCCTTACCGCCAGCCTCTTCCTGGCGGTGCAAACCGCCAGAAACAGGCCGGCGGTAGGGGAGTCATAATCCCCAGGGCAGCGCTGCCCTGGCGGATTATCACCGCCAGGCTAAAACGGCGGGAAACCGTCGGCCCCGGCGGTGCGACCGCGGCGCTACCGCGCAGTCGTAATACGGGTCTCCGTACCGCCAACCTGTTGGCGGTACGGACGCCACATTATCCCTGGAGGTCTCCCGTAATGACCCCCTCAGTCACACACCTACAAGGTACTACACTTCGGGGGTCATTCTAACTCTGGCGGGCGGCGGAGGCCGCCCGCCAGAGTTCCCCCGACAGAACACCGCTCCGCGGTCTGAAGACCGCCGCAGTGATTCTGTGTTTCCCGCTGGGCTGGCGGGCGACCGCCAGAAGCCGCCCGCCAGCCCAGCGGGAAACTCCTTACCACGAGGAAGCCGGCTCCGAATGGAGCCGGCGGAGTGGGAAGGTGCGACGGGTGCAGTTGCACCCGTCGCGAATTTCATTGTCTGCAAAGCAGACACTGAAATTCTTTGTGGGGCCCTCTTACGGGGGCCCCTGCAGTGCCCATGCCATTGGCATGGGCACTGCAGGGGCCCCCAGGGGCCCCACAACACCCCATACCGCCATCCTGTTCCTGGCGGGCGAACCGCCAGGAACAGGATGGCGGTATGGGGTGTCGGAATCCCCATGGCGGCGCAGCAAGCTGCGCCACCATGGAGGATTCCTAAGGGCAGCGGAAAACCGGCGGGAGACCGCCGGTTTTCCTGTTCTGACCGCGGCCAAACCACCGCGGTCAGAATGCCCTGCGGAGCACCGCCAGCCTGTTGGCGGTGCTCCCGCCAACCCCGGCCCCGGCGGTCCTTCACCGCCGGGGTCGGAATGACCCCCTTCATGTGTAAAGCAATAATCAAACGTACCTAACACATATCTGTTAAAAATGAGATAAATATGTATGATTTTGCTTGAATACATAACAGACAGTCAGTTATGTCTAATGAACAGTGTATAATATATTTAACTGTTGGTATTTTCCCCTTTTCAGATGACTGTGGATATGGGTTGCAGCCATGACTCATGAACCCATTCAACAATCCACAGATGGAGGCTGAACAATTCTCTGCTCTGACAAAGAAATTAAAAGTTGCTGAGAGAATGTTTGGAGTCATAAAGACCCAGTTCCGCTGGCCGGAGATATCAAGCAGAAAACGTGCCTTCTATGGTGTGCAAATCAACCTTGTGTGTGCAATATTGCATAATGTCTGTTTAAAAACCAATGTGCTGTGGGATTATGAGCCACAAACTCTACATGAACTGAAAGAGGATGTAGGCAATGATGCAGACATACATTACACAATGGCAGGTTGGCGGAAATAAGACCAAACTATTTATTTGCATAATGAATAGTAAGTGATGGTAATACTCAAAGAAAATATGTCAAGTTATCTTCCAATAAAATGTTTTTGGAACCCATCTATTGTGTTGTGTGTCTGTGAATGTCAAGGTGCATATCTATCCACGCACATGTATGATAGATTGCAAATCTCCCAATAAGCCAGTTCCCAAGGCAACTGTAGTGTGCGTCACATATGGACTAGCTTGCAGAATGGCAGCAATTTGCTCAAAGAAATGTTGTAGCAGATACCATCACAGATCATGGCCAAATACCTAGTAGGACCTAGGCATAGATGTCAAAATGTAATTTGTAGAAAATGCATTCATGCATGTGTGGGGATCCACAAAACAGCACATATGTACCACCTTTCCAGGGCTGATTAATGTTAAGAGTACATGTGCCAAAACTTTATACCATGCAATACACATGTAGCATGCTTTGCCATGCGTAAATTATGTGGTAATCATTATAGTGCAACACTGATTGTGACATTTGGTACACTGTGTTGAGCTCACATGCCTCACACATCCCATTTACAGGTGGTAATTATGTATGACTTTGTGTGTCTATCAACAAAATGCATCATGTTTATACACCCTGACATGACATTGATAAGGTACACATTGCTCATCATAACATTGTGATGGGTATAATTGGTGTATGTGTGCACACAAAGGCCTAATGTGCAGTTAATTTGAGCTTTCTCTTCATCAGCTTAACAAAAGTAACACTGGGGGCTACAGTTATAATAAATTGGTAGACCTTTGAGGAACAATCATGCAATTCTCAATTTGCTTTCCAAATTTCATAATTCTTTTTTTTGAAAGGTTTGTATCCTCAAATTACAACATGTGAGTGGGTCTCTTCTTAAAAAGTCTAACAAAGACATGTGTCAAACTAAATAGGTTTTGTATGGAAACATACTTCAGTTTACCCATGTTACAACACATTTACATGTGTGTAGTGAGATAAATTAGGAGAAAAACACTGCCATTATTAACTGTTGCAAAGGATGTAGGGACAAAAGTGGACAAAATGAAGTAGAGAACAAAGAGTACTGTCCTGACTTACAAAGAGATTAGCCTGATGTTCTTCACAGGGCTGATGAGAAAATGGGTCATAGGGCATTCACAAATGTTTATCAGTACAATCTCCTTTGGAAACTGGGGAAGTCTACATCTTCAGCCACTGATGCAGGTTCTTCATCCCCTGGAAGTTGTGGTGTTTCACTGAGAGGCAGCTGAGAGATGTTAGTAGGCACACACACGAGAGGCAAAATATGTGATTCCCATGTTCCCAACAACATTTGTGAGTGCAAGTAAAGCAGCATGATAATCCCTGACAAGGGTTTGCTGACTATCCAACAAAGCAACAACATTGCTATTGAGGGCACTTGTTGCTATGAAAGAGCCTATCCTGGATTCTAGGGACTGGATAGATATCTTAATGCTCCCCAGCTGCCTGATAACTTCACTGGTGTCAGATGTAGAAGACTGATGTTGTTGTTCCTTCTGCAAAAGCAAATAATATATGATCAATGCAAGGGGGAAGTACTCCTAGACTTCCACGGTAAGCTAATGATTAGACAATTACGTATATCTAATCTATGTTACATTAATTATGCTTTATTACTTTAAACTTCTTTTGAGCGATTTAGCAGCATGTATTGTAAATTTTTTAACACAAGAGAAGATTGTACTTGTGGTGATAGGTGCTCCTAATTGCAAAAACACAGTGAAAGTGAATATTGTGAAAGGAAGTGATGGTGTTATATACAATATATACAGAAGGTGGTTTAAGAACAATATGGACTTCTAAAGGCTCAGTCAATCCAGGAAGCCCTGAAGTCACATAGAATTTCTTTAAAATTTTAATCCACATTCAAAATCATGTCGACGTTTTAACCCTATATGTAGACATAAATCAATAGTGGGTCATCATCAGGACTCAGGATATTTTCTGTTCCATAGCACCAAGGGATTTCAGTGAAGGATTATGGTCTTCTGATCAGAGACATCTTCATAATCAGTAGTTCCCTTTAAAGCGATGATATAGTGAAGCCTGGTGTGTGGCTCTCAATCCAGGATATGCAGTTCTCTGTAGGATACTATCAGTATAATTAAGTCACAAGGCAGCCGTACAATATTGTTGGCTGGAGGCTCACGGAATTTGTATTTTGTCTATGGACGTCTACTCGTGTAGCCGGGGATATTACTTTCAAGCCACGTTGTTCCTTCTGCAGCATGACACCGGAGATGTCAGCTGGGGACTCATCAATCTCATGGAGCCGAGTAGGTGTTTGTGATAGCTTTGGACAACCCCTTATTAGGGCTAAGACACCTACAGATTCCTTCAAGAGTGCCCACTATTGTCCACATCCCCAACATGATGCCATCCGCTACCAGACTCCTACCACTCGACATTGAAAAGCAAATTGGGGGTCCTCAGAGTCCTTAGCTGTGATGTCATTGGTTGATGGCCCATGTCAGTATGTGTTGGTTCATCTGGAAACACAACAATATCTTCTTTCCTGGCCATTCTAGAAGGAGGATTGTCATAAGTGTCTGGGAGTTTTTGAAAGGTGTCTTCATCCTTTGGGGGCAGGATGGTGTACTCAACAGATTGGGCATCATGGACAGGGTGATCTCCCCGAGGTCTGTTTGTCCCACTAGAAAGAAAAAGAAATATGTTTAGAGGATTCCATGATTGCTTATGACATAAGTGATTTCTATAACATTCTGACATTATTTGTATTCACTTTCAAGTGCTCAGGTATATGTGGAGCATGTATTTCTACAAGTGTATGTGGCCATGATGTTCTATAGTTGCTTTTCACATGGCAAGGCATACATTCTGAAAACAACCTCTACTAAGGCATCTCTGCACACTTGCTACACAAGAAGCAACTGTCAAACACACCACTATCAGACTATTACTCAGCTTACCTTGTGGAACACACACCTCACACGTCACCTCAGAAAATTACATTGCCTCACCATTTAGGCACACTGGTACTTCAAGGCGTTCAGTCACACACCTACAGGGTACTACACTTCTAGGGACTCACCTAGCTCACACACCATCTACGCTTCCACCAACCAATTATTAACCCCCACTGTGCATCACTGGCACTCACCCACACACCCAATATCCATATGTTGCCAGGAGGTAGGGTGTTCTCACACATGGCAGCCTACACCTAAGACAACCTTCCCCAGCACATAAGGTCAGCGGCATTAAATATGGTTTGTACTAGTAACTATACATTGCTATTTGAGTGATAGCACTTGAAGTGCATATACCTCCTCAGCACCTGGAAACTCTCTTGGGTGACTCATTTACCATCTACAAATATACATTTACTAATTTTACATTACAGTAGACTCTGGGCTACCTGGCCCCAAAATAATCGCAATTGTGTGATGGTGCAAGGGGGACTGTATTGGCACTGACATATGTGCCAAGTGTCCCAGGTTCATGCACAATGTGTTACCGCAGACCAGCTTTTTTACTTTGGATTCTGTAACTCATAGTCCTGCTTTGTGAAGGGATAAATTACAATACAAGTCCCAGTATTGAGAGGTAATACCTTGACTGGCACAACACATCACGACCTGGGAAACTTGGCAGGGCTGTACTGGGCTGGTAAAAGTTGGTACTACCCTTGAAAAGGACTGTTATGTGAAGGCTGGAATGACATGTGGGGCATTCCTGATATTTCCCTTTGATGCAGTTCAGTGCAATGATTTCAGCGCAGCAAACTGTGTTGCTACACTGGCCTGAATGAGACTTTGTTAATATTTGGTCCTTTGTTTAGTCTCACTCTGAAATCTGGTTCTTCTCCTCACTGAATTTGGACTTCCTCTTCCCCTGGGATGAGGGCAAGTCTTTTGGGGTGGGGGTGTTGCCCTCCTGGCTCCCTGAGGCCTGGTTGTCAGTATTGCTAGGGTATTGATGGGTTGAATGTGTCACTACTTCCAGATGCTCTTGCACCGCAAAACACTCCTGCATGACGGAATACTGATTTGCAGCCCATAGAGGTGCTTTACAACACAAAAATCAGCTTTGTGTGACATAGGGACTACTTATGTTTCAGCACCTTGTGCAGCACCTTGTGTCCCATGGTGCACCATCCCATAAACACATAAATACGGTGCATCCATAGGGCAATTAAATGCCTCAACACAGTGCAGACTTTCCTGACACAATGAAGCATTGTATCAGAACTCAGAAATATGCCCCAAATTCTTTGATTTTGTGGTGGCAACATCTGCTGCCTAATCATACAATTTTCTGTACATAGCAGGTATTCATACATTGTCATATCTTGCAAATATTGTTTGTGTGCCACGATTCGATGCTGTCTTGATCTACCCTTCGTAGTGTAGCAAGGGTTCTATGGGTATAGATGAAAGCAAGGAAAGAAGCCCAATTGACTGATATTGGGGTGGTAAATGGAGCATGATTAGAGTTTAATATGCCTCTCACTGCACCTGCTGCACCAATGTTAGCTACACCCCTGTCTGCCCTTGCCTTTTCTAAATGGCAAGATCAGTGTGTTCCTGATCCTGTCTTTTTTCTGTATCTATAATAACTCTTCTAAGCATGCCTGAAGTGTATTGTCATTCTTCCAATTTGCCATGCAGATCAGCTTAGTATACAAAAAAACTAGTCACTCTCTGCAAGGTACATCCAAACTTCATTAAATTCAGTTCTAAAAATGATTAAATTTTCTGCCATTGAGCTGAGGCACCCAGTCTTTCTGAATCCTCTATGGATTCTAGAGGTAGGATGAGCCTAAAAGATATCTTAAGTGCTTGTCCTACTAGCATATTGTATTGGCTTAATCCAAAAACTGGTTCAGGAATACTGGCAGTACAGTTTGTACTGATCCATATTACATCTGCTATAATTGGTCCAAATGCCTCATCTCTGGCTACAAAGAAGTCTTCGGGTCATATCAAGGTAGAGATTTAACATAGGAACAGCAGTGAAGCAGTAGCAGGGTTGGGTGAGGTCCTGCATCCTTCGTGCACTACAAGGATTTATCTAGGATAGCCAGCAACATTGGCCTGAACAGGTAATAGCAGCTTTGCAAGACCTCACCAATGAGCCTGCATCCTCCTATGGCCAGCTTTACTAGATCAATTATAATTGCAGCCATTTTAACCCCATGACAAGAAAACAAGCATTTCAGCAGAGGGAAAAATGAGAAATTATATTTGTTTCCCTAATGGGAGAAATTGCCAGTGCACTCTTTTTCCAGCATTGGGCATCAAGGACCAATCACAACGCAGTGTCTGGGATTCCATCCAACTGAGCAGAGCCCTGGCATAGAGTGCCACTCAATTCCCCCAGCAGTGGAAAAAGCACAAGTTTAAACTTATGTAATTTTTCACTCGTTCAATGTGCCACCTTAAAAACGCTCTTTGGTTCTTGCTCAAGAATCTTTTATTAATGTTGTCTATTGCAGATTATGAAGATTTATTCAACAATTCATTGAACGCAGAAAGAGCAAAGTACACGGTATGCAGAATGAACAAGTTACTTACGTTCAATAATGCCTTTTCTGGTAGAGACTCTATCTAATCGCAGACGCCTTACTCTAAAATATTCCCCAAGTGTCAGGCTTGATCTGGAAAATCTTGAGCAGTATCTTTGATCATTGATAGAAGGTGCTGAAGGCTCTTAATTGACATCATAAATGCCAGATGTGACGTGCGCAGTGCCTATATACACCCCATCTCAGTGTTCTGACATCACTTTCCTTTCTGACATAGTCCAATCCCCACAAACGGTGTCCCACATCAGAATGGTTGTGACAAGTGTGCACAAACTAAAAAGGACCTTCAGAAGGGAGTGTCAATGAGAGCTCTCTTGTCAATGAGAACTCTTTTAGACTATGGGCCTGATTTAGTGTGTGGTGTGGGCCCGTCCTCCGTACTAAAATTCCATTATAGCCGAAGGAACTTGTAATACCCAGGATGGGATATCGGTACATTTGCGACAGATTAACCCCTCCACCAAACTCTAAATCAAGCCCTAAGTCTCTTCCAGAAAAGGTGTTAACAAAACTAAGAAACTTGTTCTGCTGGAAGAGACTTATAACTGCAGATTCCTTACCTTAAAATAGAAACCAAAGCAATATCATCTCCAGAAACGGACTAAAAACTGACTCAAATCAGAAAGTTCTGCAGGACCGAGTGGACAAAATGTCCATCTCGATGGACCTGACAATCCATGCAATAGCACTTTGTAAATGTATGAGGCAATACCCAAGTAATGCCTGGCATATGTGCAGGACAGGCATCCCGCATGCAAACGCAGTAGTAACATTTTTGGCTCTGATTAAGTACGCACTAAAGCCTTTTTGAGGCTGCTTTTTCACTAATGTGTTTCAGAATTTAATACAATCCATCAAGAGATCATCCTTTTCTGAACTGTCATTCCCTTTTTTGTTCTTGGTAGGCCAATGAAAAGCTGTTCATCTAGATGATGTTCTTTGGCACAATGGATATAAAAACTAAAAGCCCTTTTTGGATCCAAGCGATGGAGCCTCTCCTCCTCCATAGAGCAGTAGAGGGAGCAGAGAACATTGAGAGGATAATGGACTGACCAACAGGAATGAAGGTCACCACCTTCTGAAGAAAGGAAGCACACATTCGAAGAAACTGTTTGACCGGGTAGAAGCTCGTTCACCCTCTGTGCTGATGTAATGGCAACTAAGAAGACCGTCTCAAGTGTCAGAATTATGAAAGAACAGACATACATGGGTTCGAAGGAAGAACACATCATATAGGTAAAGACCAAATTGAAACCCCTCTAGAGCATAATGAAAGAGGAAGGTGGAAAAATGTGCAGAAAATCTTTCAGGAAACGAGTCATAACAGCTGACCGAAATAGGGAGGGCTAATATGCCAACTGAATAAAGGCCAAGATACCATTTAACAGGGCCCAGAGCAAGATCTTGCTAGGCCAACAACAACATAACCAGTAACACCTCAGACAAGATGTCATGAAGTGGGTCAACATGCTTGGCAGGACACCAACCGCCAAACATGTCCCTCCGGCAGGTGTATAGAGACATCGTCCAGGGGTGCCTGGCTGCCGGAATGATACCAACAATCTTGGGAAGAAAATTCAACACACTCAGTGATCTCCGTTGTTGGACTTGACCCTCTCTGTAGGGTTATCCCAAGCTTTTTGCCTCCACCCTCTTTTTTCTGAACCCGTTTTTGTTAGCTTTAGGACTCTGCTCACTTTACCTCTGCTAACTAGTGCTAACATGGTAAAATTGGATTACACCCAATTGTCACATTTAATTTACTTTTTTTTAACGTCCCAAGTAAAGTTGTACTACATGTACCCAGGGCATGTAAATTAAATGTTACTAGTGGGCCTGCAGCATTAAGTAGACTTTTACACCAGTTACTGGCCTGTTTTTCCAGCCAGTGTGTGCAGTTTTAAACAGCCACCTATTTGGACCTGTCAAAATACACCTTGTGTCAGGCCTAAAGATTCCTTTTTAATACATATGTCACCCATGGGCAGGCCTTACACAGCCCAGTAGGAAGGGTGCAGTGTATGCAAAAAGATGGATATGTAAGTTTTACATGCCCTGGTAGTGAAAACCCTTAAATGTGTTTTTCACCATTGTAAGGCCAACCTCTCCCATAGGATAACATTGGGTTACCCAATTATTTTCAAGAAATGATAACTTTCAATTGGCAGCAAGTATGAATGTCAAGATCTGTGTCTAAAGAATTGTAATTTCAAATTCTCTTTAATGGTAATGTCAGATTTTAAGTCACAATTCTGAAATGCCACTTTTAGAAAGTTGCCATTTTCTTGTCCGAACCATTTGGTGCCTGCAAGCCTTAGGTAAAATGACCAGGTATAGCCGGCAGTAGATCTTTGTGTATTTCTCCCAGACAATGAGTTGAAGGGGAAATAGATGTTGGCAAGATGAGCCATTACTTTTGATAGGGGTGCACAGCTGTCACCTACTATATTTGCACAACACAAAACCTCTGCCTCAGCACACTTGCACATCGCAAATCCTGTGCCCCAGGATACTCTCAAAGGTTTTGGCCCTAGTCAATTGTGCCCCCAGACAAGCCAGGGCAGGGAGGCAGGAAATTCCAAGCACCTCTTGGGGTGGAAACCTCCAGAACCCTGTCCTACTTCAACTCTGGCACTTAGCATGAATATTGGACCCTTTGACCTATCTCTTTAGTACACCTCTGGACTACTGGAAGACTCCGAAGTACTGCTGCTCTGCTGCAAGAAGGACAGCTTCTCTGCTGCCCTGCTGCCTGAGTGACAAGAACTGAACCTGCAATGACTTCAATGGCTAGTAAGCTGGCCTCCTGATTGGAGTGTCAGTGACAGTAAAGGCTCCAACCATCTTGATCCCAGCACCTGGGCTTTGTCAGCTGTGAGTCCTGCCAACCAAATGGAGCCATCCCACTCCTGGACCCATGGAAGTGAGCCTGAAGGTGCTCTGCCAGCCCAGCAGTGGCCCTCCCGGCAGAACTGATGGAGCGTTATGCATCTCCTTGGAGCTCCATAACGGAACCACTGCTGTGTGATGCATCCCTGATGCAGGACATCACAACTCACCCTGCAGCTCTCTGAATCTGCCGCTGCGTGACACATCCTCAACGAGAGACTTAACATCGCAAGCTCCCACCAGTGGAATCCTCGATGATGATGTAGTACATTGCATTACAGGCCGCATCTTCTCGGAACCACTCTTGCATGATGCTTCCTCAATGAAGGGCTTCGCATTGTAGCCCCAACAGCTTATCTGAACTACCGCTGTGTGACTCATCTCGCAAAGCTCCGCAACCAGGACTTTAGGAAATTTGTTCAGTGGGTAATACTTCATCGCAGTCAGCATGAACTTGCGACTTTGTGTCTTTGTCCCGGTCCCAAGCGACCAGATCACCACAGTTGTTGTTTTGTGCTTTTAGACATTACTTTCAATTAAATCTTAAACTACATTTCTCTGGGACTACTGATTGGACTTTTGTCATTTTGGTCTCAAATTATTTATTAACTCTTACTTTAGTTTTCCAAATTGGTGTGGATTTTTTCCTGTATTGTATTTTCACTTTGCTACTGATTGAAGTGCTGCATAAACACATTTCCTCTAAGTTAAGCCTTTCTGCTTTTGTGCCAAGCCACCAGAGGATTAAGCACAGGTTGATTTGGGGTTTGCCTATGTTTCACCTTGACAAGAATTATGGCTGCTGCACTAACAGGGTTTCACCCCCTCAACCAATAACTCAATTTCCTACACCCCTCAATCTCCAAGCATGAAGGTGGAGCATCTGCAGGTTCAGATGCAGTACTCTTTCCTGTTGTTGCATCAGGGGATCCTCCTGAAGAGGCAGCCTGAACAGAGGATGGATACTAATGCCCAGGAGTTTAGGATTCCACACTGTTCGTGCCCCATCCAGAGCCACTAGGATGACGTGGACCTAATTGGTTCCTTACCTATTTGAGAACTGAAGATAGACGTGGTATTGGCACCAAAGCCTGTGTTCACTCTGAGCAGAATGCATCTCTGAGCAATGCAGGAGTCCCTGGGTTTCCTCTAAGCAGAATGAGTCTTCGAGCAGGAGCCACTTTCAAACCTCTAATGTGCATAAGTGCTGACACTTCACATTCTCAGGGGTAGTAAGCAGATCGAGCCAGGTTTCTCGTCTGCACTGCTGTTCAAAAATCCCACCGGGTTTTGTATGACCTATGAGATGTCCTGACTTTCCATACATATCCAGAGGTCCAGATCGTCCTAGCATAGGGCCCATAACTCCACCTCACCCTGCTGAGTGCAGTACCACCTAGCAGAGGTGTTTTCCATGAACACCAGAAATAGCCTCCTTTTGATGGATGGCAAGAAGGCTATTAACAGAATGTGTATGGTCTGCAGCTCCAACAGATGGATGTGGACTCGGGTCTCCACAAGAGTTCAGAGACCTCTGATCACCACCCCATCCCATTAGCAATGCATCTGTCACCACTGTCAACTCTGGGTGGAGAATGGAGAGGGAGAACCAGTCAGAGAGATTCCTTGGTGTTGTGCACACATGGACTTCAGATCCCATTGCAGAGCCCACCTATACGATCTGGCATACTTTACCAGCAGGATGCAGAAGGCCATCAGATCCGGGAGCCTCAGAGTCAGTCTCACCAACATTCTGCCCAGTTTACAGAACAGCTTTGATGAAAGGGAGCATTTGGGAGGAAGTTAGGTGTGATTCAGCATGTTGGCAAACTCCAACAAATATAGAAGGTACAGTGTAGTCTGGAGGTGGGTGACAACTGCATTTGACGAGTCTGCCTTCTGGAACTAGTCATCTAGGCGGGGGAAAAGGGGCCTCTCTGACTTGCGAAAATCAGCAGCAACCACCACCATCTATTTTGTGCACACTGAAGTGGGCACTGGTGAGTCAAAAAGAGAGCACTGCAAATTGGAAATGCTCCTGGTTTACTGTGAACCACTGATGAAGTCACTGGGCCTGCAAGACAAAAATATTTGACTTGCAGTACACTTAGAGGGTCATTACAACTTTGGAGGAGGTGTTAATCCGTCCCAAAAGTGACAGTAAAGTGACGGATATACCACCAGCTGCATTACGAGTTCCATAGGATATAATGGCTAGTTATACGGCTGGTGGTATATCCGTCACTTTACCGTCACTTTTGGACGGATTAACACCTCCTCCAAAGTTGTAATAACCCCCTTAGTTTCTTGATACCATCCAGTCTGAAGGGTCTATGGCAGAGAGAACCTGGGACAGGGTGAGCATCTTGAATCTGTCCCTCCTCAGGGACTGAGAGGGTGAAGATGTAGAATGGGCCAGAGGCCTCTGTCCTCTTTTAGCACAAGAAATTAGCAGAAGTAGCAACTGCAACCTACTTCTGGCATCAACAGTCGGTTGATGGCTGCTTTGTCCAAAACATCCTACATCTCATAAAGTAACATGGACAAGTGGTCCTCAAATAGCCATTGTATGGTCAATGGAATGGGAAGTGAGGTTTCTAGGAATGGGAGAGCACAACCTTGCCGAACAATATGGAGCACCCACTTGTCTCAGGTAACAGCCTGCTGCTCAGTAGAAAGTGCCAGTTCCTGCCTCCTGCCAGATGACGGTGTGTCGCTGAGGGCACACTAATGAGGTTTGGAGGGGCATTGCGGCAGGTAGGATGGAGGACTGGGCTGCAAATTGCCCCTGATGTCCATTAGATTTGTGGGAACCTCACCCATTGTCATGAAAAGGCATCGCTGGTTTTGTGGACAAGACTGAAACCCCCTACTGTAGCCAAGTAAGGGGTCAAGTGAAGAGTGCAGTTGGTAGATGGCAATGGACAAGCCCAAAGATTGAGCCATGACTCTGCTGTCCTTAAAGAGCTCCAGCGCTACATCCACCTAATCAGTGGATGAGAAACACCTTTTAGGATGTAGGATGCTCACAAATACTGATGATTGCAAAGAAATGCACAAAGTGGTAATAGCTAGGTAGGAGTACTATATTCACATCCACGAGGAGCTAAAGTGGAAGTGTGCTCAACAGGGCAGAAAGGAAAACATAGGCAACATTTGGCAGAAACCAAACAAGCATCTCACACTAGGGAGCAGAGAACCAAATCAAGGGAAGATTAGGAGGGAAAAACCCAGGAAATTTAGGAAGGAGGGAAACGGAAAGAAAAAAAGGACACTTGGAAATGGTATTTCAGAAAGGAGGGGAAGGAAGGCATGCATTGTAAAAAAGGTCCAAGAAGTCAGGGAGCACAAATGGTGTTAGCTCAATAATCATGGAAACACTGAAGAATGGTGCTAGAGCAGGAAACAATGAAAGACTACAAATAAAGCAGATATGGTAAACAAATCTACACATCTAATACTGCAGACCCAGGATACACTGCTAAACTGTACAGGAAACAAGCTACACTGATCAAGGGTGCAGGTTCAGAAAAAATTAATTATATAGCTCAAGAGCAAATAATCTGCAATCTGTAGAAGCAGATGGTTAGCCAAACAGCAAGGATACCACAATGAAATTAAGGAATTGGAGGCTTTTATATGAACAGCATGCATGCTGCCCCAAAACCATCTTGGATCATGAATGCAAGTTGATTCCTATATATTTTCCAGGAGTCTGAAAACCATTCTGTGAATATGCCACTAGATCAAGAGTACTGAAAAAAGTAGGAGCATAATTGTGAGAAGTGATGCAACACTGTTTGTTGTAGCTTGCACTGTGTAGCTCCATTTTCTTGCAACATTTATGTGCTGGATTTATGGTTTGGCGCACAATGTCGCAACCTCTGAGGGTGTGCCAAAAAGTTTGGCTCATCTTCTAAAAAAGTATGACACAATGAATCATTACGCCACTGGCCCCTATATGACACAAAGCTGATTTGCGTTGTCAGAAAGCACTAGTTAATATTGGATTAATCGATGTTGATGCGCACAGCGACACATTCATATATACAAACAAAGTTGCATCACCATTATTAGATTCCCCGTCATGACCCCTACTTCAACCCCGGCACAAAGGTACATGGTCAGGCAGGAGCTGAGGCCTAGGCCTGGGGATGATGATGGACAGGTCACAGGTGGGGTAACACATAGCCGACAGGCAAACACACAAACAGGAGACCTAGGGGCATATTTACAAGCCCCCAGCAGCACCGGAGCGTCACTTTTAGCACCACTCTGGTGGAGCTGTGCAGTGCGCCATATTTACAAGGCAGCACTAAGCACCTTCCCCTTTGTGAATGCATGCAAAAATATTTTTTCAGAGGAGGTAGTGGTCCCACGGAACACTGCCTTCTCTGACAAAATGAAAAGAAAACTTTTCGTATTTCTTTTTTAAATGCATCCCGTTGTCCTTTAAGGAAAACTGGCTGCATTTAGAAAAAAAGCTGCTTTATTGAAAAGCAGTCATAGACATCGTGGTCTGCTGAGCCCAGCAGGCCACTATCCTGTGAGTGCGCCATTCCCAATGCGATCCCAAATTGCAATCTACCTCATGAATATTAATGGGGTAGGTCATTTGCGACCCCATTGGGAATCGCTAAATGTGCCTGAGACACATTTGTACATTTCAGTTTGTGAGTCTCTAATTGCGATTTGCAAAGAATCGCAATTAGAGACTCGCAAAATGAGATAGTCGTCCATCTGGCCCACAGCACAATAAGACCAGAGAAGTGCCCACTTTCTAAAAGTGGCATTTTTGAAATAGTAATGTAAAATTCCACTTTAACGTTAAAAGAGGATTTATCAATACCATTCCAATTATCTGAAACTTGATGTAGCTATTCCTTTCTGATCATGAATTACACCTTAAAAGTAATTTAAGGAATTTGCAATGCTGGCCTATGAGAGTAGTAGGCCTCACAGTAGGAGAAACAACTTTGGGGGTCTTCCACTACTAGGGCATGTAAAACTTAAAAGTACGTATCCTACCTTTTTCCTACATGGCACCCTATGGGTTACCTAGAGCCTACCTCAGGGGTAACTTATAAGTAATAAAAGGGACGTTTATAGGGTTGGCACAGACTTTTAAATGTCGAAGAGGCAGTGAAACTACACACACAAGCTCTGCAATGCAAGCCTGAGACACGTTCACAGGGCTACTTGTGTGGGTGGCACAATCAGTGCTGCAGACCCACTAGTAGCATTTAATTTACAGGCACTGGTTATATGGGATACCCCTTTACAGGGAGCTTACAAGTAAATTTAATATACCAAACAGGTGTAAACCAATGTAACCATGTGTTAGAGAAGAGAGCACATGCACTTTAGCACTAGTTAGCAGTGGTAAAGTGCACAGAGTCCTAAAGCCAACAAAATCAAGGTCAGAAAAAGAGTAGGTGGAAGGCAAAATGTTTGGGGTAATCCTGGAAAAAGGGCCATTTTCCACAGTAGAGTTACCTGGATGTGTAATTATTATGACTCCTATGCCAAATAATGTCAGAATTGCATGCAAGTCAGTACAGCAAGGCAGATTGTTGTGGTTTATTGTGTGCAAGGCAGAGGGCAGGATAATGTATGAAACATAACAAAATAACATGACTTGGGCACTGCTGTGGTATAAACCTATGGCTAGAGAGAATGCACCCAATGTAACATCTGTGAGGCACTAACCATAGAAATTATGATCAGTGTAAAAAGTGTCCATGACCTGCACTCACTTTTTCATGCAATGCAGGTCAGCAAGCTGAGTTGCATTGTGGGCCATTAAACTAATGGTACCCCTTGTTCATACAGAGGTTGTCTGAACAATGTTAAGGTTCTGGCATGTGTAAGCCAACAATAGTCTAACATGTCCTAACCTACGTCTTGTAACATATCTTCCACATATCCATTTGTATTTGACAAATGAAAATACAGTCTGAATGTCAGTAGAAGCACCTATGTCTACATATATGATGGATAAATATTGACATTTTCCTATCTCTTACCAGAGGAACAAGCAACATCTCATTTAGAGCAGCCTGTCCTTGATGACAAACGTGTTGAGGACACTATCCTGACCCCCTTGGATGATGACACCTTGCAACAACTCCTGGATCCCCTCCTCAGGTCTTGCCAAGTAAGGACCTCCACGTTGAATTTCAATGGTGAGCGGTAGTCCATCAGCAGTGGTTGATGAGGTGCAGGCAGCGCTGGAGACCATAGTGGACACCTGAGAAGGAGTCCATAGGTTTCTGAGTCCTAGTAAGGATATGGCTAAGGTATTACAGCCACGTACACCTGGCTTCATTCGATTGATGAGTTCCTTGCTGACATTTGTGGTGTCATGATGCAGAGGGAACAATATCAGTCCTCCACATCTAACACCAGTTTCCACTGAAACATCATGGAATACATGGATGGCAAGTTAGACTCTTACCTAACAGCAATGGGGACCTCAATAGCAACATTGTTGCTTTGTTGGCAAGCCACCAGACCCTTGTCAAGGAATTCCAGGCTGCCTAACTGGCACTGATAAATGCCTGTGGGAACAGGGGACCCACATCTTCAGCTCATGATGTATGAGTGCCTTAGATGCCTTCCATACAAACACAATCACCTGCAGCGGAGGCACAACACCTATCAGAGGAGGAAGATGTAGACATCACCAGTTTTTGGAAGTGATCTGCCCAATGACATGTGTCAGTTCCTTAAGGCAAATTTCACAGTGGTCCTGTGTTTGACATCATGCCACCTCCTTTGTAACCCATTCCTGTACTCTCTGTTTGGGCATCTGTTGAGTTTAAGCTCTTTTGCACTTTGAAATACTCATACTTTTCCTAATGGCAATTTGTACCTCCTCACCAAAATTCTCCACACCGCCACATGTCGCGTCACATGGCTCCAAAATGGACCCTTTCTGGGCATCTATGTATTCACTAACTGTTGGTGTTGGCTATAATGGGAAAAGGAGACTCCTGGCAAAGATTGTGAAGGGCAATCAATCTTCAAATAAATATCGGTTGTACACAAATCTGTACAAAACCTCACATTGTATTGCATGTGTTTTTTGGCAGAAAGGACTACATATAGCATGGAGTAAGAGTACATTCCTAACCACCTTCTTTCCACCACAAGAAGAATGAGCAGAACTGAAGTTCACATACTCTCTTTGGGTATGCACCTACACCAATTAAATTATAACCACTGTTATGGTCTAATGAGCAATGTGTACTCTCCCAAGGGAATGTTAATGTGTAACATCAAACTGCAGTCACTTGACTGACAGCGAGAATCTGCTCCTAATCACATTAATACTTACTACCAATAAATAGGAAATGTGAATCCATAACACTGTTCCACTCATCCAAATAGATGTCACTTAGTAAATATGTCAACTTCATCATCCTAAAATTATAACATCAATGGACACACTGAAGAGATTCAACTCTAAATACATCTGCATGGTTGTACCAATAATAGGCATGCCCATATTCATCATGAATGAGCATCATACCTGTGTCACACAAGGCAGAGCAAGGAAAAGTCAATACCTTGATTGTCAATAACACAGAAATGCAAGGGATTCATGTTGGGGACATGTGCCTACTTATAATTGTTAAAAAAACACTAAACTAGGAAAAGAAAATTTAATATGTGTGTCTGCCCCTGAAACACCTAATATGTGTCAAGTTTTAACATGACCATATATTATATCTTTTGTAAATTTTGCATACATTTATCCTAGAAGTGCCAGACCACAGAATGAGAAACAACCCAAAACCTCCACAGGGGAAGAGCAAATGGGAGATATATGGGCAGTAAACTTTAAAATGAATTAATCAAATTAGTTGCATAATATGCCACACTTAGCAGGTAGTCAATGGCATAGATGATGGAGAATGATCTATCAGCTGTGATTACATGCACAATTATTAACCTGTAATAGCAACAATCCTTTGGGACAATGTTGGAAGGGTATAAGCGGTTGTGAAAGACACCAGTATGTCCTCCAGCGCAGACAGTGAGTAGCACTTTCTAGTGAATAAACAATCCTACATATACCATGCACCTCCACTCGGGTGCAAAAGTAGGAGACTACCTCTGTTTTGTTGTGTGTGAAAACTCAATGTGTGCCCCACTTACAGTATCTAAAGTATGGGAAATGATCCAGAAAATGTCCAGATCTGAGGTAAACTAACAGTTATCCCTAGGCCTCTGACAAAAAAAAAATATATATATATATATATATATATATATATATATATATATATATATATATATATATATGTACATTCATTTCCAAGATCATGTATGCAACTAACTGTACACAATGGTACTAACTCTTACATATAAACTGATGATGAACTATTGAAAGTAGGAAAAATGTAATGTATTGAAAATATTATTACAAGATATACCTACCTACCCTACAGTAACTGACCTAACACTAGCCTAACATAGCTACACTAATCTTAAACTACCTAAACTTGTCTTAGACTATCTAAGCTTATTCTACCATATCTTAACTTGTTTTACACTATCTTAACTACCATACACACATGACAAGTTAATTATCAAACCCTCAACCCCTTTAATAAACATAGGCTCATATTAAAACAAATTACAGTGAGCTAACGCAATTCCCTAGTGCTATCTGTGATTAGCGTAAAAAAAATTACGCTAACCACTGCACCATGCCATAAGTAAAAATTACACTAATGCTGAAAAAATTGCGATAGAATGTTTTGCTGCACGTTTTTTAGGCAAAACTGGTTAGCGTGATATTTAACAGCATTAGCGTAAAACAAACACGTGAGCAATTAAAAAACAAATCAGGAAGACAAGATGGGGAATGCAGGCCAGGAGAGACCCCAGGGAGATACCAATCAGCCAAGTACCAGCCAGGAGGGTCCAGCAAAGTCCCACGAGAAGGAGAAGAGGAAGTGGAAATGTCACTTTAGTGAGGAGGAGAATTACATCTTGGTCAGAGAGGTGACAGAACACCATCATCAGCTCTTCGTCACCTCCAAATTGCCAATAGGTAGGAGAGAGGCTATATGGCAGGCAATAGTAGATAAAGTCAACAGCATGGCAGAGGTGAAGAGGACTGTCACTGATTGCAAGAAGCGCTGGCATGATTGCAAGTGCAGAACTAAGGAGAAACTGGCCAGGAACCGAAAGGCAGCACTGCAGACTGTAAGTGGAAGTCAAGTACCACAGAGGACCTGGATGAGCTGAAGGAGATGGTGGCAGTTGTCATCCCGGAGGAGGTGGTCATTGGAATCTTAGGACAGCCTAGACTACTAAGAACTACCACAAATGCAGGATAAGTTGGAGGGAGGGACTATCTAGAATCTCACAAATGGCAGAGGGGGGAGGCACATAGGACACACTCAATACATGCTAAAGGGACACATCGGAACATATAGGGCCAGAATCAAAATGCCCCATCGCCACCCAAGCATCACATTTAGTGAAGCTCTGGTGGAGCAATGCACTCCGTCATATACACAACGTGGTCTTAAGCCCCTGCACACGTTGCCTGTGCATATTGTTGTTGCCCCAGATCCAAGGCAACATGTTCTTCAGAGAATTTGACTGTCTACCTCAGATTTGAACGTCAACACCACCCCAGTGGTGGTGTCAGGATAGTGCAACAAGGCAAAATGTTTTCCATCCTCAACATATCATTGCCCTTCTCATGTGTGCATCGTGCAACACACACAGAAATGCCACTTTGCCATAATAGATTGTTAATGTGCAGGAAGGGACACCTTCCGGCACATAAACAATCTACCCCCTCGACTCAGGCACCCTTGCACTAAAGTGCAAAGATGCCTGCTTTAGTGCAGGGAGAACAAATCTTCACAGGTGCTGGGGGAAAAACTGGGGGAAACGCAGGGGTGTGCCGTTTCCAGAAAACAAGGCACATCCCTTCGTTACAAAAGTGGCACATCGCTGTGCAACTATTATTGCTGCAGCACCGAGCTGCTCCACTTAAGAAAAAATCAGGGACTCAGTGCACAACATGTGGAACACAACCCACATAGGGTGGCCCAACAACAACTCTCACACTCCTCCTTGCGCAATTTGGGGATGGGCACAAAAGTGAACTCAGATAACACATGGGGCATGTCTATGATCATCATTTGTGCTGCTGTACAAGTAGCTTCAATTTCACCATGTAACATGGTTGCCTGTGGTGTGTGAATGTTTGACATTGTACATAAAGGGACACCTTCTTACATAAGAACTGGCACAAGTGGCATCAATGTTGCTATTCGGGCACAATGTTACTAGCCCGTAATGCAACTGTACATATCAGACAAATAGTTGCCCATGTGAATTCAGGCTGCCCATTCCCCTTGTGCCTCATCAACAAAGTCTCAAAATGCATGCATTGATCTACACTGTACATCCTTACACCAACATGTGCCTGTTGCAGATGTGCTGCATACAAGGACATTTCCTAAATGTAGGGAGGGATGAATAAATGGGGCAGACAATCCATAATGGTTGCACTGTGCCATTCAATTAGCACATGTGGGACCAGCTAAAGGCAGATGACAAAGTAACACAAGCATTGTAAGCAATGGACCAACCTGTGCTTTGCTTCAGTGGTGCCTTCATGCATGGTACCAATGGAGTAAAGCACCAAAGGAGTGACAATAAACATAGCATTACTGTGGGAATGTCCACCATGGTGGATAGGAAGGTAAATGATGTGCTACCATTGTGTCAGTGTCAGGGGCAAGGGGCCTGCAAGGAAGATGGAGGTGTGGGATCAATGCACAAAATACCTTGAAAGGTTGCCTCATGTTTGATGCAACACATATTTAACAACTACAACCAGGGGTCTCTAGCATGTCATTGAGCCTCAAGTAGCAAGTAAACGATGAGCCATGTCAACAGCCACTACAGTCAAAGATTCACATTTCACTATCTCATTGCAGAGGATGATGCCTTCCCTCCTGCCGGCCAGTCCTGGATTGTACAAATGACATGGATGACCAGCTGCTGACCATCAATGAAGGGACTCTGCAAGATGTCCTATGTTCCCTCCAGACACCACCTCCAGTTGCAGGGAGGACACACAACATTGCAGGGTCTCCACATGAACCACCCAACTACCAACACATAGCACCAACCAGTCCTGCCACAGCCCTGGACTCCGAGGAACCAGACATCGCCTTTCAGATGACAGTGGTAGTTGTCCAAGCAGGTGGGAATGGAGACTATGGCAGGCAGCCTAGAGGGAGTGCAGAGGTGCCTCAGTCCAAATAAGGACAGCTCAGCTGCCATCAGAGGCACCCACTCCCCGCTACATGGAATTCAGCGGTTTCTGGCTGACATAGCTACTGTCATGAGGCAGAGGCTTCAACAATTGCCCTCCCAAAATGGTAGCAGCATGATAGACAGCAGGCTGGGGAATATACAACATACCCTGGAGTCCATACAGTGAGAAATAGCTTACCACCATGATTGTGCTGCAGTGTTGGGAAATCAGCAGTTCCTCTTTGCTGCAGTGATGCCTTATGTGTTCCCACAAATGGCACCTGCCGGGACCTTTGATTCCATATCTCTATCCCCTGATGTGTGTGTGGCCCCCCTCAACTTCTACAACAGCACCACCCATGGCACAGGAGTCACCAATCACATCAGAGGATGAAGATGTGGAAGAAACACCATTCACATGGAAAACAACCTAGTAGCACCAGTGTGTGCCACATGGACAGTATCTCCTTAGTTCTGTGCTTACAATCATGCCAGTGTGGTGACAGTTGGCACTGTGCCCTCTTCACTCAACACCACTGTTGACTTATCTGCTGTAGACCGTCATTATCTCAATTCCTACCTATATTCAATTTGGACACCTCCTCACTAATGCACACTTCTCCTACCCAGGTCTCATGACATGTCCCTCACCCCTGATCTCTGAATGTATAACAAATGTCTCAGGATCTCTCAATGGGTCTGTGAACTGGGCATTGTATTGCTTTGGAAAATACACTTGCATATGTAAATACATTTCCATATATACATGCAGCATATCAACTTTGACTGTGATCCATCAACCTATCTAAATGTATACTTTGTGTGAAGCTATGTCAATGAAAACAGAATCTAATTACATGTGTGGCTCACTGTCAGATACAATGCCACACACTAGGACTCTCTCATAAAAAAGGTGACTGATGGTGTTGTGGGCTACAATCAACTTACAGAGCCTTAAAAACATATATGGGGGTCATTACAACCCTGGCGGTCTTTGACCGCCAGGGCTGTTTTGGAGGAAGCACCGCCAACAGTCTGGCGGTGCTTCCAGGGGCATTATTACTGCGGCGGAAGCGGCAGTTTCCCGCCACATTGGTCCTGGTGGTTTCGGGTCTCCACAAGAGATCAATCAATCAATTAATCGCATTTATAAAGCGCGCTACTCACCCATCAAGGGTCTCAAGGCGCTGGGGGGGGGGGTCAGTGCTCGAAGAGCCAGGTCTTGAGCTGCCTTCTGAAGGAGAGGTGGTCAGGTATGGCGCGAAGGTGGCTGGGCAGAGAGTTCCAGGTCGTCGCTGCCAGGAAAGAGAAGGATCTTCCTCCGGTGGTGGCTTTGCGGATGCGGGGTACGGCTGCCAGGGCCTGTCCGGTGGAGCTCAGAGTGCGCGGAGGGGTGTAGAAGGAGACGCGGTTGTTGATGAGTTTGGGTCCAAGGTTGTGAAGGGCTTTGTGTGCGTGGGTGAGTAGTCGGAAGGTGATCCGCTTGTTGACGGGTAGCCAATGGAGTTTTTTCAGGTGTCCGGAAATGTGGTGGTGGCGAGGGATGTCCAGGATGAGTCTTGCGGCAGCGTTCTGGATCCGTTGGAGTTTCCTCTGCAGCTTGGTGGCGATGCCGGCGTACAGGGTGTTCCCGTAGTCCAAGCGGCTGGTGACGAGGGCGTGGGTGACGGTCTTCCTGGTGTCGGTGGGGATCCAGCGGAAGATCTTGCGGAGCATGCGGAGGGTGTTGAAGCATGCCGAGGTCACCGAGTTCACCTGTCTGGTCATGGTGAGGGAGGAGTCCAGGATGAAGCCGAGGTTGCGCGCGTGGTCGGTGGGTTGTGGAGTGCTGCCTAGGGCGGGGGGCCACCAGGAGTCGTCCCATGCGGTGGGAGTGGGGCCGAGGATGAGGACCTCCGTCTTGTCTGTGTTCAGTTTCAGACGGCTGTCTGTCATCCAGTTCGCCACTTCCTTCATTCCTTTATGTAGTTTGGTCCTGGCTGATGTGGGGTTGTTGGTGAGGGATAAGATGAGCTGGGTGTCGTCGGCGTATGAAATAAGGTTGAGTCCGTGTTTGCGTGCGATGTTCGCCAGGGGGGTCATGTAGACGTTGAAGAGAGTGGAGCTGAGGGAGGATCCTTGAGGTACGCCGCAGATGATCTCCGTGGCTGTGGATCTGAAGGGGGGCAGGCGGACTCTCTGAGTCCTTCCGGAGAGGAAGGAGATGATCCATTCCAGGGCCTTGCCTCTGATGCTGGCGTTACTGAGGCGGCGAATCAGGGTGCGGTGGCAGACCGTGTCGAAGGCTGCAGAGAGGTCCAGGAGTATGAGGGCCACGGTCTCTCCCTTGTCGGTCAGGGCTCTGATGTCGTCCATGGCTGCGATGAGGGTGGTTTCGGTGCTGTGGTTGGCCCTGAAACCGAACTGTGTGGGGTCGAGGGAGTCGTTGATTTCCAGGGTGTTGGTGAGTTGAGCGTTGACGATTTTCTCAATCACTTTGGCGGGGAACGGCAGGAGAGAGATGGGCCGGAAGTTCTTGAGTTCAGTGGGGTCTGCTGTAGGTTTCTTTAAGAGGGCGTTGAGCTCTGCGTGTTTCCAGCTTTCCGGGAAGGTGGCGGCGGTGAGGGAGGCGTTGATTACGTCTCGGAGGTGCGGTGCGATGATGTCGTCGGCCTTGTTGTAGATGTGGTGCGGGCAGGGGTCCGATGGGGATCCGGAGTGGATCGAGTTCATTACGCGGGTGGTCTCCTCGGTGGTGGTAGGGTTCCAGGTGAGGATGGTGGTGGTGTCGGTGGCGGGTTCCGGGGGGGGGCTCGTGTCGGCGGTCGGGAAGCTGTTGTATATGTCGGTGATCTTGTGGTGGAAGAAGCTTGCGAGGGAGTCGCAGAGGTCCTGTGAGGGAGGGATGGAGTTGTTTTCTGCTTCCGGGTTGGAGAGCTCTTTGACGATGCCAAATAGTTCCTTGCTGTTGTGGGCGTTGTTGTCAAGTCTGCTCCGGTAGGCTTTTTTTCGTGCGGCGCAGAGGTGTTGGTGGTGTTGGCGGGTGGCGTCCTTGAGAGCTGACATGTTCTCTTCGGTCTGGTTAAGGCGCCACGTCTTCTCGCGGGCGCGGCATTCTTTCTTGGAGTTCTTGAGGTCGGGGGTGAACCAGGAGTTTTTCTTGTGGTTGTTGGTGCTGGCTTGAGTCTTCAGGGGGGCCAGGAGGTTGGCGCAGTCGGAGATCCAGTTTGTGAGGTTGTTGGCGGCTACGTTGGGGTCGGTGGTGCTGGTGGGTTGGTTCTGGGAGAGGGTTGATGCGAGCTGTTCCGTTGTGATACGATTCCAGTGTCTTCTTGGTGGTTGCTGGGTGTGGTGGAGCACGGTGGTCTTCTTGAAGATGAAGTGGACGCAGCTGTGGTCCGACCAGGTGAGTTCGGTGGTGTGGCTGAAGGTGATGTGTTTGCTGGAGGAGAAGATGGGGTCGAGCGTGTGTCCGGCGTAGTGGGTGGGGGTGTTGACTAGCTGATTCAGTCCCAGGTTGGCGAGGTTGTCCAGTAAGGCAGTGGTGTTGTTGTCGGTGAGGTTCTCCAGGTGAAAGTTGAGGTCTCCTAGGAGGATGTAGTTGGTGGATGAGAGTGCGTGAGGGTTGACGAAGTCTGCGATGTCTTCGCTGAACTTGGTGCGAGGTCCTGGTGGTCTGTACATGAGGGTGCCTCTGAGGGTGGTTTTGGGGTCGCTGTGGATCGTGAAGTGGAGGTGTTCGGCGTCGGGGAGTGAGTTGTCGGTGTCGGTCGAGATGCGGATGGAGTTTTTGTGTGCGATGGCGATGCCTCCTCCGATGCGGTTGGTGCGGTCTTTCCGGATGATTTTGTAGCCGTCGGGGATGGCTATGGCGATGTCGGATGCCGAGGTGGGGTTCATCCAGGTCTCGGTGAGGAAGGCGATGTCCGGGTTCGTAGAGTTGATGAGGTTCCACAGTTCGATGGCGTGCCTGTGGATGGATCGGGTGTTGACCAGGATGCAGTGGAGGTTATTTCCGGGGGAGTAGTTCTTGGCGGTAGCGGAGTGGGTCCGGAGGCAGGTGAGGCGGCAGTTGCTGCAGGTGAAGGGTCCGAGGGTACGTTTCGGGGTGGCGCGGTAGCAGCCCGGCGTGCGGCCGGGGTTGAGGTTGGCGAGGAAGGCGGAGTCGTAGGTCAGGCGGGGGGGGGCGGGGGCCAGGGGTTCGGGCGCTTGGCGCGGTCCAGGCGCGGACGGGCGCAGACGGGCTTGCCTTAGGCGCGCCTTCGCAGCGGCCGCCATATAAGGGGTAGCCGGGGAGGCGGGGACAGCTGGGAGGCGGGAGGAGGGCGGGTAGGGGGGAAAAAAGAGCGGGAAAAAGCGGCGAAGGGCCTCGGGGAGGCGAGGAGGCCCAAAAAAGCGGAAAAGTACCTAGAAGGGGTACAAAAAGCCGGAGAAGCGAGAGAAGAATGACAAAAAAGCGGCGGAAGGACGGGGGGGGCGGCGGGGGCACGAGGGGCAGCAGGCAGACAGGGATACAAAAAGCAAGGGGAGCGCGATCACAACGGGGAAAGCAGGCACTCAGGGATACAGAAGGCAAGGGGAGCGTGGTCACACGGGGAAAGCAGGCACTCTGGGATACAAAAAAGCAAAAGGGGACGCGATCACACACAGGGGAAAAAGGCAGACACTCTGGGGGACAGTCAGCACAACAACAGAGCAGAGGGCAGGCACAGAGGAACTGGTGGCGCCGCGAGGGCAGGGGAGCCACCTACCCTGGGGTCAAGGGTCGCTACCACTGCCTCGCAGCGGCCGCCATATAAAGGGTAGCCAGGGAGGCGGGGACAGCTGGGAGGCGGGAGGAGGGCGGGTAGGGGGGAAAAAAGAGCGGGAAAAAGCGGCGAAGGGCAACGGGGAGGCGAGGAGGCCCAAAAAAGCGGGAAAGTACCTAGAAGGGGTACAAAAAGCCGGAGAAGCGAGAGAAGAACGACAAAAAAGCGGCGGAAGGACGGGGGGGGACGGCGGTGGCACGAGGGGCAGCAGGCAGACAGGGATACAAAAAGCAAGGGGAGTGCGATCACAACGGGGAAAGCAGGCACTCAGGGATACAGAAGGCAAGGGGAGCGCGGTCACACGGGGAAAGCAGGCACTCTGGGATACAAAAAAGCAAAAGGGGACGCGATCACACACAGCGGAAAAAGGCAGACACTCTGGGGGACAGTCAGCACAACAACAGAGCAGAGGGCAGGCACAGAGGAACTGGTGGCGCCGCGAGGGCAGGGGAGCGACCTACCCTGGGGTCAAAGGTCGCTACCACTGCCTCGCAGCGGCCGCCAGATAAGGGGTAGCCGGGAGGCGGGGACAGCTGGGAGGCGGGAGGAGGGCGGGTAGGGGGGAAAAAAGAGCGGGAAAAAGCGGCGAAGGGCCTCGGGGAGGTGAGGAGGCCCAAAAAAGCGGAAAAGTACCTAGAAGGGGTACAAAAAGCCGGAGAAGCGAGAGAAGAACGACAAAAAAGCGGCGGAAGGACGGGGGGGGACGGCGGGGGCACGAGGGGCAGCAGGCAGACAGGGATACAAAAAGCAAGGGGAGCGCGATCACAACAGGGAAAGCAGGCACTCAGGGATACAGAAGGCAAGGGGAGCGTGGTCACACGGGGAAAGCAGGCACTCTGGGATACAAAAAAGCAAAAGGGGACGCGATCACACACAGGGGAAAAAGGCAGACACTCTGGGGGACAGTCAGCACAACAACAGAGCAGAGGGCAGGCACAGAGGAACTGGTGGCGCCGCGAGGGCAGGGGAGCGACCTACCCTGGGGTCAAGGGTCGCTACCACTGCCTCGCAGCGGCCGCCATATAAGGGGTAGCCGGGGAGGCGGGGACAGCTAGGAGGCGGGAGGAGGGCGGGTAGGGAGGAAAAAAGAGCGGGAAAAAGCGGCGAAGGGCCTCGGGGAGGCGAGGAGGCCCAAAAAAGCGGAAAAGTACCTAGAAGGGGTACAAAAAGCCGGAGAAGCGAGAGAAGAACGACAAAAAAGCGGCGGAAGGACGGGGGGGGGGCGGCGGGGGCACGAGGGGCAGCAGGCAGACAGGGATCCAAAAAGCAAGGGGAGCGCGATCACAACGGGGAAAGCAGGCACTCAGGGATACAGAAGGCAAGGGGAGCGCGGTCACACAGGGAAAGCAGGCACTCTGGGATACAAAAAAGCAAAAGGGGACGCGATCACACACAGGGGAAAAAGGCAGACACTCTGGGGGACAGTCAGCACAACAACAGAGCAGAGGGCAGGCACAGAGGATCTGGTGGCGCCGCGAGGGCAGGGGAGCGACCTACCCTGGGGTCAAGAGATCAGAGACCTCTGATCACCACCCCATCCCATTAGCAATGCATCTGTCACCACTGTCAACTCTGGGTGGAGAATGGAGAGGGAGAACCAGTCAGAGAGATTCCTTGGTGTTGTGCACACATGGACTTCAGATCCCATTGCAGAGCCCACATATACGATCTGGCATACTTTACCAGCAGGATACAGAAGGCGATCAGATCCGGGAGCCTCAGAGTCAGTCTCACCAACATTCCGCACAGTTTACAGAACAGGTTTGATGAAAGGGAGCATTTGGGAGGAAGTTAGGTGTGATTCAGCATGTTGGCGAACTCCAACCAATATAGAAGGTACAGTATAGTCTGGAGGTGGGTGACAACTGCCTGTGACGAGTCTGCCTTCTGGAACTAGTCATCGAGGCGGGGGAAAAGGGGCCTCTCTGACTTGCGAAAATCAGCAGCAACCACCACCATCTATTTTGTGCACACTGAAGTGGGCACTGGTGAGTCAAAAAGAGAGCACTGCAAATTGGAAATGCTCCTGGTTTACTGTGCACCACTGATGAAGTCACTGGGCCTGCAAGACAAAAATATTTGACTTGCAGTACACTTAGGGGGTTATTACAACTTTGGAGGAGGTGTTAATCCGTCCCAAAAGTGACAGTAAAGTGACGGATATACCACCAGCCGTATTACGAGTTCCATAGGATATAATGGACTCGTAATACGGCTGGTGGTATATCCGTCACTTTACCGTCACTTTTGGACGGATTAACACCTCCTCCAAAGTTGTAATAACCCCCTTAGTTTCTTGATACCATCCAGTCTGCAGGGTCTATGGCAGAGATAACCTGGGACAGGGTGAGCATCTTGAATCTGTCCCTCCTCAGGGACTGAGAGGGTGAAGATGTAGAATGGTCCAGAGGCCTCTGTCCTCTTTTAGCACAAGAAATTAGCAGAAGTAGCAACTGCAACCTACTTCCGGCATCAACAGTCTGTTGATGGCTGCTTTGTCCAAAACATCCTACATCTCATAAAGTAACATGGACAAGTGGTCCTCAAATAGCCATTGTATGGTCAATGGAATGGGAAGTGAGGTTTCTAGGAATGGAAGAGCATAACCTTGCCGAACAATATGGAGCACCCACTTGTCTCAGGTAACAGCCTGCTGCTCAGTAGAAAGTGCCAGTTCCTGCCTCCTGCCAGATGACGGTATGTCGCTGAGGGCACACTAATGAGGTTTGGAGGGGCATTGCGGCAGGTAGGATGGAGGACTGGGCTGCAAAGTGCCCCTGATGTCCATTAGATTTGTGGGAACCTCACCCATTGTCATGAAAAGGCATCGCTGGTTTTGTGGACAAGACTGAAACCCCCTACTGTAGTCAAGTAAGGGGTCAAGTGAAGAGTGCAGTTGGTAGATGGCAATGGACAAGCCCAAAGATTGAGCCATGACTCTGCTGTCCTTAAAGAGCTCCAGCGCTACATCCACCTAATCAGTGGATGAGAAACACCTTTTAGGATGTAGGATGCTCACAAATACTGATGATTGCAAAGAAATGCACAAAGTGGTAATAGCTAGGTAGGAGTACTATATTCACATCCACGAGGAGCTAAAGTGGAAGTGTGCTCAATAGGGCAGAAAGGAAAACATAGGCAACATTTGGCAGAAAACAAACAAGCATCTCACACTAGGGAGCAGAGAACCAAATCAAGGGAAGATTATGAGGGAAAAACCCAGGAAATTTAGGAAGGAGGGAAACGGAAAGAAAAAAAGGACACTTGGAAATGGTATTTCAGAAAGGAGGGGAAGGAAGGCATGCATTGTAAAAAAGGTCCAAGAAGTCAGGGAGCACAAATGGTGTTAGCTCAATAATCATGGAAACACTGAAGAATGGTGCTAGGGCAGGAAACAATGAAAGACTACAAATAAAGCAGATATGGTAAACAAATCTACACAGCTAATACTGCAGACCCAGGATACACTGCTAAACTGTACAGGAAACAAGCTACACTGATCAAGGGTGCAGGTTCAGGAAAAATTAATTATATAGCTCAAGAGCAAATAATCTGCAATCTGTAGAAGCAGATGGTTAGCCAAACAGCAAGGATACCACAATGAAATTAAGGAATTGGAGGCTTTGATATGACCAGCATGCATGCTGCCCCAAAACCAACTTGGATCATGAATGCAAGTTGATTCCTATATATTTTCCAGGAGTCTGAAAACCATTCTGTGAATATGCCACTAGATCAAGAGTTCTGAAAAAAGTAGGAGCATAATTGTGAGAAGTGATGCAACACTGTTTGTTGTAGCTTGCACTGTGTAGCTCCATTTTCTTGCAAAATTTATGTGCTGGATTTATGGTTTGGCGCACAATGTCGCAACCTCTGAGGGTGTGTCAAAAAGTTTGGCTCATCTTCTAAAAAAGTATGACACAATGAATCATTACGCCACTGGCCCCTATATGACACAAAGCTGATTTGCGTTGTCAGAAAGCACTTGTTAATATTGGATTCATCGATGTTGATGCGCACAGCGACACATTCATATATACAAACAAAGTTGCATCACCATTATTAGATTCCCCCGTCATGACTCTTACTTCAACCCCGGCACAAAGGTACATGGTCAGGCAGGAGCTGAGGCCTAGGCCTGGGGATGATGATGGACAGGTCACAGGTGGGGTAACACATAGCCGACAGGCAAACACACAAACAGGAGACCTAGGGGCATATTTACAAGCCCCCAGCACCACCGGAGCATCACTTTTAGCACCACTCTGGTGGAGCTGTGCAGTGCGCCATATTTACAAGGCAGCACTAAGCACCTTCCCCTTTGTGAATGCATGCAAAAATATTTTTTCAGAGGAGGTAGTGGTCCCATGGAACACTGCCTTCTCTGACAAAATGAAAAGAAAACTTTTCATATTTCTTTTTTAAATGCATCCCGTTGTCCTTTAAGGAAAACTGGCTGCATTTAGAAAAAAAGCTGCTTTATTGAAAAGCAGTCATAGACATCGTGGTCTGCTGAGCCCAGCAGGCCACTATCCTGTGAGTGCGCCATTCCCAATGCGATCCCAAATTGCAATCTACCTCATGAATATTAATGGGGTAGGTCATTTGCGACCCCATTGGGAATCGCTAAATGTGCCTGAGACACATTTGTACATTTCAGTTTGTGAGTCTCTAATTGCGATTTGCAAAGAATCGCAATTAGAGACTCGCAAAATGAGATAGTCGTCCATCTGGCCCACAGCACAATAAGACCAGAGAAGTGCCCACTTTCTAAAAGTGGCATTTTTGAAATAGTAATGTTAAATTCCATTTTAACGTTAAAAGAGGATTTATCATCACCATTCCAATTATCTGAAACTTGATGTAGCTATTCCTTTCTGATCATGAATTACACCTTAAAAGTAATTTAAGGAATTTGCAATGCTGGCCTATGAGAGTAGTAGGCCTCACAGTAGGAGAAACAACTTTGGAGGTCTTCCACTACTAGGGCATGTAAAACTTAAAAGTACATATCCTACCCTTTTCCTACATGGCACCCTATGGGTTACCTAGAGCCTACCTCAGGGGTAACTTATAAGTAATAAAAGGGACGTTTATAGGGTTGGCACAGACTTTTAAATGTCGAAGAGGCAGTGAAACTACACACACAAGCTCTGCAATGCAAGCCTGAGACACGTTCACAGGGCTACTTGTGTGGGTGGCACAATCAGTGCTGCAGACCCACTAGTAGCATTTAATTTACAGGCACTGGTTATATGGGATACCCCTTTACAGGGAGCTTACAAGTAAATGTAGTATACCAAACAGGTGTAAACCAATGTAACCATGTGTTAGAGAAGAGAGCACATGCACTTTAGCACTAGTTAGCCGTGGTAAAGTGCACAGAGTCCTAAAGCCAACAAAATCAAGGTCAGAAAAAGAGTAGGTGGAAGGCAAAATGTTTGGGGTAATCCTGCAAAATGGGCCATTTTCCACAGTAGAGTTACCTGGATGTGTGATTATTATGACCCCTATCCCAAATAATGTCAGAATTGCATGCAAGTCAGTACAGCAAGGCAGATTGTTGTGGTTTATTGTGTGCAAGGCAGAGGGCAGGATAATGTATGAAACATAACAAAATAACATGACTTGGACACTGCTGTGGTATAAACCTATGGTTAGAGGGAATGCTGGCACCCTGGTGACATGATGCAATGTTCTCAGCATTGGGGTGAAGAACCCAATGTAACATCTGTGAGGCACTAACCATAGAAATTATGATCAGTGTAAAAAGTGTCCATGACCTGCACTCACTTTTTCATGCAATGCAGGCCAGCAAGCTGAGTTGCATTGTGTGCCATTAAACTAATGGTACCCCTTGTTCATACAGAGGTTGTCTGAACAATGTTAAGGTTCTGGCATGTGTGAGCCAACAATAGTCTAACATGTCCTAACCTACGTCTTGTAACATATCTTCCACATATCCATTTGTATTTGACAAATGAAAATACAGTCTGAATTTCAGTAGAAGCACCTATGTCTACATATATGATGGATAAATATTGACATTTTCCTATCTCTTACCAGAGGAACAAGCAACATCTCATTTAGAGCAGCCTGTCCTTGATGACAAACGTGTTGAGGACACTATCCTGACCCCCTTGGATGATGACACCTTGCAACAACTCCTGGATCCCCTCCTCAGGTCTTGCCAAGTAAGGACCTCCACGTTGAATTTCAATGGTGAGCGGTAGTCCATCAGCAGTGGTTGATGAGGTGGAGGCAGCGCTGGAGACCATAGTGGACACCTGAGAAGGAGTCCATAGGTTTCTGAGTCCTAGTAAGGATATGGCTAAGGTATTACAGGCACGTACACCTGGCTTCATTCGATTGATGAGTTCCTTGCTGACATTTGTGGTGTCATGATGCAGAGGGAACAATATCAGTCCTCCACTTCTAACACCAGTTTCCACTGAAACATCATGGAATACATGGATGGCAAGTTCGACTCTTACCTAACAGCAATGGGGACCTCAATAGCAACATTGTTGCTTTGTTGGCAAGCCACCAGACCCTTGTCAAGGAATTCCAGGCTGCCTAACTGGCACTGATAAATGCCTGTGGGAACAGGGGACCCACATCTTCAGCTCATGATGTATGAGTGCCTTAGATGCCTTCCATACAAACACAATCACCTGCAGCAGAGGCACAACACCTATCAGAGGAGGAAGATGTAGACATCACCAGTTTTTGGAAGTGATCTGCCCAATGACATGTGTCAGTTCCTTCAGGCAAATTTCACAGTGGTCCTGTGTTTGACATCATACCACCTCCTTTGTAACCCATTCCTGTACTCTCTGTTTGGGCATCTGTTGAGTTTAAGCTTTTTTGCACTTTGAAATACTCATACTTTTCCTAATGGCAATTTGTACCTCCTCAAAAACATTCTCCACACCGCCACATGTCGCGTCACATGGCTCCAAAATGGACTCTTTCTGGCCATCTATGTATTCATTAACTGTTGGTGTTGGTTATAATGGGAAAAGGAGACTCCTGGCAAAGATTATGAAGGGCAATCAATCTTCAAATAAATATCGGTTGTACACAAATCTGTACAAAACCTCACATTGTATTGCATGTGTTTTTTGGCAGAAAGGACTACATATAGCATGTAGTAAGAGTACATTCATAACCACCTTCTTTCCACCACAAGAAGAATGAGCAGAACTGAAGTTCACATACTCTCTTTGGGTATGCACCTACACCAATTAAATTATAACCACTGTTATGGTCTAATGAGCAATGTGTACTCTCCCAAGGGAATGTTAGTGTGTAACATCAAACTGCAGTCACTTGACTGACAGCGAGAATCTGCTCCTAATCACATTAATACTTACTATCAATAAATAGGAAATGTGAATCCATAACACTGTTCCACTCATCCAAATAGATGTCACTTAGTAAATATGTCAACTTCATCATCCTAAAATTATAACATCAATGGACACACTGAAGAGATTCAACTCTAAATACATCTGCATGGTTGTACCAATAATAGGCATGCCCATATTCATCATGAATGAGCATCATACCTGTGTCACACAAGGAAGAGCAAGGAAAAGTCAATACCTTGATTGTCAATAACACAGAAATGCAAGGGATTCATGTTGGGGACATGTGCCTACTTATAATTGTTAAAAAAACACTAAACTAGGAAAAGACAATTAAATATGTGTGTCTTCCCCTGAGACACCTAATATGTGTCAAGTTTTAACATGACCATATATTATATCTTTTGTAAATTTTGCATACATTTATCCTAGAAGTGCCAGACCACAGAATGAGAAACAACCCAAAACCTCCCCAGGGGAAGAGCAAATGGGAGATATATGGGCAGTAAACCTTAAAATGACTTCATCAAATTAGTTGCATAATATGCCACACTTAGCAGGTAGTCAATGGCATAGATGATGGAGAATGATCTATCAGCTGTGATTACATGCACAATTATTAACCTGTAATAGCAACAATCCTTTGGGACAATGTTGGAAGGGTATAAGCGGTTGTGAAAGACACCAGTATGTCCTCCAGTGCAGACAGTGAGTAGCACTTTCTAGTGAATAAACAGTCCTACATATACCATGCTCCAGCACTTTCACTCGGGGTGCAAAAGTAGGAGACTACCTCTGTTTTGTTGTGTGTGAAAACTCAATGTGTGCCCCACTTACAGTATCTAAAGTATGGGAAATGATCCAGAAAATGTTCAGATCTGAGGTAAACTAACAGTTATCCCTAGGCCTCTGAAAAAAAAAAAAAAAAAATATATATATATATATATATATATATATATATATATATATATATATATATATATATATGTACATTCATTTCCAACATCATGTATGCAACTAACTGTACACAATGGTACTAACTCTTACATATAAACTGATGATGAACTATTGAAAGTAGGAAAAATGTAATGTATTGAAAATATTATTACAAGATATACCTACCTACCCTACAGTAACTGACCTAACACTAGCCTAACATAGCTACACTAATCTTATACTACCTAAACTTGTCTTAGACTATCTAAGCTTATTCTACCATATCTTAACTTGTTTTACACTATCTTAACTACCATACACACATGACAAGTTAATTATCAAACCCTCAACCCCTTTAATAAACATAGGCTCATATTAAAACAAATTACAGCGAGCTAACGCAATTCCCTAGTGCTATCTGTGATTAGCGTAAAAAATTTACGCTAACCACTGCACCATGCCATAAGTAAAAATTACACTAATGCTGAAAAAATTGCGATAGAATGTTTTGCTGCACGTTTTTTAGGCAAAACTGGTTAGCGTGATATTTAACAGCATTAGCGTAAAACAAACATGTGAGCAATTAAAAAACAAATCAGGAAGACAAGATGGGGAATGCAGGCCAGGAGAGACCCCAGGGAGATACCAATCAGCCAAGTACCAGCCAGGAGGGTCCAGCAAAGTCCCACGAGAAGGAGAAGAGGAAGTGTAAATGTCACTTTAGTGAGGAGGAGAATTACATCTTGGTCAGAGAGGTGACAGAGCACCATCATCAGCTCTTCGTCACCTCCAAATTGCCAATAGGTATGAGAGAGGCTATATGGCAGGCAATAGTAGATAAAGTCAACAGCATGGCAGAGGTGAAGAGGACTGTCACTGATTGCAAGAAGCGCTGGCATGATTGCAAGTGCAGAACTAAGGAGACACTGGCCAGGAACCGAAAGGCAGCACTACAGACCGTAAGTGGAAGTCAAGTACCACAGAGGACCTGGATGAGCTGAAGGAGATGGTGGCAGTTGTCATCCCGGAGGAGGTGGTCATTGGAATCTTAGGACAGCCCAGACTACTAAGAACTACCACAAATGCAGGATAAGTTGGAGGGAGGGACTATCTAGAATATCACAAATGGCAGAGGGGGGAGGCACATAGGACACACTCAATACATGCTAAAGGGACACATCGGAACATATAGGGCCAGAATCAAAATGCCCCATCGCCACCCAAGCATCACATTTAGTGAAGCTCTGGTGGAGCAATGCACTCCGTCATATACACAATGTGGTCTTAAGCCCCTGCACACGTTGCCTGTGCATATTGTTGTTGCCCCAGATCCAAGGCAACATGTTCGTCAGAGAATTTGATTGTCTACCTCAGATTTGAACGTCAACACCACCCCAGTGGTGGTGTCAGGATAGTGCAACAAGGCAAAATGTTTTCCATCCTCAACATATCATTGCCCTTCTCATGTGTGCATCGTGCAGCACACACAGAAATGCCACTTTGCCATAATAGATTGTTAATGTGCAGGAAGGGACACCTTCCGGCACATAAACAATCTACCCCCTCGACGCAGGCACCCTTGCACTAAAGTGCAAAGATGCCTGCTTTAGTGCAGGGAGAACAAATCTTCACAGGTGCTGGGGGAAAAACTGGGGGAAACGCAGGGGTGTGCCGTTTCCAGAAAACAAGGCACATCCCTTTGTTACAAAAGTGGCACAGCGCTGTGCAACTATTATTGCTGCAGCACTGAGCTGCTCCACTTAAGAAAAAATCAGGGACTCAGTGCGCAACATGTGGAACACAACCCACATAGGGTGGCCCAACAACAACTCTCACACTCCTCCTTGCGCCATTTGGGGATGGGCACAAAAGTGAACTCAGATAACACATGGGGCATGTCTATGATCATCATTTGTGCTGCTGTACAAGTAGCTTCAATTTCACCATGTAACATGGTTGCCTGTGTTGTGTGAATGTTTGACATTGTACATAAAGGGACACCTTCATACGTAAGAACTGGCACAAGTGGCATCAATGTTGCTATTCGGGCACAATGTTACTAGCCCGTAATGCAACTGTACCATCAGACAAATAGTTGCCCATGTGAATTCAGGCTGCCCATTCCCCTTGTGCCTCATCAAGAAAGTCTCAAAATGCATGCATTGATCTACACTGTACATCCTAACACCAACATGTGCCTGTTGCAGATGTGCTGCATACAAGGACATTTCCTAAATGTAGGGAGGGATGAATAAATGGGGCAGACAATCCATAATGGTTGCACTGTGCCATTCAATTAGCACATGTGGGACCAGCTAAAGGCAGATGACAAAGTAACACAAGCATTGTAAGCAATGGACCAACCTGTGCTTTGCTTCAGTGGTGCCTTCATGCATGGTACCAATGGAGTAAAGCACCAAATGAGTGACAATAAACATAGCATTACTGTGGGAATGTCCACCATGGTGGATAGGAAGGTAAGTGATGTGCTACCATTGTGTCAGTGGCAGGGGCAAGGGGCCTGCAAGGAAGATGGAGGTGTGCGATCAATGCACAAAATACCTTGAAAGGTTGCCTCATGTTTGATGCACAATGCAACACATATTTAACAACTACAACCAGGGGTCTCTAGCATGTCATTGAGCCTCAAGTAGCAAGTAAACGATGAGCCATGTCAACAGCCACTACAGTCAAAGATTCACATTTCACTATCTCATCGCAGAGGATGATGCCTTCCCTCCTGCCGGCCAGTCCTGGATTGTACAAATGACATGGATGACCAGCTGCTGACCATCAATGAAGGGACTCTGCAAGATGTCCTATATTCCCTCCAGACACCACCTCCAGTTGCAGGGAGGACACACAACATTGCAGGGTCTCCACATGAACCACCCAACTACCAACACACAGCACCAACCAGTCCTGCCACAGCCCTGGACTCCGAGGAACCAGACATCGCCTTTCAGATGACAGTGGTAGTTGTCCAAGCAGGTGGGGATGGAGACCATGGCAGGCAGCCTAGAGGGAGTGCAGAGGTGCCTCAGTCCAAATAAGGACAGCTCAGCCGCCATCAGAGGCACCCACTCCCCGCTACATGGACTTCAGCGGTTTCTGGCTGACATAGCTACTGTCATGAGGCAGAGGCTTCAACAATTGCCCTCCCAAAATGGTAGCAGCATGATAGACAGCAGGCTGGGGAATATACAACATACCCTGGAGTCCATACAGTGAGAAGTAGCCTACCACCATGATTTTGCTGCAGTGTTGGGAAATCAGCAGTTCCTCTTTGCTGCAGTGATGCCTTATGTGTTCCCACAAATGGCACCTGCCGGGACCTTTGATTCCATATCTCTATCCCCTGATGTGTGTGTGGCCCCCCCTCAACTTCTACAACAGCACCACCCATGGCACAGGAGTCACCAATCACATCAGAGGATGAAGATGTGGAAGAAACATCATTCACATGGAAAACAACCTAGTAGCACCAGTGTGTGCCACATGGACAGTATCTCCTTAGTTCTGTGCTTACAATCATGCCAGTGTGGTGACAGTTGGCAATGTGCCCTCTTCACTCAACACCACTGTTGACTTATCTGCTGTAGACCGTCATTATCTCAATTCCTACCTATATTCAATTTGGACACCTCCTCACTAATGCACACTTCTCCTACCCAGGTCTCATGACATGTCCCTCACCCCTGATCTCTGAATGTATAACAAATGTCTCAGGATCTCTCAATGGGTCTGTGAACTGGGCATTGTATTGCTTTGGAAAATACACTTGCATATGTAAATACATTTCCATATATACATGCAGCATATCAACTTTGACTGTGATCCATCAACCTATCTAAATGTATGCTTTGTGTGAAGCTATGTCAATGAAAACAGAATCTAATTACATGTGTGGCTCACTGTCAGATACAATGCCACACACTAGGACTCTCTCATAAAAAAGGTGACTGATGGTGTTGTGGGCTACAATCAACTTACAGAGCCTTAAAAACATATAGGGGGTCATTACAACCCTGGCGGTCTTTGACCGCCAGGGCTGTTTTGGAGGAAGCACCGCCAACAGGCTGGCGGTGCTTCCAGGGGCATTATGACCGCGGCGGAAGCAGCAGTTTCCCGCCACATTGGTCCCGGTGGTTTAAATCCCCCAGGCCAGCGCTTCCCAGGGGATTACGAGTCCCCCTCCCGCCAGCCTTTTCATGGCAGTAAGAACCGCCATGAAAAGGCTGGCAGAAACGGGAGTGGGGGCCCCCTGCCACGGCCCCATGGAGCTTTTCACTGTCTGCTATGCAGACAGTGAAAAGCGCGACGGGTGCAACTGCACTCGTCGCACAGCCGCAACACCGCCGGCTCCCATGTTGCAGCCAAGATCCCCGCTGGGCCGGCGGCCGGAAACCAGGTTTCCACCCGCCGGCCCAGCGGGGATCTCATAATAGACCCCGCGGGAGTGCGGCTGCATTGGCGGCCGCCCGGAAGTTCAACCTTGGCGGGCGGCATTTGCCGCCAGCTAAGGTTGTAATGTGGGCCCTAATGAACACATGTCCATGCAAGTTGACATATGGCATTATTGGGTCGGAACCAAGTGTCTGTGAGAGCACCAGTTAAACTAATATGTGTGGACCAGAAGAGGCAAATTTGATCAGTGATGGGTAGCTGTTAGTGTGCCAGGATATATACTCCAAATAGGTTCCAGAAATGTGGGGCACACATTACAAGATTTCTTCTGACAGACCTCACCGATGACAGTTGAAGTTCTATATTTACCTGTCACAGATTCTGTATACATACACAAGATGAATGTCAGGAACTGGGGATAAAAATTATTTTGAAGAGCTGATGGCATATTGCAGCCAATCTGACAGCTCCTTGGTCATAGGGGATACACATAGTCATGCTTGTAAATCAATACAGAAAGCATAACGTACAGCATTCCACTAACTTAGCTAGTGCACTCATGAGAGCACCCAGACATTCAATCAACATGGAGACCTAAGAGTCTAAAACTAACAGGATTTATTGAAACATTAAAACAACACTTTTTAAAACTTAACTTATACACTATCCTACACTAAACTAACCTACACTAACTTATCTAAACTAACCCCTACAGCTATCTATCCTAACCTAAACTTATCTTATCTTAAACTTATCTTAAACATTTAGGGGGTCATTACAACATTGGCGGGTGGCTACCGCCGCCCGCCAAGCTGTAACCGCCATGCGGCGCCAATGCAGCCGCACTCAAGCGGTGGCCATTACAACATCCCCGCTGGGCCGGCGGGCGCAAACCTAGTTTACGCCCGCCGGCCCAGCGGGTATGCGGCAGCAACATAGGAGCCGGCTCCTAATGGAGCCGGCGGTGTTGCGGCCGTGCGACGGGTGCAGTTGCACCCGTTGTGCTTTTCACTGTCTGCTATGCAGACAGTGAAAAGCTGGACAGGGCCCTGTTAGGGGGCCCCTGCACTGCCCATGCCAGTGGCATGGGCAGTGCAGGGGCCCCCAGGGGCCCCAGGACTCCCCTTACCGCCAGCCTCTTCCTGGCGGTGCAAACCTCCAGAAACAGGCTGGCGGTATGGGAGTCATAATCCCCAGGGCAGCGCTGCTTGCAGAGCTGCCCTGGCGGATTATCACCGCCAGGGCTAAAACGGCAGGAAACCGCCGGCCTCGGCGGTGCGACCGCGGCGCTACCGCCGCGGTCTTAATACGGGTCTCCGTACCGCCAGCCTGTTGGCGGTACGGACGCCACTTTAGCCCTTGTGGTCTCCAACCGCAAGGGTCGTAATGACCCCCTTAATGCCACACACTAAACATCGTCCCCCACCCCCTTTAAGAGACAAGATACGAGTAGGACAATATAAACTAAGGCTACACATATACTAGCTTATCCTATTTCCTAACCAATCTATATATATTTTTTAAAGATTTGTTTTTATTTTTATAAACATAGAACCCCATACATAACCCCAACCCAACCCCCCAAAACAAAAAACAATACTAAAACCCACATCCCAACTATACTTACTCTATCCTACAACTAACCTAATCTATTTACCTGACCTATCACTACCCACCTAAAACCCACTAAAACTGATAACAATATACAACAGGAGAAGGGAAGGAACTGAGAGCCTGTGCAGCAACATGTTCTGAGCTTCTTCAGCTTTTTCTTACAGAACCTTGGCAACCGGTAATTCCTTACATTGTGCTTCTCTAGCTGGTCAAACCTTGCCACTATGGCTGCCATGTCACTCCTCATATCCTCCTCAAGAAATTGAGGAAGTAGCTGTGCAGGTGGTTGCTGTGGTGGCTGAGTGGCATAGGTTCTGTTGGGTTGACCCGCTGAGGCCCCCCCTGACCTGAGATGTTGTTCCCAATGTGCCCTGCACAGTTGTGGTCGGTTTTGGAGGTCCCCCATTTTGAAAGGCAAGCCAAGGTCCCGAAGATTTCTCATGCCGACACCACCTGGCCATCTTCCGGTACCCTGCCTGTACCTCTATGATGAGGTGGAAATGCTCTACCCTCTTTTCAAAAGCATGCTTCTGTGCTGTGGTCATATTGGCAGCTAAAACATGAGGAGAACATGGCATCAAATACTGCATTGGGTAGAGGTAGACCAAACATGCAATATACACAGCATGCTCAGATGACACATGCTCTCCACCAGACATTCCACAAAAATGTTAATCTCCAATTCCAGACTAAACTTCCTATCAGCCATCTACCTTATCATGTACATGTCACTGGGTTAACAGCTATCCATTGTTGACCATTAGGGCCCGGAGGTAAGTGGACTACTGTCTCCTTGCACAAGATTTGTGTCATTATATTAGTGAGGAACAAGTGGCCCAACAAGTCCCAAATCCCTGTGCCACAGTCACTAAGTGGCCCAATGCATGCATTCTACCACTTCGATATCCCTTGCGCTACATAAAGCCCTGGGCAGGTATCATAGGCACAAGGTGGGGTTCACCCAGTAGGGGAATCAGAAAAATTAGCATTGGGAATTATAAGGAATGCCAATGCATCAATCATGTGTCATTGGGTCAACACCTGCTCAGAGCAGCCATTACAATGGGGCACACCATTGCTTACAATGGGCCCCTAAGTACAGTTCAGGGTTAGTGCCCATATTGTTTTCCCTAAGCCTGAACAGTACATCTATATTGTGTACAGAGTTTGTACCTACTGACCCCTACCCTGTTGTATGGTGTGCAGAATTTGTTATGCTGTGCACACATGGTGGATGTATGGGTGCCCTAAGGGGCACAGGAAGAGTGGTACTGCACTGGGTGCAGCTACGGTATTCCTTCTTATTAAACTACCTGTGCACATGCATGTCTAACATCTCCAAGTACCAGGTATACACTCAGCATCCACATTCTATACACGTGATGTGACCAAGCTGACCCACAATTATCCTGATGTGTAGATCATGTTGGTATATCTGCACACATCTAGGTTGCTACAATCTGTCGACATGTCCCACATCCATCTGCAGCATTGTGTACTCAACTGACTATTGGCCAGCATGAGAAGGCTACTTGCACGGCCACTGCCTCACTTATATCTGAAGAGTAGTGAAACACCGGTCATTCAATTGTCTCCCACATAAGCCCCCTCGAGACCTCAACACATGTACATCATCTGTATCATTTCCAGAGGAACTTAAAGCAATGTGTGGCACACAGTGCTGTAAAAAATGCTGTGACAAATATGTTGACAACAGGCATGCTAATCAGATAAACAGCACCTCTGACAAATTTCTTGACTGACATCATTCTGTGTGGACATGCTTCCTTTTCCTAATACCCACAACTCCATTGTAGCACAGGTTGGCACTTGTACAACAATCTACATAGTCTATATCCTCAACATTCCATCAGACATGATGCCTATATCTCAACTCAGATGATGTCATCTCATTAATCACATAATTCATTTCAACATTGCATTGCACACATCATACCCTCTCACACAAAACCCTGGAATGACAAATGTGTTGCACAAGGTGACACTTCCTGACTGCATCGGGGTCTTCAAATTGGAACACTTCTCCAATTGTGTAGGGTAGGGGTCCACCTGCAAGACATGATAGGGACACATAGCTTAGTGATTTTTGAACATATATGTGCATGGACAACTGTTACACATTCAACTTGTTAAGCTGAGTAAGCAAGTCAACTCTGTGTCAGGACTGAACAACTGCCAAGCATTACAATTCTGTCTGTAAGACAAAGGGCCAGTTAATTGGGGCCCTGGCACTAGCAGAGAGTCACTTTCCCTGACGCCCCTGTGGTGCTTTTCACTGCACCATATGTAAACAGATCTCTTATACAGCTGTTTGTAGCTAACGACTCCATGTACATATGGGGCAGCATGACACTATATCCTGCATCAGAGGGCATGCAATGGTTGTTGCAGTGGTCGTCCCATTGTAACAGCCATTGCTTTTGACGCTGTCCCAGATTTTGAAGACATCTTACTTCTAAGCTGCACCAAAAGACTAACAACAAGCCCATGGGTGGTGTAAGTATAACAAAGTATTGAGGAATGCATTGATACATCCTTGTTTCTTGCTTCTTATATGTGTGCCCCACTTGAAGCCACACAGAGTAGAGGTAAAATGCCATGGATGTTTGCTTATGTGCATGTAGGTGTCCCTTCCTGCAAATTAACAAAATAAAATGACAGATGTCTTGGCTGTACTATGTGGGTTGCATTATGCAGCACACATAGAAGTGGTATATTGCCATTGTAGACTGTTTATGTCCAGGAAGGGATATCTACCTGCACATAGACACTCCCCTCAACATAGACACACTTGTACTTTGGTCTAGGTATGCCTGCATTGGCGCAGGCTGCTGAGTTACATGCTGGTGCAGGCGCAGATGCAGGCCTGCCACGTATTCTCAGTAATACGGGGCAGAGCTGTGTTACAAATTTAACGCAGGGCAGTGCTGCTGATGTTGGCACAGCACTTTGCTACATCTGTTTCACATATATGTGGCAAGTAGTAATCACACAAGTACATGCACAGATTTGGCTGCCAGACATCTGTACGTTTCAGATATATATGTATAACAATATTGGGGGACAGGATACTGGCCATTAGCTAAAATATTGATCTATGTGAAGAAGCAGCCAACAACTCAGATACTTGCCTAAACCTTATACTTTTCTCTTCAGCAGAAAGACGCCTGGCTCCTGAGCATCTATCGCATGTCCATAGGCCTTTTCATGCACAATGGGAAAAATACAGCGCATGACAGTCATGCACAGAAAAATGTTATGCTAACACCTAAACTTCATAATCTTCTCTTCAGCAAAAAGACACCTGGCCCATGAGTGTCTCTCGCACTTCCATAGGCCTTCCCACACACAATGAGTAAAATATAACACATGACCATCATACGTAAAAAAAAAGACATGACTGAAAATGTGAAGCACAGGCCAAGGAAGTGATGAAACAGGACATTCAGTACATAGTGCAGTGAGTTCACTTTCACTTCACAGTCTATTTGTCTGTGACTGTGTGAGGGTGTGTGGAGCTGGTTGTAGGTGATTTGGAGTTATTGGAGTGTTTTTGTGCTGTGTCCTGTTGCTGTTGTGTATTTTTTGTCTTCTAATCAGTCTTTTATATTGTATTTGTTCTGTATATGTCACTGTATTGTAGGGTGTTTGTCCAGGGATAGGGTAGTTTTTGGGGTATTTGGGGTAGTTGGGGTAGTGTTAGGTTTTATTATTTTTCCCTCAACTGCATTTGCAGGTATTTTACACTGCATGATCTCAAGGAAAGGGAGGATGGCCAAGATGTTGGCAGATTAGCTGGGGGTTTCATTACCTCCCCATGATGCTTGTCTTTGGTGGCCGTGTAATCCAGGACTAACCCACAGAGGCCAGGAAGCAGTGGTGGGGCAAGGTGCTCCACCACCTGATCCGAGTTTTTGACACCGGACGCAATGACCACCACTAAAACACCGTTGTACTGACCTTATCGCTAGGGAGCCAGATCTACTGGATCAACTGGGGATTGAGGTTGGTAGAGCAGTTGGTAAGTATCCCATTTCCTACCAACACCATTATTTGCATGTGCATGACAGGTGCTGATACAGTTGATTGCAGCATGTTTTGTCTAAGGATCTGGACAAGTTGTATGCTGCCTGTATTGTAAGCTCCAACACCACCTTAGGGCTGCCACTGTAATATACATTTATGAAGCAGAGGCAGGGCAGACGTGCCATCTTCCCTGCACAACTATAACAAAGTGTTGTGATGCATGCATAGCGCAACTCTGTTTTGATCAGCACAACACGAGGCCTGTGCCATGCATCATGCATGGGAGGGGAGGCCCAACACCTCTTTGGGGGGCAAATGTACAAGCCTCTGGGAAATATGAGAAATAACTAACATTTTTCATACACTTTGAGTGGCTGCCGAGAGCAAGTGTTATAAGTAGGCATATAAATGTATATGATGGGTCCCTATCTACTCAGTAGAAGTCATGATGATCTGTTTTGTTGCTACTCCTGCTGAGTACAACATTTGCCTCCATATAAATAGATGCAGTTGGACCCTACCAGCATCATGCTGTGCCTTATTTCTCATTAGGTGCACACATGGCGGGGCAAAAGGGTACACTGAGGGCCACAAGGACTGTAATAACTTGCTGCAGCACCACTTTCCTACAATCTGCCCCTTTTTGTCATTGGCCAAGGCCATGTAAGGGAGCTTGACTATGCACTGGGTCCTGACTACTGCCACTTTCCTCTTCCTGTACATTGTGTAACACATACACCCCTAACTTTGTCTATTACCCCACACATAAGTGCTGAATTTGTACCACAGGCCTGCTACATCTTACTGACAGTATGGAGCTGCCCTGCATGTGCACCATCACTGGCACATTGCTCAGAAACCTGTACCAACACATGCATCCTTGGACCACAGAGCATGTGTGTCTGTGTTGAGGCATAGGTCTATGCGCATGTTCTAGTCCCGTCCTGGACTAATACTGGAATCCCACATGCCAACAACGGCTGGCCACACAGTATTGGCAATACATCCATAATTTCAATCAGTCAATGTGCTAGTAGGTACAACTAAATGAACATAGGCAAACTCCCATGGCATTATTACTCGTGTGTGTGTGCGTTATTATGGCACACACATTAGTAACTACAATCAAGGATGTATCAAAGCATTCCTCAACACTTTGGAATACTCACAAAACACCTCAGCATTTCTTCGTCAGTTTGCGGTGACAATGAGGTAGATGTCTTCAACATCTGGGGTAGGCTCAAAAGCTATGGGTGTCACAATGGGATGGCCACTGCAACAGCCTTCATATGCTCCTTAGATGCAGCATACAGTGTAATGCAGTCCCATATGGTCATCGAGGTGTAAAGCTAAAAAACACCTGAAAGACAATGCCCTGTATATTTGGTGCAATGAAAAGCACCACAGGAGTGTCTGGGAAAGTGATGGTTTTTAGGGTCATGATCTCCATTATATGAGATTATGTGTGATTGACTGATCATAGATGTTTGTCAGTTGATCTGATCTACTACTATGTTGACTTACTCACTCAGCCTACCAAGTTGATATTAAACAATGTCACCCTTTAACAGAAAAGTCCAAATATCACAAAGCTGTGTTTTCCTTTCATATATTGCAGGTGGACCTCCACCCTACACAGTTGGAGAGGTCACCAGATTTGAAGACCCCAATGCAGCAGATAAGTTTCACCTTGTGCGTCATGGGTGCCAGTCAAGGGTTTGGTGTGAGTCAATCTGATGTGTGCAATACTATGAATTATAGCTTTGCCTGACCAATGATATGATATCATTGGAGTTAGGCTAATGACAGCATGCCTATTGGAATGTTGAGCATTGAGAATGGCTTGATTGTAGCACAAGTGGCATTGGTGCTGGTATGGAATTGTGGGTATTAGGAAATGGAATGCATGGCCACATATTCATTGATGTATATCATGATTGGTGTCAGAGCAGCTGTTAATGTAATTAGCATGCCTGTTGACAAAGACTTTGTCACAGGACTATTGACAGCATTGTGTGCAACACATAGCTTGTACTTACAAAACTATGCAGCTGAACTAAATGTATACCGGTCTCAAGGGGGCCTATGTAGGAGACACTTGCACCACAGGTGCCTCAGAACCCTTCAGATTAAAATGAAGCCGCAGTACTACAAGGAGCCCTATTGTGCTGGACAACAGTCAGTAGTGTACACAAATAGTAGACAACTTGGCTCCAGATGGTTTTGGGAAAAGTCTGTGGAATGTCCCAAGCGAGAACTCAGCAGAATTACCGGCATGGTCCTGCCATCATGATATTTGTGAGTGATCTTGGTCACATCACATGTGCATATAATGTGAGAGCGGAGTGCGTACCTGGTACTTAAATTATGTTTGACATGCATGTGCACATGATGAACAATATATAAGAATACTGTAGCATCACCCAGTGAAGTGCCAAACACACTGTGGCCCTAAGGGCACCCACACAGCCACCATGTGTGTGTCACTTTACAGATTAAGCACACCATAGCACTGGGTAGAGGGCATAAGTTACTTAAACTGTAGACAACTTTGATGTGCTCGTCATGCTTTGGCCAAACTTAATGGGGGCATAGCATTATTTGTACATGTGGGCAATGGTGTGCTCCCTTGTACTATATGCTCAGACCAGTTCTTAAGCCAGGACACATGAATGAGGCTTTACAAAACCTTACATTAGACGGCTGAAACTTTCCAGAACCCATATCTGATGTCCCCCACCTTGCATGCATGATGCCTGGGCAAGCCCTGATGTAGCACCAGGGGTGTCAAGGAGGTGGATTGCATACAAAGCCCCCCATACTGACAAGAACTTAGGAAATCTGGAGTTGTAGGGCAATGTGATCCTGACAAGTTTGTTAATATGTATGTTGAGCAAGGACGCATTGGTCCACTCACCTCTGGGGCCTGATGGTCAACTATGGATAACCTTCATCCCAGTGACATGTACATGATACCATAGATGAATGGTAGAAAATAGTCTTGGATTAGGAGTCAGTCATTGTTGAGGAGTGTGTGGTGAACTGCATGTGTCATTTGCAGATGCAGTGTACATAATACGTCTGTTCTACCTCCACCAATGCTTTAGATAAAGCTTGAGTCTCCTCATTTTTCAGCTGCCAATATGACTCCTGAAGAATGTAGAGCTTTCCACAAAACTGCAGACAGGTAACGCCCCAATATGGATGTTGATGCCGGGACAAGCGGATGGCAAGGAAGTACCATAAGGGAAAGGCCACAGGGGCATGCTGTGCATTCATTCCCACATGGGAGACCGCTGCAGCAGCCACCACATACGCAGACAACTTTGCCAACACCATCAGGAGTCCAGGGGGCCTCTGCAGGTCAAACACCATCCACATCTGCTGCACCTGTCAGGACCCAGGCGCCTGTGCAGCCACCTGCTGCAGTTTTGAGCGTGAACTTTGAAGGACATGAGAAGGGACATGGCAGCCCTGAAGGACAGATTGGACAGGTTAGAGAAGGAAAGTGCTCAAAATCAGAAAGTTTTGAAATACTACAACGAAAGCTTAAGAAATTACAATGTGGCACCTACACTACCTCCCATTTCCTTCCCTCTCCCTTTTACTGTTGTAAATAGTTTTAGATTGGGTTTTAGATGGGTAGTGTTAGGTTAGAGTAGTAGTGTAGGGTAGGCATAGATTAGGTTAAGTATACTTGAGGGGATGTTTAGTACTTACTTTTTTATTGTGGGCGGGGCCCAGAATATATAAATATATATATATATATATATATATATATATATATATAACAAATTAACATTTTCTGGCTGCTTCCACACTATCGGGGTCGGTGCGTGGAGCGGAAGCCGGCCACCCCTCTATGAATAAATGAGAGAAATCCAGGAACCACCGTCTCCGGCACCTGGAAATCTCCAGATCGAAACGTGTTGCCATTAAACTTTCTTATCATGTACTGCAAGCCTGTGGAGTGCGTTTTTCCAGGTACCGGAGAGGGTGGTACCTGGATTTCTCTGATATATATATATATATATATATAAGAATAGCCCAGGGTAGGCTTAGCGTCTTGATTTCCGTGAATAACCATGTGCATCCCCAATGACGAAGAAGCTGTCATATGGGCTGCTTAATAACATCAACTAGTCCATACATTGCCATCCACTGTTCCAGCCATTCACATTGTGTATGTATACTTTATCTTGGATAGGTAAGTATAGAACTTCAACTGTCATTGGTGGGGTCTTGCAGTTTCATTGTTGGATGGTGTGGCACATATGACAAAAGGCAACTTTTGAACTGTATCCTGCAACACTGACAGGTACCCATCACTGATAAGGTTAGTTTCTTCTGTACCACACAAATTAGTTGCACTGGTACTCCAATCTGGGTAAATTACCATTGATTTGGTTCTGAGCATATGTGCCAAATGTCAACTTCAAAGGATATCTGTTCAATATTTGTATTGAATACTCTGTAAGTTGGTTGTAACCCACAATACCACCATTCACCCTTCTCATGTTGGGATCCTAGTGTGTAGATCTGTGTCTGACAGTATGGCACTCATGTAATGATGTTCTGTACTCATTGACATGGATTCACACAATGCAATCATTTAGCTGAGTAGATGGATCACAGTAAACATAGAAATCCTACATTTATGAAAGGTGCTTTATTTACAGGTGTGACTGTATTTGCAAATGCTATAATGTTCACAGACCCCATGAGTGAACTTTAGCCATATGTAGCACAATCTCAGTCCAGGGGTGAGGGACATGTCATGGGACATGCTTATGAGAAGTGTGCATAAGTGAGGAGGTTTAAAATTGCCAGTTAGTAAAAATTGAGACAATGACAGTACATAGCAGACAAGTCAACAGTGCTTGAGTGAAGAGAGCACATTTCCTACTGTCACAACACTGGCATGATCTTCAGCCCAGAACTAAGGAGATACTGTCCATGTGGCACACATTGGTGCCACTTGTTGGTTTTGCTTGTGAATGTTTTTCCTTCCACATCTTTATCCTCTGATGTGTGTGGTGCCACCTGTGCTATGGGTGGTGCTGTTGTAGAGGTAGAAGGGGCCAAACACACATCAGGGGATAGAGATGTGGAATCAAAGGTCCCTGCATCTGCCATTTGTGGGAACACATAAGGCATCACTGCAGCAAGGAGGAGCACCGCAGCAACATCACAGAGGTAGTCAGACATGTTTTCCCTGAGTTTTCCCGCTGTATGGACTCCAGGGTATGCTGCATAGCCCCCAGCCTGTTGTGTGTCATGCTGCTCCCAGTTTGGGAGGGCAATTGTTGTAGTCTCTGCCTCATGACAGAAGCTATGTCACCCAGGGACTGCTGGAGTCCACATAGCGGGGAATGAGTGCCTCTGATGGCAGGTGAGTTTTTCTTCAGTGAACTGAGGCACCTCTGCACTCCCTCTTGGCTGCCTGCTATGGTCTCCATCCTGACCTGCACCTGCTTGGCCAGGTCCCACTGAACTCCTACCACTGTCCTCTGTAAGATGATCTCTAGGTCTGTGGCTGTGTAATTACTGGCTGTTGGTGTGTGTTGGTAGCTGGATGGTTCATGTGAAGATCCCACATTGCTGTGTGTCCTCTCTGCAACTGGAGGTGGTGTCTGGAGGGATCGTAGGACATCCTAGAGAGTCTCTTCATTGATGGTTGGCAGCTGGTCATCAATGTCATCTGTAAAATCCAGAACAGGCTGGTCGGCGGGAGGTAAGCCATCATCCTCTGCAATGAGATAGTGTAAAGTCAATTGTAAATTGTTGTGGCTGTTGACATGGCACATCATTTTTTTGCTACTGGAGGCTCAGTGACATGTTACTGACCCAAGGTTGTAGTTGTATATTATGTGTAGCATTGTGCATCACTCTTGGGTCAAGCTCACATAGTATTTTGGGGCATAATTAGGTGCCCCGAGTTCCACCTGAGTGTCACTTTTCGTGATGCTCTGGTGGAGCCAACCACTGTTCTTTATTTACAAGGAGGTGTAATGGCACAATTTTGAGGGGTTATGCCTCCTTGTAAATATGGGCCCCTCCAATGCAGTTTTCTGCATCAGAGGAGTGTGCGATGAGTGTACCACAACACTCATTGATTTTGATGCAGCCTTAGATTTACGAGTTGTCATAAACCCAAGGCAGCCCCAAAAACTAACCCCACCGCAGGGGTGGTATTAGCATGACAAAATGAGGAGGAATGCTTTTACCCCTCCTAATGTTTTGCTTTTTCTGTGTGTGCTGTATTCTGCAGCAAACATAGAAGAAGCAAAATGCTATAGACAAGTGTTTACATGCAGGAAGGGACACCTTCCTGCATGTAAACAATCTACCCCCTCAATGTAGGCACCCTTGCACCATGGTGCATGGCTTGCTACGTTGGCCCACATCAGCTAATTTAGCTCTGGCACAGAGTGTGACAAAGGGGTGCCCTGTATTCTAGTGACTACTGGCTATCAGTGCATTTTGAAAGTGAAAGTGCACAATACTGCCACATTTGGGGGTGCGCGGAACACCATCATTTCCCATTACATCTGGGCCTTGGTGATTTTATCCACACTACCTACTTGCTTTCAGGCTCCATGTCCCTGCCACTGATACAATGGTGGCATATAATTAGCCTTCCTATTCACCATGGTGGACATTGCCACAGTAGTGTAACTTGTCGTGTCACTCTTTTGGAGCAATGATGCATTGCCTCCATGAATGATGGGACTAGTGCAGCATGGCACATGTAGAGCCATTGCATACAATGCTTTTGTTACATTTTCAACTGCCTGTAGCAGGCCCCACACATGTGATCATTGGAGGTGACAGTGCAACCATTATGGATTGTCTGCTGCATTAGATTGGCCATCCCTAACTTTGAATCATTTCCTTGCACACGAGATATCGCAACTTGCATGTGTTGGTATAAGAATGTTGAATGTGGATCATTGCATGCATTTTGTTACTTTGTAGATGTGGAACTGGGGAATGTGTAGCTTGGTTCCACATGGGATATTATTAGAATGATGATACAGTTGCATAACAGGCTAGTGACATTTTGCCGGTAGTGCAACATTGATGCCACTTGTGCCAGTTATCATACATTTTGAATGTGCCATTAAGCAGTAGACCAGCCTTTCACACAAGACACTCTGGGGGTCATTCTAACCCTGGCGGTCGTCGACCGCCAGGGCTAAAATGACGGGGGCACCGCCAACAGGCTGGCGGTACCCCGCAGGGCATTCTGACCGCGGCGGTTCGGCCGCGGTCAGAAGTGGAAAACCGGCGGTCTCCTGCCGGTTTTCCGCTGCCCTTCTGAATCCTCCATGGCGGCGCAGCTCGCTGCGCCGCCATGGGGATTCAGACACCCCATACCGCCATCCTGTTCCTGGCGGTTCGCCCGCCAGGAACAGGATGGCGGTATGGGGTGTCGTGGGTCCCCTGGGGGCCCCTGCAGTGCCCATGCCAATGGCATGGGCACTGCAGGGGCCCCCGTAAGAGGGCCCCACAATGAATTTCACTGTCTGCATTGCAGACAGTGAAATTTGCGACGGGTGCCACTGGACCCGTCGCACCTTCCCACTCCGCCGGCTCCATTCGGAGCCGGCGTCCTCGTGGGAAGGTTGTTTTACACTGGGCTGGCGGGCGGCCTTTTGGCGGTCGCCAGCCAGCCCAGTGTAAAACCCAGAATACCCGCAGCGGTCTAATGACCGCGGTGCGGTATTCTGGAGGGGGAACTCTGGCGGGCGGCCTCCGCCGCCCGCCAGAGTTAGAATCACCCCCACTATCTTGTCAAATGGTGAGGTTGCAGCTTCACATGATGTTCATAGACATGCTCCATGTGTCTTATGTGTTTTATTTTGTGGCCATTCCCATATGGTGCATATAGTTATGTGTGAGTTGTTCTGGGTTCACCCTGTGTGGGTTGAATTACACAGGTTGCATGCTTTAGGGCTGATTTATTCTCAAGTGGCACAGCTCAGTGCAGCAGCAATATGTGCAGCAGTTTAGAAACGCAGGGATGTGACACGTTTACTAGAGTACGGTACAGCCCTGCTATTCCCCATGTGCGTGCACAGATTTGTTCTTCCTGCACCAACATAAGCTTTGTTGCAGCATGATGAAGGGAGGCCTGCCTTGTGTGGATAATTTGTTTATGTGCAGGTAGGTGTCCCTTACTGCACATGTACAAGCTATTTTAGCTAAGGTGGCATTTCAATGTGTGCTGCAAGATGCAGCACACATGAGAAGAGCAATGATACAAAGAGGAAGGGAAGTATTTTGGCCAGTTACACCATCCTGACACCACCCCTGGGTTGGTATTGACTTCAGTCCTAGTCTCTGATGTCTAAGTTGTGTAGGTACATGGGCTTTGATAATATGCAGTGGGTGTTGTCGTGGCACAGCCACAGCCACACTATTGTCACGTCCCTTCCAGGCAATATGCTGCATATTTACATGGTGGAGTATAGCCATAGTCGCGACATATTTACGTGCTGCAAAATGGTCTAGTGCCACTTTTGCAGCACTAGTGTAACTTTTCCTTATGGCATGTTGCAATAGCTAACGTAATTTGTTTTGACGTTTACCATTCCTTAGCGCCAACATGCGTAATTTTTTTAATATGCTGCACGGATGGCGCTAGGAAATTATGTTAACTTGCGTTAAAAAAATGATGCACAAGCGCAGTTGAGTGTCATTTTTCATAGATATGGACCTATATCTTCAGTATTAAGATATATCCTTCTTGAGCAAGGCAAACTGAGTCAAGAATAGCCAGTGTAGATGCACAATTCAGAAATGTAGTTACAATATGATTACAAACATATCATTCAGACCAATGAGCCACACTCATGACGATGTGTTTATATTTAAATTTGGCACATGGTACACAGTTTGTAACTTAAGGTCTTGGAATTGCATCATGCAAGTGGGCAAATGTTTGGTCATCTTCACATGTAAACCTTGACACGGTAAGACAATCAAGGTAGTTTGTCATTGTGTTGCATAACTCATCATGAGTCACACAAGAAAGCACACATTGTAGACTTCAATTAATCAGTGTCAGGTAGGCAAAACATTGATTGAGGGTAGTCGTTTATCGCCACCAACACATTACTTGTGTACATTTCACAAATGTACCCATAGGCAAATGGACTGTAATCTGACTAATAGATTCTGGTATACACATGTCTCAAAAACATGTTGCTTTTTACTTATCCTTATTTCTGTACAGTCATTCTCACAGGGCAGAATACATCTAAGGACATTTTAAATAAGACAATGCATCTCAGCAGTGTGTCTGCATGCTGGAGTACACATCTGTACACAAACTCAGGGCCAGTTTTAAGAAAAGTGGCACTACATCACATGTAGTGCCATTTTTTTGTGGCCTCTTGCACCACCCTACCGCAACTATGCATGCGCCATATTTAAAATACAGCATACCATGGGACAGGGTAGGGGGCAATAGGGTCAGAATTTCTGACGCTATCGGTGTATTGTTTAGGGTTAGCACCAAAATGTTAGCGCTAAGCCTGAACAGTACATAGGAGCCCTGCTCAGAGAAGGCGTTAAAAATGCTGAAAAAAATGCCACAGAGAAATCTTTTAGAATTCTTTGCTCCATTTGTTCGGCCCGCTAAGGGGGGAATGCCTCCCTTGAATACATTTTGCCTGGCGCAGGCATAATGTGGCACAAGGGGTTACAATGTGGCACAATACATAAATTCACAACTTTGTAAATCTGGCAGAGAGATTTTGGCCTCATTGGGCCATATTAGCGTAAAAAAAATGATTCTAATGTGGCGCAAGGAGCCATTAGGAGCTCTTAAATATGCCCCTTTGTGTCATCAAATGTTGGAAACCTTTCACCACGATGCAGGCTGACTACATTGGTGCTATACAGTCTAACGTAGACAACCAGTATGTAAATTTGTGCATTTTAACTAATTTCACACTGCAGTTACATTGCGATATACCTAGTATGTACTGTATGAATCTCTACAAGAAATGGAACATATTGATACAAATTTAGTATCACCCTGATTTTGTGATACCTTCCTTTTCATAATTGTTAACAGTGTCTGTGTATTAATATTGTACATCATCAACACCTGTGCCATACACACTTTTGCATATACGCAAAATAAATTTGCTCAGACAAGATTAACAAAGTTCAATAGTCTTAACTGCTAAATATGTTGAAACATGGGGGCATATTTACACTCTGTTTGTGCCGAATTTGCGTCAAACATTTTGATGCAAATTAGGCGCAAACCTAACACCATATTTATACTATGACGCCCGACCCCGGGAACATCAAAATTCTTCCATATGCATCATTTTCTGGATCCGGGAAACCGCCTTGCGTTAATGACATGCAAGGTAGGCGTTCCCGTCCAAAAAATGACTTTAAGGCCTGTGTGCCTTATTTGTACTCCTGCATCATTTTGACGTACAGGAGGGGGCGGGCCTTAAAAAGTGGCGCACAGCCTGATGTGTGCTGTTTTTTAACGCCTGGGTGAGGGCAGGCGTTAAGGGCCTGTGGGCTCACTTCCATGGTCTCTGACCATGGAAGCAGTCCACAGGTGCCCTTCCCTGTCCCCAGGGCCCCCCCTGCCACCCTCGCCCACCCCTGGAGGACAACTATGGATGGGGGGACCCATCCCAGGTAAGTAGAGTTAAGTATAATTTTTTATTTCTTAAAGTGGCATGTAGGGGGCCTAACTTGGGCCCCCCTACATGCCACTGTGCCCAATGGCCATGCCCAGGGGACAAAAGCTTCCTAGGCAGCCATTGGGCAAGGGGGCATGACTCCTATCTTTGCTAAGACAGGAGTCATTTTAATGGGGGTTGTGCGTCAAAAAATGGCGCAAGTCCGGTTAGAGCCATGGTTTTTATTTCTAACCTGACTTACAATATTTTTTAACGCACAACCCCCATTTTTCCCTACACCGGCGCTGCCTGCTTAGAGTCTTTTTTTTTTATTCTGACCAGCCCGCAAAAAGCTTTGCGTCAAAAAGTATAAATATGGGCCATGATGCGTTATGTCTGTGATATATCTGGTATGACCAAATTTGTTTGTGTTGAACACCTTCAGAGTATGAACCAGATGATGGTTCCTGTGCCAAAAGTGTCAAGACTATAGATATGCTAACCTCATCACAGATTCAAAAATGTTTATAGCATGTGGACCTGCTTACATTGACTCTACATTAACAATGACATGCCTCCTTCTTCATTAGAAATGATTCTGTGGCCAAGTTATATTGTGCTGGCACCCAAATGCAAATTGATTGTAGGTGAACGATACATTCCAGAACACAACACAATGTTACAATTCACATAGATCACATATACACCTAAAACATCTACATATATGTACTTATTACACTTAGTGGTAGTATGGGTCTCTGAAGCAGTCCACCTCACCCTGGCTATATTGATGATGACCACCTAGAAGACAAGGATTTGAACATTGCATTGTAAATAGTGCAGTTACACACAGCCAAAATGAAATGCTAATAATTATGTCATCCCAGTATTTCAGATATATACAACACTCTTGGCACATGTATGTATACCTTGTATTAATATGGGATGCAGATTAATATGGGCAGTGATATATTTTTATCACATGCCAGAAGCATCTCCATCTCATCTGTTTTATTAAGTTATGCTGGTCAGCATCATGTTAGGCCCCATTGTACCATGAGACAGGGGTGACACCATTGGCCCTAGGGAGAACATGGTACTACTGTGATGTGAAAGGACAGGTATACACTGTATGTGACATCATCAAGCCCATATAATATTTTTAATGGCACTGGTCCACAAAGAGCTGAATATCAGAAATTCAATGTACATTTCAAAGTTGTGCAAGAATGCATGCCTTGTAAACAGTTTTTTTTTTGTTTTTGTATGTCCCACATCTATGCACATTAACATTTGTAGGAGACATATTAAACTGTGTATATGCACAGCACAATTCAGGACACATAAAACATTTTACATTAGTGGAGATTGCACATATATTTTCTCCCTAGCCATCAATGGTGGTGCTCTGTCACTTTGGGAGAATCACCTGGTCAATCATGTATGTTAAAGAAGGGAATGCTCATGATTCCTTGCATTTTCATTGTATACTACCACCCACTACCCATTGATCTGCCCCCTGTTGCAGGGTATGGCAACTAAGGTATTGCTACTGGTTTGCTTTTTGCTGGCTTAATGTAGTACAATTTGGCATGACTATTGTAGCTACATTACAACATGCAGATGGTACATATATACATACCTACTGGGCTGTCAATCTCCAGTCTGAGCAGGTCCACAAGAGCTTGCTCCCGTGACATCATGGGGCTCATTATGACTTTGAAGTCCTGCATTGGGATGATGCCCTCCGGGGGCCGTATTACGAGTTTCCTGCTGTCCCAGCAGGAAACTCACCACAACATTGATGCCGGCTCATAATCGAGCTGGTGGCAAGGTTGCAGTGCGTCGGGTGCGACAGCGCCTGTCGCACTTTTCGCTGCCCATTTTTCAGGCAGTGAAAAGTGCAACGGGGCTGTCCATGGGGGCCCTTGCACTACCCATGCCAAGTGCATGGGCAGTGCAGGGGCCCCCATGGGCCCTGACACCCCCTTTCCACAAGCCTTTGCATGGCGGTCTAACTGCCAACCAAAAGCTAGCGGAAAGGGGACTTGTAATCCTGAGGGAAGCGCTGATTGCAGCCCTGGCAGATAACGACCACCAAGACCGTTAGGCTGTGGACTGGCGGTGTCGGCGGTCAGACCATGACGGCGTCACCACAGTCGTAATGTGGTGGTCAGACCACTACTATGGCAGTGGTCCAACCGTCAACATGAGTTTGGTGGTCTTAAGACCGCCACACTCGTAATGAGGGCCTATGTCTGACCACAATGTTTGATTTTGGCGTCACCACAGTCCTGCCCAAAGTACTTGTTCATATAATAGCGGACATGCTCCCATCTGTCCTTGAGTTTTTGAGTGGGTACCCCAGGCTCACCCTACCCTCAGAGGCCATTATCCTGGACAGATAATGTACTATTAGCCACAGGAGCCTATCTAACTCTCACACCAAAAAATTATTCCTTTTATCCCTTCCCAACATGTCCCAATCCCTCCCTGAAAAACAAAAGCCCAAAGAAACATCCCTTAACACTATCTCTACCCCTAATTTACAAACCACCTAAAAAGGCAAAGACCAAACAATACAAAGACAAATATTAGACAATACAATATTAAAAGACACAAAAGCGATATACATCTCAAAACATATGGACAAATCAAACACCAACAAGACCAAAATAAAATATCAAACACAGCCACTCTCCAAAACACCTCCAACGCCAAGCACAAACTGACAGGCTGTAAGAGAGAGTGAAAGAATCTTGGACGCTGCTTAGTATACAGCCTGCCACACCCATTGTACCATTTCCTTAGTGTATCCCTCCCATTTCCAACAATTGCATTGTTTTTAGGATGCAACACTAGTCAAATTATCAATACTTCTACAGTCAATGCCAAGCATTGGTGTCGATGCACAACTGGTGCAATGCGCTGTACAACAGGGGCGATGCACAGGTTTTGACACAAGCAACTGGCTTAACATGTGGGATCTACTGTAGAGGACTGTGAAATGGAGGATAACACATCTTGGGCACCTTTCCATTGGCCCTGGACTCATAGGGGCCAAGTTGTTAGTTTGCTCATGTGTGACATTTCAGTGGTCATAGTGTGCTAATGTGTGATATTTCAACATCTTAGGTGTGACATTTTGAGTGACACTTTTTGTGAGGGGAACAAAGTAATTATTCTCATGTAATGAGACTAATTGTACAAATGACTTCCTTTTGTGGTTTGTAGTAGTCTTGGGTGGACATTAAACAGTTTAAACAGTCTTGAAGTGCTTACACAAGGTACAAAATGAACGAGACTCTGAACCAACAAAGCATCACTCTAGTTGTGTGCGTCACCATTTATCAGAGCTGAGCTATTTGCTGGGAAAATGGGAAAGCTGCTAGGAATGAAAGGCTGGAGCTGAAAATGACCAACCTACCTCAGCAGTGGAAATGGATGCATGCACTAACAGGCCAGCCCATGGATTAGTGTCACAGTGGCAGGTGGTGGCTCCTTGAAATCAGAGACTGACCAGTACTGGGTGTGCTCCCAGGCTCACTGCCAACCTTTAAAGTGCAACTGCTTTCTTTCTCTACACATGGACAGCAGCAGCAGGATAGACAGCAGTCTGCATGGTGCACAAATGATGTACTGTCAGTGTGTGCACACTCTGAAAGACCCTTTAGGACTGAAGCTCGAATCCAATTTGTCGGGAGTCAGTCATCACTACTACACAGCTGATATGCGTGACTAATTAGGTACCTGCAGTGATTTGTCCAAAATGGGTTAGCTTCCCCCATGTTGGATGGTACTTCACAGAGCTATGGACTGGAGTGGCACCACTTGGCTGGTCTGTGTGACAGAGTGCAGTGGCCAGGTGGGGAATCTGGGGGGCTTGAAGTCTTGCATGTTTCTGTACCTTCATGACAGGTGGCCCAGCATATTGCCTGTTGAGTCAGTCTGGGTTTAAGGAATGCATGTGGATGTCCTCCACAACCATATGCACCTTTAAAGATTGCTACTGGGCCCTAACGCCCACTCTATTGTGTTCCCTATTGCAACCAATCGCTGTATTTCTGCAAAGTGTTAGGAATCCTTCCTTGTGATGTGCCTCATTTGCAGCAAACACTTAGGTAAGCACTGAGACATGGCAGTTACCCATACTCCAGTGTATGTCCCACACAGCATGCAGATTTAATTTCAAATTCCATCTGGTGTATTTCCAACATTCAGCATATTTTGGCCAGACAGCCATGCGCACAAAGCTAACCAAGGACCTACATGTAATGTAGTGGCACAGACACATATACGGAGGGGTCTCAACTGACGGTCTCATTTGCAAGAGTCTGCTGCATTAGCTCTGATCCATCATTTTTCTTGTGCTGCCCTACAACCACCTAACAACACCATGGATGTGCTGTATTTACAATGCAGAGCTTCATGGCACATGTTTTCACAGATGTGGCAGAAATTCTGTGGCACTAAACACACGCATTGCCTGACTAGCATCACAAAAAATTATGCTACACCAGCAATGTCAGGAGTCCCCCATTGAGAAAAGCCCTGCGTCAGCTTTATGACTGCTCTGAGCAAGCGGTAAAATACTGATTCAGTGAAGTCACAGAATGACTCAGTGAAATGCTGTAAATTTCACTGCGTCAGTTCTGTGTGGCTTTTCCCGTGGGAACACCTACCTTGCATACATTATACCTGAAGCAGGTATAATGTGACTCAAGGCTTTACAAACTGACAGACTGGGCTCAGTGCGTCAGTTTGTAAATGTGGAGCAGTGTAGAACACTGCTTGTTCCACAGTTACATCCAAAACAAAATTAAGCAACGGTGGTGCAAAGGCCTTGTAAATGAGGCCCTGAGTTCTGTAGCGCTTTCACAACGCAATATGGTACATGCCCAACATAAATCTATTACGATATTTTTTAGCCACCCAAACTCACCTTGCAGAGCTCTGTGAAAAGTAAAGTGAAACATTGCTTGAAATATCACTGTACTGCATAACTCAGCACTAGGGAGAGGTTCCATGACCACTGCATGGGAGTACACATGCAACTCTCATGGTCTTATATGCATTTTCAGGCTTACATAACCAAGTAAACCTGGAAATGCACCAGGGTGTACAACCTTCCCAGGAGTGGCATAACAAAGAATAATAGCTTTAACTCTCCTCAATACTTCATCTTTCAATGTGTTCTGCATTCTCCTGCACACATACATGGCTGATTATGGCTCACAGGATAGTTTGCTTTGCAGGTAGGTGCACCTTCATGCACAAATATATTGCAGCAGGTAACACAGGCACACTTACACCATGGTGCAAGTGTGCCTGTGTTGGCAATAGGCAGCAGAAATGCATTGTAATCTGTTAGACACAGCACATTACTGCCCTTCTGCTTTCATGCATAGCAATGCAGTAGGGTGATCTACTGCACTGCAATGTGTGACCATGCTCCTAAAAAGCCCCTTGTCACAGGACATTCGAGGAGCCATTTTGTGATCCACAGGTGTTGGGCTATCACCAACATTAAGACATGAAGCACACACACTCAGTCACTGCACACTGTTCGGTTCGAGACTCCCTTTGGACTGTACTATATTATGTCAAGGTAATTAGACACTACCTGTAAACACACATTAACCATTTGCACACTGTTCCACATTTGAACATATGTTGTATATGTCTTGCAATGACACATGCATTCTGCACATGGTTTTATCATGCACAGTTTTGAAGGTCAACATGATGTTGGGTAGAGGGTAATATAACATACACCAACTAACATTTTGAAGAGGTGAGTGAGCCAGTAGGCCTCACTGCAGGGAACCTGGGTCCCATAGTCATGTTCCATGCTGCTGTTCAGTATATAGCATGCTGCCACCCCCACTTTAGCTCAGTCTTACTCCAGGCAAAGGCAGTAGGAGTACATTGACTATGAGGGTAGGTCTTTGTGTGGCCCTCCTGGTCCAATATGACTGCAATCCATGACACTGGCCTGTGTAATGGCACACACTCATATTCCATGTTCCACTTTGAGATGATAGAAGATGTAGTAAGCCCCCCAACTATGCAGCGGTACACTTGGGGCAGGGGTACACCCAGGATAGGGGTACAGTACTCTTACCATGCAAAGATAATTTCATACCCAACACCTCCACTGCACTATGTTCAATGGGAATTGTGTATGTATACATACATGTGTGATTAACTTTTGAAATGGGCACTTAACACTTTTACAATCTCTGTATTCTTGAGCTGATGTGATGGTTGTAAAAACATCTACATTGTCTTACTTCTCTGGGTATTGCCACACGTAATGCCACACATTGCAAGGTCATCTGTTCATAGGGTTATGTTACAGGCCTTTCAGCCTCATCGCACTGCTGTGCTGAGCATGGAAACTGTGTATTTTGCCAACTGTGGTCAGACAGTTGGCCTAGGAAATGAGTCACATGCACATTGTTTTGAGGATCCCCACACATACATGTATACCTTCATTACAAATGTCATTTTTATATCAACACCTTGCACTAGACCTTTGTCCATGACAACTGTCACTCATGGTCAGTAACGGTATATGCAACAAAATTTGACCCTGTAAATTAATGACAATTTGAATTCATGTCCAATGGTGTGACACCCTACAATTAGGTTTTTGCCTCAGGTAGAGCAGTTGTAGGATATTAGTGTTCCATCTATCACTGAGTGTCATATGAAACACAATTTCCTGCAAGAAAACAAAGCAAGACTGCTAGCTTCGCTGCACTGCACTGTTGTACATGAGGACAGGAATCAAACATTTAGATGTAGATGTGAAGCAATCCTGGACTGTCCCTTACATGCCGTTTTTTACATTTGAGGCTTGGGCCCATGTTGCTCAACAGCTGCGAGAATATGATTGTTAGATATTGAAGTGTACATCTAGTAGAGAAGATGTGAGTAAATTGATTTCTGCATTGACTTTGACATAAAGACAACACAATGAATCAGTTCAAACATTTAATAACTTGAATAGTTAAATACATTTCAGATTTTTCTCTATCGCGTTTGATGTTTAAGAACATTGTCATCCTCCTCCTCTATTTGCTTTTAAAGTTCTGGCTCAGAGTCCCATGGGACATTAGTTTTTATGCAAATAAGATGGCATAGAAGAGAATGATTTTGCACACCATTGGGGGGAGTACAACAGTCTTCCTCTTGACATGTCCAGTCATCCCAATCTGGACTTCAGGATTCCAAAAGTCCTTTCAACAATGTTCATTTTCTTGCTCAGTGCCATCCTGTAGCATTTTTCTTGCCCCACCTGGGGATGAATAATGGGGGTCATGACCATGGCTGCAAACCATATCCTTGGTCAGCGGAAAATAAATAAAATAACAACTGTTAATGATTATGCACATTACTACTGAAACATAACTTTCCATGTTTGACCACCTAGATGAAGGAGAGCTGCCTTAAGCAGAACTTCGACAAGACCGAGATCCTCATCTTAAGACCTTCCTCCTCAGCCTGGGATGACTCCTTGTGGCCCTCAACACACGGCAGCCCCTTCCACCCCCACAGACCACGCACGAAACCTCAGCATCATCCTCAACTCACCGCTGACCATGACCAGACAGGTCAACTCTGCCACATCCACCTGCTTCCACACCCTCTGACTTCTACAAAAGACTTTCAGATGGATACCAAGAGACTGCCGCAAAACTGTGACACACACCTTGATCACAAGTAGAGTTGACCATGGTAACGCCCTCTATGCCGGAACCACCAAGAAGAACCTGAGTAAGCTGCAGCAAATCCAGAATGCCGCTACCAGACTTGTCCTAAACATCGCCCGCCAAGAACACATCACAGGACACCTGAGAGACCTCCACTTGCTCCCTGTCGAGAAGAGAATCAACTTAAAACTCCTTATCACACCTGCAGACACCTCCACAACATCGGACCCAGCTACCTCAACCACAGCATCACCTAGTACTCCTCTTCCAGACCTCTCCACTCCTTCCAGCAGTCGCTCACCACGTACCCTGCATAAAGAAGTCTTCAGCTGGAGGAAGATCGCTCACCTACCTGGCAGCAAAAGGTTGGAACACCTTACCTCTCCACCTCAGACAGTTGCCATTGCTAACTCAATTCAGGAAGGACATCAAGACCTGTCTCTTCTACTGAACCCTGTGTACATACCCCACAGTGCCCTGAGACCCTATGGGTGAGTAGCGCGCTCTAAAAATAACCGATTTATTGATTGGTTTACACGTCTCTTCTAGTTCTTTGTGCCATAGTGAATGTTTACCATGTCCTGATACATTGGACACTTCTACATGCTGACTTTGATGTTCAGGCAGAAGTCTACTATGATTAGTATTTTGAAATGTTCTTGAATTCTTTATGTTATGTGCACTCACAATATGTGCAAAGTGACCTACTTATGAGCTGATTTTCTGGCATATATTCAGCCCTATGTAGGTTGTGACATGTTCAACATTTTCACACACACATACATATACATATGTCCTTTTAACACTTCCACTGTTGTTTCTTGCCTACATGACTGACACAGCATTGGATTTATTCTCTTAATTTAGCATGGCTATTTGCTTTGTACATGTAGTGCACTTCCAACATGTGACATGGATAGTTATATATTTTGTGGTCAGCATACAGATAAAGCTTTTTGTCAAACAAGGTGTCATGGTGAACGTAGATTGACACAAATGTATGTAAATGTGAGTTATTTTTATGTTGGACAAACTGATGTGTATATGCAAGTAACTTCTGACTACAGACCTGGACACAAGACTTTAGGTTTTCATATATATTTAGGTGATTTTGACTTATAGGTGATTGATTCTGCCATCATTGCATGGCTAAAGAATGCATAGAGTGGCATCCTGAATACACTGTGATACCTTACCCTGGTGGGTTTTATTATATCTTAGTAAATGGTGTGTGACATGCTTAACAGCATATTGTTTGACTTTGTGAGTTTTACATTGATCTACTCAGGTGCATAAAATGTAGTCAACTTGCACCACAAAACTAATGATCTTTAATATTGGTTAAATATGACAATGTGGCTTGATAAAGTGTTTGTTTGTATCTAGACTGTAACAATGGCTGAGACATATGTGTGTTTTGAACTATTGGTACAAGACATGTACATTTGCACATAATTTGGGCATACATTGACATTGCATTGCACAAATGGTATTTACAACTACTTCTTCAAGTTTTGCTGCTGCAGAAATTGTGGTCAACATACTGGTTTACAACCATGTATGACACATTTACTTATGAACACAAGATTCATTTACACACCATTACTTTATTGGAATTTTAACTGTTACCAAGACTAGGTATGCCAATGAACAAACACCAATCTTACACTTACCTAATATTTACACTTTGTACTCATTTGACTTGACTTGTGTACCACATGATTCCATCCATTCACACAGTGTGAGATGGCAATTGTTAGACCTGGCATCCTTGGCATGGTCATGTTTTAACTTTGTGCTGGACTCTGTTTTTGCTGCTGACCAGTGCTAAGGTGCAAGTGCTCCTTTTGTAAATTGTATGTGTAGTTGTCTTTTCCATGATTGGCATATTTGATTACTAGTAAGTCCCTAGTAAAGTGCACTAGAGGTGGCCAGGGCCTGTAAATCAAATGCTACTAGTGGGCCTACAGAATTGGTTGTGCCATCCACGTGAGTAGCACTGTAAACATGGTTCAGACCTGCCACTGCAGTGTCTGTGTGTACAGTTTTAACCTGCTAAGTCGACCTGCCAACTGTACCCATTTGCCAGGCCCAAACTTTCCCTTTGTGTACATGTAAGGCACCCCTAAGGTAGGCCCTTGGTAGCCCCATGGGCAGGGTGCAGTGTATGTTAAAGGTGGGACATGTCCTAATGTGTTTTACATGTCCTAACAAAGAAACAACAGAGATTTTCCTTTGAATTTTGCCTACTTCAAAGTGAGAAAGGGGTAGTAGTAGTGGACCAAAAAACCCAGATTTTCAGATTACTTCTGGAACCAAGAGGAACCTCTGCAAAAGGGAAGAGTTGGAGGAAGAGTACTGCCCCTTTGCCTTTGACTGTGCTTTGCCGGGTTGGCGTGCAGTTGCTGCTTCTACCCGAAAGAGGACAAAGACTGGATTTTATGGTATATTCCTGCTTGTGTACAATCTCCAAAGGTCAGAACTGAGCTTGCCTCCTGTTTTGAAGTTTCGGGCCATCACAGACTTCCTCTGCCAGGACCTGGACTCTCTGCTGAGACTCCTGCCAAGTAGTGCTCTGTCCAGTCCCTGCGACCATGATTGTGACGCTGGCAGAATAAGGACTGAAATCCACGCACAGGAAGCCATGCGTGCAAAATATCAATGCACCACCTGCAAAGTGGCGGTAAAAAACAACACGCCACCAGCCTTGTGGCTGAAATCGCGGCTGCAGAAACAACGCAACACCTGCTTGCAGCCACTGAAACCGATGCAAACCCCATGCAGTGTAGTTTGATAGAGATATGCAGCTTGGGGTCTCTGAACTTATGAAAGATGAAGCTGGTATAACAAGGACTGAAATCAATGCACAAGAAGCGGTGTGGGGAAATTTTGGATGCACCACCTGTAACACGGCTTTAAAAAAGACGCACCACCTGCCTCGCAGCTGAAATCAATGCACCACCTGCATCATGGCTGGGAAATTGATGCATCACTTGCATCGCGACTTGAGAAATGATGGAACACCCGCTTGCGGCTGCTGAAAACGATGCAAACCCATCACAGCGTGGTTTTCTAACACCGTGCAGCCGGATTTCTCACACATTGTCACCGGGCATAAAAATCATTGTGAACCTGCATAGATTTGGAGTGCCCCATCTGGAAAACGACACTTCACTCTCTTGCGGGAGAGAAAAACGATGCACCACCTACCCTACCGGAGAAGAAACGGTCTCACTTGTGAGTAAGGAATCAATGCATCGCTGGCTTCTCCTATGGATGCTCGCCCATGCAGCTTTATTTTTTATGGAAACCTTTGCTGAACAACAATGTTTCCATTGTTTTCCATGGAGTAAGACACTTATTATTTTTAAAATTCATATCTTGACTTGTGTATATTGGATTTTTGTTGTTTTGGTCTTGTTTGATTTAGATTAATATTGCCTATCTTTCTAAACTGGTGTGGTGTCCATTGTGTAGTTTTTGCACTGTATTACTGTGTGTTTTGGTACAAATACTTTACATATTGCTTTTGAGATAAGCCTGACTGCTTGTGCCAAGCTACCAAGGGGGTGAGCAGGGGTTGTCTTAGGAATGTAACTCCCTTACCCTGACTAGAGTGAGGGTCCCTGCTTGGACAGAGTGCAAGCTGACTGCCAGCCAGAGACCCCATTTCCAACTACTATGCACAGTTGTTATGTTGCTACTACTATTGCATGGTTAGTGAGTAAATGACACAATGGAACATCATTGTATACATGTTGCAGTAAGCTGTTCCTACTATGTGCACATTACATTAGAGGCCATATTTATTGCAAAGTGGCATAGGACATTGCAGCAAGTCACCTTGCTGTGTTGCAGTGTGTCTCTGGGAAAAGGCAGGAATGGTTTGTATTTAAGGCATATGTTGCATTCCTGTCCATTTACCCAGTGCTGGCACACAATGGTCTTGTAGTGTGGTTGGTTTTACGTATCCTTTGCGCGTTAGCTTCAGGCTTTAGGCCTTTGTGCACTTTGCCCTGGATGTATTTTATTCATTTGCTGGCAGCTTAGAGCCTTTGCACACTTTGCCCTAAATGCTTTTTATTAGGCTTCGTACTGTTATTTTTCAAATAGCCAGTTCTACGGTTTTGTTTTTTATTCATATCACGCTGTTTTGCCTACTTCAGCACTGGAGTTCTCCATAACACATTCACTCTGTGCTTCAGTCAAGGATACAGTCTGGTACATTGCCGATAGACGTGGTAGGAGTTTAGACTTGGCATTCCTGCGTAGGGACATTTTGTGATCACACTGACATGTTAGTTATAAAATCACTTCCTTGTCCCAATACACGCAAGAGGGAGAATCCGACCAGGGAACCACAACTAGACGCTGACTGCCTCGTTGCAGATGCTGAACCAGATCACAGGCCTTTGCTCAGGTATGAGGGCTGATGTCTCCCCAGTGATTCGGAAGGGCAAGCTAGAAGCTTAACATGCTGTGCTCTAAACAGAACAAGCAGAGGGAGAGTAGAAACTGTTAGGCACTATGATAGCTTTGTTCTTATGTTTTACTCTCCTGGTGACTATTTCAATCCTACTGTGTTGTATTATTCTGGTTATTGCGGTTCACACCTTATTATATAAAGTACAGTTGTTTTATTAAAACATTATATAAAACTTATACTGTCTTTGTCATTTGTATATGAGATCATATTGTAAATGAGAGAGTTGGTTTGGATCTGAGTGACCACGACTTCTCTGAGAAGTTCCAAAGATGTCATGCGTTTGACTGCCCAATCATTTCTTCCCCGTGGGAGAAATGAGGCACTGCTAGTTAGCCGGAGCAAAAAACGGATTTAGGGTGACAGAGTTCCTTACACGTGGGTCAGACTCAGTCCCCCACACCATTATTGATCCTGCTGCCTAGAAATCCAGTAGTCTCATTTAGGATAATGAGAGCCCATGCGACAGTCTGACTCGTACCAATGCAGGCATCATTGCACCATGGTGCAAAAGTACCTCCATTGCATGCAGGATTGTTTTTGTGCAGGAGGGGATAAAAAACAAAAACAATCCGTCGAGGCATATTTCTCTTTCTATGCATGGTGCAGAATGCAGCACATATAGCAAGACGGAGTGAGGAGGAGATATAAAGTTATTTCTCCTTGTTGGGCCTCACCTGAGGAGACATATCTTTTGCCGCATTCCCAGGTTGCCCAGGTTTTGACAATCTAGAAATGCATCTTAAACCATGGGAGTTGCATGGAAACACCCAGGCAACGCACATGGGACACCTCCCTTGCGCAGAGTAATGCAACATTGCAATTTCTGCTGCATTGCAGTACTCCAGATTTTGGAAGCCATTCGAAGCCACACAAAGTGCCTTTACATGGCTTCAAAATTCTGGTTATGCATGTACCACAATACGTTTTACAAGCATGGCACAAACCTCTTGTAAATATGGCCCTAGATAGATAGACATGCGCAAAGATGGATAAGCCATATATTTTTAAATTTTAGCTGGTATGATCTATACTTTTCAGTAGGCCAGTCCCGTATTGACCATTCTGTAAGCGCACATTGATTACACTGTATCAGAAGATGTAGGCATCATGTGCACTCCCAGGATATTTTTCCAGCACATTGAAGCACTGAAGAACATGGAATAGGTGTGTTCCTAGTTCCTGAAGAGGTGGGATGTTTCAGCATGGAGAACCAATTGCACATGTGTGCAATCCATTGCACCTGGGACATGTGGGAATCCCGCAATGGCATAGAAGCCTTGCTTGGTGTCCAGTTGTTGTTGCAGGATCTTGGGGAGGAGGAGATACTGAAGGGTGAGTTGGATTTTGGCATCCAGGTTAGAGGGGAGGAATGCAGGAATGATCAGTACAATTCCATAGGTACTAAACATGACAGGCCTACACCTTCCCAATCTGTAATTATAGCTTATTAAATGTAATAAGGAAGCCCCAATGTTATCCTAAGGGAGGGGTAGGCCTCACAGTAGTGAAAAACGAATTTGAGAGTTTTTTAGTACCAGGTCATGTAAAACTTAAAATACATGTCCTTCCTTCCCTATCCTATGGCTACATAGCGCCTACTATAGGGGTGACATGGCACTGTAACACTTCATTCAGTCTTCAATGGCAGGCCTTGGGCATTTTTTAAAGTGTGGCTTAAGTGGGTGGCACAACCAGTGCTACAGGCCCACCAGTAGCATTTAACTTACAGGCAGTAGTGCACTTTGCAGGGGCATAAGTAAATTGTATTTGCCAATTTGGCATATACCAATCAAATCATGTTTTAAGGAGAGAGCATGTGCACTTTAGCACTGGTCAGCAGTGGTAAAGTGTTCACAGTCCTGAGCCAACAAAAAGAAATCAGCAAAAATATGAGGCAAGTAGTTTGGAGGAAGACCACCCTAACAGTGTCGGGTGTAACATGGTATCATTTTATTCACAAATGTTACTCTATTGTTCTAAATTGGTTTGGGTATTCTTTGTGTTTTTACTTTATTACTGTTTGTGGGCTGCATATATACTTTATACATTGTCTCTAAGTTAAGCCTGATTGCTTTGTGCCAAGCTAGCAAAGAGTTAAGCATAGATTAATTTAGTGACTGGTGTGAAGTGGTGTGGTTCACCCTGACAAGGATTGCGGTTGTTGGCTGAGTGGGACTTCCTCCCCTCTTGATCAATAAACCAATTTCTTACACAGCTGATGTAGTAAAACAACTCTATAACCTGCAAGATGCCTTGAGTCGTTTGTTTGTGTAATTCACACTAAAAACAAAGTTAATTATTCATTACAGGACCATGTCTATGTGATTTTGTGTTTTTTTAAAGCCAGCATAAACACATCTTATAATTGATGTTTTACAGTCATTTGACCATTGTTTATTTGCAAGCAGTGTGGGACTGTGTTTCTACTGGGCACCTGTGTGAATTACATAAGGCACATCCCCTTAGTGTTCTGTGCAAATTAGACTATCGTAGGGTGTAGTAAAAGGCAACTTTTGCATGATCACTCCCATTTTATTGATGCAGTTGTTTCTCATATGCCCTGTTGCTTGTGATCTGACCCCTAAAACATGTTGAAATTGCCAATCCTCATAGTTAGCATATTTATCTTACCTATAAGTCACTAGTATATGGCTCCAAGTGTACCCAGAGCCTATAAGTTAAATGTCACTAGTGGGCTGTGGTAACCATTATGCCACCCGCATGATTACAGGCCTATAATGTCCTGTAGCCTGTCTGTGCAGCATAATGAAAAGCTGAAAAAACGTCCTGTCGCAAAGCAGTGTCGCCACCCCACCAGTACCAGAAGCTGCAGCGCTTTCACCACGAAGGAACAATAAACCAGGTTTATTATTCCTTCATGGTGAAAGGGGCGGGGCATAGGGGACGACAGCCTTGGAGGGGAGTGCACAGAGCACTCCCCTCAGAGCGCATGGGTGTTTGGCCGGCCGT